>NC_056693.1:30053333-30395000 GCF_018350215.1 Panthera leo | reverse complement strand
TGGAGCCAATCAAGTGATCACAGGGTTGGAAATTTCAGCTACCCACCCCTCACCCCCCACTCCAGAGAGGGCAGAGGGGCTGAAGATTGAGTTCCATCACCAGTGGCCAATGATTTAATCAGCCATGCCTAGGCAATGAAGCCTCCATAAAAACCCCAAAGCATGAGGTTCAGAACAACTTCCAGGTTGGAGAAACAAAATGCTTCCTAGTGCCAGGGGGTCTGGCCCCAAATTCTACAATCACAGAAACCCCTTTGTTTGGGACCTTGCCCTATGTATCTCTTCATCTGGCTGTTGATTCATATCCTTTAATATCCTTTGTAATGAATCGGTAAACCAGTGAGTAAATGAGTTTCCTGAGTTCTGATAGTGGCTCTAGCAAATTAATCTAACCCAAAGAGGGGATCATGGGAACCTGTGATTTATTGCCAATCTGTTGAAAGTACAGTAACAACCTGGCCTTGTGACTGGTGATTGAAGTGGAGTGTTGTGTTGTAAGACTGAGTCCTTAACTTTAACCTGGGGAATCTGATGCTATCTCCAAGTAAAGACTATCATAATTGAGTTGAATTGCAGGACACCCAGCTGGTGTCAAAGAACTGCTTGGTTGGGGGGATGGGAAACTCCCTCTCCACTTTGAATTGGTGACCAGAACTTTTAGGTAGGTACTGATATAAATCTCAACTTACAGATAAGGAAACTAAGGCCCAGAGAGCATCCACGAGTATGTTGCCCAAGGTCACGGAGCTAGCAAGCAGCTGAACTGAGATTTGAATCTAGGTAACTTAAGTTCATAAATTTTATCACAGTTAAGCTGATGTCATCTCTTTTAAAGGAATTTTATTGTTCAGTTGTGTATTTATTCTGGGTGCAGGATGGACATGGGGATGATGATGATAGCAACTTCCATTTATGGCTCATTTTTATATGCCAGGCAATTTGTTCTTTGTATCTAGTATCTCAAATAATCTTTTTATTAAGTTTATTTATTTATTTTGAGAGAGAACACACATGCACTTGAGCAGAGGAGGAGCAGAGACAGGGAGAGAGAGAGAATCCTAAGCAAGCTCCACGCTGTCAGCAGAGAGCCTGATGTGGGGCTTGATTTCACAAACCGTGAGATCATGACCTGCCTGAGCCAAAATCAAAAGTCAGATGCTTAACCAACTGAGCCACCCAGGTGCCCCTTTCTCACATAATCTTAACAGCAATGCTAAAAGGTCATATAATTGATATTCCCATTTTTCAGATGAGAAAGCTGAGGCTTAGAGATATGAAGTAACTTACCCAAAGTAACACGGCTGGTAAGAAGTAAAATGTGGGCAGAATGGCCTCCTGGGCATCTAGTCAGCTTCAGCAATACTATGACTCCCCTCAATGTTTATATTAAGTTGAAATCAGGTTTGACTGAATATCAGTGGCCACTTGAAGCCTTCATCAATTAACTCAGTTTTTCTTGGAGTCATTAGCTTCTCCCTGCTCTCTGGATCATGCATCTCTTAGACCCCTCCCCCAAACAGTCACCTTAGTGGGCCTGACGGGGTTGGGTATCTCAGCAGAAACCAGTGTAGATCAAGGACCATGGCCAGAAGTGCTGTGGAAACCTCCTGGGCTTTGGAACAGTTTAGGGGACAGCCCCAAACAGTGGCTGAAGAGAGAGTCCTAGTAATGACGGTGATTAACTTTCCCACTAGCCTGCTGGGTTGGGGTCTTAAGAGTCACATTTGAGTTCATTTAAAGAAAACAAAGAAAAAAACCATTTCTCTAGCAGGCCAACATCTTATGGGAGATTAATACCCATTCTTCGTAGCCCACTTGCCATGCCCTGAGTGCCATTTTCATTCTGCCATCTCTGGGGCTTTGTGCAAACTGTTCCCTCCACAGAGCTGCCCTCTGTGCCTTTTCTACTTTAAAGCCCAAGCCATTTTTTCCTGCTAAAATCCCAATATTAGCTACTCCAGAGGTTACCCTCTGTCTCCCTTCTTGTCCAATCGTCCTTAAGCCTTTTGGTACCTTGCTCTCAGTTTTACCACTTTCTAACTTGTAGCATCATGATGTGGGTAAGTGATTCTTCCACCTCTCCCTGCAAAAACCTGTGACCCTCAGGAAGAAAGGATTAATTCATTCTCTTCATTTATATCCATCACATCCTTCTTTATTTTGTTTTGCCTCTATCAGGTGCCACAAAATACGTACACTGATTTAAAATGAATGGGACTCTCATTCTCAGAGTCTACTGGAACCTCTATTTTTCCTTCCTACCCCAATCTCTAGACTTGCTATGTGCCACCATAGTGCTAAGTGACTTAAGGCACACATTTTTCTTAGAACACTCCCTGAGATAGATGCCATCATCATGCCCATTTTATAAGTGAGAACACTGAGACAGGAGGCAATCAATAAAATATGTGTAGAATAAGTGGTGAGTTTATACAAGGTCATATTTCTAGAATATGGTAGAACCAGTACAGGGAGCCAGCTCAGCCTTCATCTTTGCATTTCTTTTCCTGTTTGTAGAACCAGCTATATAATACATCATACCCAGTTCAAAATAAAAATGTGGGGTCCCTTGTTAAAAAAATTAAGAACTTTGGGGCGCCTGGGTGGCTCAGTCGGTTGAGCGGCTGACTTCGGCTCAGGTCATGATCTTGCAGTCTGTGAGTTCGAGCCCCGCGTCAGGCTCTGTGCTGACAGCTTGGAGCCTGGAGCCTGTGTCAGATTCTGTGTCTCCCTCTCTCTCTGACCCTCCCCCATTCATGCTCTGTCTCTCTCTGTCTCAAAAATAAATAAACGTTTAAAAAAAAAAAGAACTTCAAGATGGCTACAACACAGCATTAAACTAAGTGTGGGGGTCCTTCTAAGTGTGGGGTTCTGTGTGACTGTAGAGGTGGCATGCCTACGAAGCTGGCCCTGCTTCTTTGGTCACTTGCTCCTGCCTTTTGTGTGCTCAGTATAGTACTTGAAAGATGGGCAAGAATTAGAAAGGATGTCTGCACTGTGGGTTTGAGGTGGGGTAAGACATGGTAGAGCTGAAAAACAGAATGATCAGGGATTGTGTGAATGTGGGGTCCTTCTCAGAGAGGCCAATGGTGAAGTTGAGTAGAAGGAAGACGTGGTCCAATTGAAGGATGATTTAGGATATGACAAGAATGAAGTTGCTATTTGATGTTGGTTTGGTAGATCGAGGAAGAGAAGGGTCATTGTCATAACACTAATTATAGTCGCTACCTATGAACATCTACTGGAGACCAAGCACTGTGCCAAGACCTTTATATATTGAAAAAAAATTAATTCTCATGAAAATCCTACGAAGTGAATAATATTAATAAGTCCTGTTCACAGGTGAGGAAAGTGAGTCTCAAATCCCTGAGGAACTTGTCTAAACTTGCAGGTGCCCAAGCTGGGATTGGCACTCAGGTCTTTGTAATTGACTACAGAGCCCCTGCTCTTAGGTATTGTTCTTTTTGTTCTACATAGTTTGAGTGGTGTCCTTGAAAAAGGTAGACTTTTGGCGGGGAAAATGTTGAGCTGTTGGCTACTGATGAGAGTTGTCTACTTTCCCCTTCTCTTTCTCCCCATCGGCCTTGAGGAACTCTAAATAGCACCTCTTCTTGCCCCCTCTAATGAGCTAGGTGAAAATAGCTTCTCCTGTGTGGCACAATGGCTCCTGGTCATGGGGCTGGTGGTGGGGAAAGTTATCTAATCCACTGAGAAAGCTGTTCCTCTCTTGCTGTTTTGTCAGGGAAGGTGATACCTGAGTCCAAAGCTGAGTAATTAAAAACCCTCTTAACACCACTTGAAATCAAGTGGCTCATATACAACACGCTGAGTCTTCTCTCCTCTGGGTTTGGGGTAATGATTGTCTTTTAATACCAGTCTCAATTGTGGTTTGAATCTCGTGAGAAGCAAATAGAATAAAAATAAGAAAGTCTTTTTTAAAAAAGTGGAAACTGACAAAAACTTCTCCCAAATAATTCTGCCCTGGAATTATGCTTTCCATAATTTTGCACCCCGCATTACTATTTGGACTTGAAAAGCAACCCCCATACCCCAAACGGTATATACTCTTTTGGAAGGTAGTTCGGCTTCAAATCATCACGATTTTTTTTTTTTTTCATGTACAGCAAAATCTCCCATTTACTAAAATGGCGTACAGTTAATTGCAGTCTCAGTTTCACTGAGAATTCACATTGAATTTATGTGTCTCCACTTGCAAGTTATCATCAATTTAACACAGTTGCATAGTAATTTGCCTTTTCGGGGCATTGCAGAGTCTTGTCAAATCACCTCAGATGGACTCACTTTTTCCTGGGGGTGAGTAGATGTTGGCATGAATTGAGGATTGGGCTGGGGGGGGTGAAAGTTCATCCACTCTTATTCAGTTGATCTTACTCCGTGGCTACGTTTGAGCAGATGCACAGCAACCCCGACGAGCATGTCCGTGAATGATCAATTCTTCCCGAATGGTTTGCCGCTTGGTAATCAGACAACAGACTGAACAGATATTTGATAAAGAATGTCCACTACAGCTTTGTATAAAATAGGAAAAAAGTGCAAATGACCTAATCTTTCATCATCAAGGGAATAGGACAATGAAGGTTGGTGCCTGACCACAGTGAGAATCACTGAGAAGAATGTCAGACTGAAGAGGGGCAGTCAGGCAGGTTAAGGGACTTGTCCCAGATCATACTGGTGCCTTTTTCTGGCTCCCAAACCTGACCTTCCTCCTTTCTCCCTAGAATGCCCAATAGGGTTCATGTGTCGTAGAGATCGCCAGGACCCTGGCATGTCTCCTGCTGTGATCAATACTGAAGGGAAAAATGAGAGGCTTATTAATGTAGTGGTTACGGCATGACTTGGCCTCAGCTAGAGCTGGATTTGAATCTTGAGTTGGCAAGACTCCATAATTCTCCATACTCTCCCAGAATGACACGGGAGCAGATGTGGTGGCTTTGCAGTGGCTCTAGAGGGCAAGCTTCCCCTAGTCTGTGCTCTTCTGGCTGGCACACAGCTGCAGAAAGAAGCCTGGGTATCTGAGAGCCACCAGGAGACTGGGAGAATCCTGTGACTAGACATAGCAGTGACCACAGGGGGACTAATGATCAGTACGAGACGCAGACTCTCAGTGGATGTCAGCACATCTAGATGCCTCTCTTCTCTTGTATTAACCAGTGTTCTCCAGAGAAACAATAGGATATCTATATTGATATAGATACACATAGGAGGCTTAAAGGAATTGGCTCACGACGTTATGGAGGCTAAGACGTCCTATATATCTGCCGTCTGCAAGCTGGAGAACCAGGAAAGCTGGTGATGTGATTTAGTCTGAGTCCAAAGGCATGAGAATGGGGGTGGGGCTGATGGTGTAAATCCTGACCTAAGTCTGAAAGCCTGAGAATCAGGAGCACTGATGTCCAAGACCTTGAGAAGATCCATGTTTCAGCTCAAGCAGAGAGAGAGAGAACAAACTGGCTCTTCCTCAGCCTTTTTGTGCTATCTGGGCCTTCAACGATTGGATAATGGGCCATATGCTTTATTCAGTTCATCAACTCAAATGCTAATCTCTTCCAGAAACGTCCTCATGGACACACCCAGAAATAATATTTTACCAGCTAGGTGGGAATCCCTTAGTCCGGGCAAGTTGACCATTACAATTACCCATTACACCCTTAGTGACTTGGCTCTAGACAAGTTCCCCAAATCTAAAGCAGCCCACCAAAAAAGAGGTACACCCCAAACTCCTGATACAAGGTCTTGTATTAGAGAAATTCAATTATAGGAAAATAACATTATGTTTCTTATGACCCTGATGCAGTGACCTGCATTCGTAGCCACTTCAATGACTATATTTCCAAGTTAGTTTGATTGGGATTCATAGGATGGTTCATCCCAAAAATAACCTAGTAGCCTCTTGAGGTTTTTGCAACAGGTTGATGGTGACAAGTGCTCCTGCCTCATGGAAGATTCTGCATCAGTACGATGAGAAACAGCAGCTGATGATTCCAAGGATGCTAAATGGCTTTATTAATCATAACCACAAACCAAAGGCTGTGTGTTTTCTCCAGGAGTCGAGTGAGAGATTGCCTTGTCTCCTGCCGCTCCCACAGTATAATCAAGGCATCAAGCTAAATTAAAGGAAATGCCATCTTCTCATGACAGCAGGTGCAAAATTACCTCTAATTATGAATTTGCTAGGTACAACAGTGACTCTGCGTGAATTATAACGTTGCATTCATTATAACAACCATTTAGGGTCTCACTTACCTTGACATGCATACAGATTCTCAGAATTGGATAGTGAGCCCATTTCAAACCATTCACTGTGCTCCTGGAGAACTGGGCTGCCCTGATAATTTAAAATTCGAAATCTTTGTTCTAAGTGTAAGGTTCAGGGCAAGGAAAGCTAGGTCTGAGTCCCAGATTTACTGTTTACTGGTGTGTGACTTGAATAAGTCGGTTAACATTTTCAGAACTCAGTCCCTTCACTTGTACAGTGAGGGGGCAGAACCAGGCAATCTGTAAGGCAGGAAGGACTTCTCAAACTTAATGTGCTACTCAAGCAACTTGTTAGAAATTCAGTAAGTCTGTTCTGGACTTACTAGTTTCAGACTATAAGGTGCATATGAATCATCTGGGGGCATGTTGAAAATGCAGATTCTGATTGAGTATATGTGGAGTGGGGCCTGACAGCCCGCATTCCAATGATCTCCCAGATGCTGCTGTCACTGTTCCACCAACTACCCTTTGAGTAGCAAGGCTCCAAGATCTCTTCTAGCTGAATATTATCATCATAGGTGATATTTAGTTGAGTATTTCCTGTGTGATGGGCATGATGCTATAATACATGCATTGTCTCATTAATTCTTTTAAGATCTCTACAGAGAGGATACTATTAATATGGACCACATTTCATAGGTATTGAAACCACAGATTATGATTATCTATAACTCGACGGAAGTCACATCAAGGGTAGAGCTGTGATTTGAACTTGGATGATCTGGCTCTGTTGCTCATATGCTTAATGAAAACACTCTATTGTACCCCAAGTAATTTAGTTTTGAAAAACCCCCACTCTTGTTTCTTTCCCCTTCTGGTTAAAGTTGTGGGGGCTGAATCTCCATGGAGGAGCAGACTACAAACATAGCCAGTTGATGTGACACTAGTTCTAACTAATGCTTCTCCAGGGTTGTATTGTAGTAGATAAATAAACAATGCATTTCTCTATCAAGGGGCATTTGGGAGAGTTCCGATTTTTTCCTATTATAAACAGTGCTTCAGCAAACGCACTTGTACATATACTTCATATATGGAATGGCCTCGGGGTGGGTTCCTAAAAATCCCATCCTTGAACCAAAGAATATGCCTTGTTCCTTTTGGATAAATACTGCCATCTTGCCTACCGCTGGGGTTCATGGTTTGAACACTCAAATTAAATCTTTCATTGAGTAGCCAAATTTGAGTTTTGAGTCTCAAACTTCTCTCAGCAAAAATTCTTGACCCATATTTTCAAATAGTATAAATGGTACCTGTGAAGATGGATTCTCTTTTTGGGTGTTCCCTCTACTGAAATGTAGATCCTATCAGGAAATAGTAATGTCTTTTATGAAAGTTGAGGAAAAAAATGAAGAAAAGGAAGTCTCAAAGCTGGAATATGTTTAACCCACATTCTTTGAGCTTGGTTTCTGAAAAGACAAGCCCTCCATTTGGGAAAATGGAATCACTCGGTTTCCCTGCTTGGCTCCATATAATTAGCCTAAACCTCAAAAGGCTCTGTCTAGGGCAGCTAAAACTTCAGGAAAACAAAAGCATGAAGACTCATTTTGATAAGAAGACTGAACTCCAAATGGTTGTTTGGGGAACCAATTTAGACTTCTGGCTGAAACTCAAGATGTTATACATTTGCCTACATATTTAATGCTGTACTCAAGTTCCCAAGACTTCTCTGATGGATTTTTTATTTGTGAGTCTGGGTATTTCTTCCTCCTATAAATGGTTATTTCTCTACACAGATACACGTGGGAGAATATTTAATTAGAACTGAAAATGTTTTGAGCGTGTTAAGTACAATCTAAGTGATAAGTATCATGATCTTTAAATGCTACAATAAGCATTATAATACATGCCTAATTCACTGATGAGCACTTGGCATGTCTTTGACAAATTCTTAATAAATTGCTCAAAAGAGCCCTTTAGAAAGTGTCATTTCACACTATATAACTCTACCTCTGATATTTCTCAACCTTGTCTATCTGCAGAAATGGGAAATTCTCTTGAACATTTTTCTTAACTGATTCTGATTTATGGCTTTCGGTGAAAACTCCCAGGGACTTGTTGCAATATACTGTAAATGAAATCTGCTAGCTACACAATTTGAAAAGTGAAGGCTGTAGTCTCCAAGTTTTCGAAAGCAGCCCATTTCACCTAGACAATGAATTATGGGATCCATAAGTACACAGAAAGCATGAATCCTGCACTCAGTATGTATCTTCAAGGGAAAAGCTGTATGAATTGAACAAAGACTAGCTGTGGTCTGGATGTCATCTGGAGGGTATTAAGAGAAGATTTTTAGCAATTTAGTTGATTGTTAGTGTTAGGGGCAGGGGTTCCTTAGCATAAAATCATTCGATAAATTCTCACTCCGCCCAGATCTCAGACTTTGCAATTAAATTTGGGTGTAAGTAGAAGATGTTTTGGAAAATTAATTAAAAATGTAAAAATGCATTAATTTAGAAAAGTCTACATCTGCGTAGCAATTCACGTTGCTTGAAAGTGGGGAAAAAAGCAACACTGGTTTTGGCGGGATCATTTATCTCCTACTATATGCCCCAGGCAAGGTGTTCTAACTGAAAATATTTCATGGTTAGACTTTAATTCCAATCTTCTATATCTGCATTAAAATATCTGAAAAGATTAAAGACACTCTGATGAGAAAATTGAAGGTCAGAAAGAGGAGAAACACACTGGTAGTGAGGGGACCTGGCTCACTGACTTTTTAAAAATAAGCTTTTTATTTTGGAATAATTTTAGATTTATAAAAAATTCACCAAGATAACAGAGTTCCCATAAACCTACTGCTTTAACCTACTGTTTGTATCTTATGTAATCATTGTAGATTTGTCAAAACTAAGAAATTAACATTGGCACATTGCTATTAACTGAACTCCAGACTTTACTCACATTTTATTTGTTTTCTTTTTGTTTTTTCATTAATGCCATTTTTTGTTGTTGTTGCTGTTGTTGTTGTTGTTGTTGTTGTTGTTGTTTTTGTTTTTTGTTTTTGCTGATCCAGGATCCCATTCAAGACCCCACATTGCATTTTATTGTCATGCTGCCTAGTCTCCTCTGGTCTGAGACAGTTTCTTCCTCTTTCCTTGTTTGTAATGACCTTGAGAGTTTTAAGGAGTACTGGTCAGGTGTTTTGTATAGTGTCCCTCAGTTTGAATTTGTCTTACTGGTTTTGCCACGATTAGACTGGGGTTATGGGTTTTGGGGAAGAACACCGTAGAGGTGGAATGCCTTCCCATCCCATCATGTCATGCTATCCTGCTTTCAACAGGACTTATCACTGGCAATGTTAACCTTGATCTCTTGGTTAAGGTAACATCTGTCAGGTTTCTGGGGCCACATTTTGGATCGTTGGTAAAGAGTGTGGCAATTGATTAGTGATGGCTGCCATGAGCATAGAACTGGATAATAGTGACACTCACAGCAAGTATTTGTCATTCTTAGCTTGTATATTAGACTGCCACTTTTTGCAGATAAAGAAACAGATTCAGTTAGGAGAATTTCATGTCAGTGTACCTGTGGCTCAGCTATCCATATTCTATGGATAACATTTAAAAACCAAATATTTGTTGAACATCTATAACATGCAAGGGCGATATTTATCATTCTCATTAACAGACTGAGAGAATATTGAGGCTTAAGAGGAGACTTAAGAGATAATCCATTTTCCTCATTATTATTTTTTGAATAATAATATTTCAATAATATTTCAAGAAGTCACAATTACTGCATGAAGCATATGAGCCTAGGAGACTGAGATTGGAATCTTATCTCCTGGCTGCTTTAGTATGTGGAGGCCCTGTTCATATCTATTACTGTTCTTATATGAGTTACTAAAGGCAAAATACCTATGGGAGTCTATGGTATGGTCTCCTTCAGGAGGTCATTGAAATCAGCACTTTGCAAAGTGCAAGAGAATGATGCATCAAAACATTTCTCTCTAGCTCACCAAAACATTTTTGGTTGTTGGGTATAAATGGATAGTTTTTGCAAACAACTGTGCACTTTCAAAAAATTACTTGTGTGAGAACAGTTTAGTGGGTACCAGCCATTTATCAGGCACTGAGCTAGATGCTGGCTCTATGTTGATGAATAAAGTAGATACAGTCTCTACCCAAGGACAATGTATACTCTAGTGGAGTACACAGTTGTAAAATAAGCTAAAATAGTAATATAAGTACACAACATGAAAGATGCTGTGAAGGAAACAAACATGGAGTGTTAACAAAATAAGGAAGGGAAAGGAACTTAATTAGGATGATCAGGGGTGACTTACCTGAGAAAGTTCTGCTCACACCGAGAAGGAAGGAACCTTGAAAACTGTCTGAGTCAGAGGGGCTGGTCTACATAGAGTCTCTGAAAGAGAAGACAGGGCGACAAGTCTGAGGAACTGGAAAAGGCCTGCAAGGCTGGATTTTAGGAAACAGTAGAGTACCAGATTTTTAAAAAGTGTTTATATATTTTTGAGAGAGAGAACATGCATGTGCAAGCAGTGAAAGGGCAGGGAGAGAGAGAGAGAGAGAGAGAGAGAGAGAGAGAGAGAGAGAGAATCCCAAGCAGGCTCCATGTTGTCAGCGCAGAGTTCAAAGTGGGGCTTGATCCCGTGAACCATGAGATCATGACCTGAGCCAACATCAAAGTCAAATGCCTAACCATCTGAGTCACCCAGACACCCCTAGAGTACCAGATTTGTCAGCATACTACCCATACCTTAGTCCTCCTGGCTTTCCCTTGGCATGCTGGGTCAACACACTGGGCAGGCTAGAGGGGCCAGAGAATTGATGTCCTGGGATTTGTTCTCAACCTCTGGCTACTGGTAGCTGGTAGATGAAATTCCCAGCCTCCTGCCCCTTGGGAAGGATTATTGCCAAGAGGCATAGTCTGTGCTCTCCCTGTCTTTCAGGAGTCCTCAGGGGGATTGAACCTCAGTCCATTGTGATAAGCTGCTTGATCACCTACCTTTTATTGACTTCCTTCCTTCACTGCCTTCCGTCCCCATTCCCGCATCATTCCTTTTCCAAATAAACTACTTGGACTCACATCCTTATTTCAGAGTCTCATTTGGAGGGTGGTATAAGCTGAAGTTGGAGATGTAGCAGAGGCTGGACCATACAGCACTTTGTAGGCTTTGTAAAGAAGTTTGAATTCATTCTAAGTGCAGTAGGAAGTAACTGAATGCTCTTAAGGGAAATCTGACTTGATCAGATTTAGGTTTTAAAAAGGATACTCTGAAATATAGGTTAGCCTTCAAATCAGGGATTTAGAAGACATCTTACAGATAATCTATTTGAACCCTTACTATAGGAAAAGACAGTGAGATGTTTAGAAGTAGTGACTTTCCCAAAGCCACACAGTGGTAGAGATAAGGCTACCATGAGTGAGATCTCATGACCCAGGTCTTCTAACTGTTTAGGACTCAGCAGTGGCTCTTTGTCTCTGATAACCTCTTAGAGCAATGTCATCCAAGACAGAATTTGTTAAGAAAAAGCAACATGAATTTTGAATTCAACATTGTGCTGCAGAGGACTGCATGAGATAATTACCATTCCATGTAAGACAGTTGAAAGCAGGGGAGAAAAATAGTTAAGACATTGGCTCAGTTATTAAGTATCAAAGACACAGAAGATTTTTTTTTTTTTTAATATATGAAATTTACTGTCAAACTGGTTTCCATACAACACCCAGTGCTCTTCCCAAAAGGTGCCCTCCTCAATACCCATCACCCACCCTGCCCTCCCTCCCACCCTGCCTTCCCTCCCACCCCCCATCAACCCTCAGTTTGTTCTCAGTTTTTAAGAGTCTCTTATGCTTTGGCTCTCTCCCACTCTAACCTCTTTTTTTTTTTTTTTCCTTCCCCTCCCCCATGGGTTTCTGTTATGTTTCTCAGGATCCACATAAGAGTGAAACCATATGGTATCTGTCTTTCTCTGTATGGCTTATTTCACTTAGCATCACACTCTCCAGTTCCATCCATGTTGCTACAAAAGGCCATATTTCATTTTTTCTCATTGCCACGTAGTATTCCATTGTGTATATAAACCACAATTTCTTTATCCATTCATCAGTTGATGGACATTTAGGCTCTTTCCATAATTTGGCTATTGTTGAGAGTGCCGCTATAAACATTGGGGTACAGGTGCCCCTATGCATCAATACTCCTGTATCCCTTGGATAAATTCCTAGCAGTGCTATTGCTGGGTCATAGGGTAGGTCTATTTTTAATTTTCTGAGGAACCTCCACACTGCTTTCCAGAGCGGCTGCACCAATTTGCATTCCCACCAACAGTGCAAGAGGGTTCCTGTTTCTCCACATCCTCTCCAGCATCTATAGTCTCCTGATTTGTTCATTTTGGCCACTCTGACTGGCGTGAGGTGGTATCGGAGTGTGGTTTTGATTTGTATTTCCCTGATAAGGAGCGACATTGAACATCTTTTCATGAAGACACAGAAGATTTTTACTTTGTGATAAGTAACAGGATAGAGCATAAGAACCATTTGCAAATATTTGTAAAGGTGCAGACAGTGAAGAGGGAGAGAAATTACTTAGCTTACTTAAAACAGTGGAGAAAAACTGAAAGTAATGAGGTGGAACAAAAGGGAAATATTATTAGCTGAAGAGTAGAGAAGTATCTTTTCAGTGAGAACCAGTCAGTTGTGTTTACACACAAACCCAACTGTCTGAGTGAACCTTTGGTCATGTTAGAAATGAAAAGAAGGAGAAGGAGAAGAAAAAGGAGAAGAAGATGGAGATGAAGACGAAGAAGAAGAAGACAATGAAGAAGAGAAGAAGAAGACGACGATGAAGAAGGAGAAAGAAGGATAAGAAGACGATGAAGAAGTAGAAAGAGAAGAAGGAGAAGAAGAAGAAGAAGATGACGATGAAGGAGAAGAAGATGACGATAATGAAGGAGGAGGAGGAGGAGGAAGAAGAAGAAGAAGAAGAAGAAGAAGAAGAAGAAGAAGACGACGATGAAGGAGATGAAGACGATGATGATGAAGGAGAAGAAGGAGGAAGAAGAAGATGATGAAGGAGAAGACAACGATGATGAAGGAGAAGAAGGAGAAAAGAAGAAGAAGAAGAAGAAGAAGAAGAAGAAGAAGAAGACTACGACAAAAGAGAAGATGATGATGATGAAGGAGAAGAAGGAAGAAGAAGAAGAAGAAGAAGAAGAAGAAGAAGAAGAAGAAGAAGAAGACTACGACAAAAGAGAAGATGATGATGATGAAGGAGAAGAAGGAAGAAGAAGAAGAAGAAGAAGAAGAAGAAGAAGAAGAAGAAGAAGAAGAAGAAAAAGAAGAAGGAGAAGAAAATGATGACGATGAAGGAGATGAAGACGATGATGATGAAGGAGAAGAAGGAGGAAGAAGAAGATGATGAAGGAGAAGACAACGATGATGAAGGAGAAGAAGGAGAAAAGAAGAAGAAGAAGAAGAAGAAGAAGAAGAAGAAGAAGAAGAAGACAACAAAGGAGAAGATGATGATGATGGAGAAGAAGGAGGAGGAGGAGGAGGAGGAGGAGGAAGAAGAAGAAGAAGAAGAAGAAGAAGAAGAAGAAGAAGAAGAAGAAGACGGAGAAGAAGGGGAGAGAAGAAGAAGAAGAAGAAGGAGGAGGAGGAGGAGGAGGAGGAGAAGGGGACGATGATGGAGAAGAAGGGGAAAGAAGGAGAAGGAGAAGAAGGAGGAGGAAGAGGAGGAGGAGGAGGAGGAAAGTGGAAAGGGGGATTAGACAGCTTTGCACCAGCACACATCTCTTCTGTTTCTTGAAATTATTTTCTCTTATGCCCCACTTTCCAAACACATGTACCATAGTTTGAAACACAAGTGTTTTACAGTGGAAGATGTGTAATGAAGTTTGGTCAGTTTTAGGATTGACCAAGTCAGATTTCTTTTGCATCAAGCAGAGATGGATACATAATTGGCCTGCACACCACTGTTCTCTAATTATGTTTCACTTGCTGATTATGGCATTAAGAGAGAATACATTAGCGTTGTTACTCATTTTTACCATGGTGTAACATTTCTGTGATTTTAAACTGCAAAAGAAAGGGTCAAGGTTACCGAAATACTGAATTGTCACTGGAAGATATAAATTTCCAGTGTGACTTTGAGTGGTTAAGATTAAATTAAAACAAAACAAAGTAAAACAACCCCAAGGCAATTGTTTTACCTAAGTTGTTTTCAGTGGATTTAAGTGGCTATTATTGCATATGATTCACTGGTAATTGAGGGTATTTTTTCTTATTTTATTTGGGTTTGTTGGATATGCCAAGGCTAATAATTTCACAACCTATTAAGGCAACTGCTATCTGTCCATACAAGAAAAAACAAAACAAAACCAAAAACCAAAACAAAACACAACAGTCCTCCTGGGCCTTCAGTGTGGGGGGTTCCTCTGAGGATAAAATGTTACAGATGGGTCTATGCCAACTGACCTTCATCCCTGTGTTTTTCTGAGTATCATCACTGAATATAATTTCTTACACTGTTTGCTTTGTCCTCAGTTAAGAGCCAGCAAAATAGCTGCTATAATTATATCTCCTTAAGATGATGCCCATTTGATTGAAGGCTGGGCTGAAAATATACTCTACATTATCATATGAAAAAGCCACATAAAAAGCCCTGAATTCATACTGCAGGGTGAACCCTGGTCCTAGTGATTCCAAATGAAGCGACAAAGTGCAAAAGGGGTTAGAACACTTATTTGACCACAGACCCACTGAAATATCACTTTGATGAATGCAAACACATTTATTAGCATCTGCACTGAGAGATGTTTCATGTCACTGTCCCAGTGAAGGCTGTTTTAGCTGTAAAGAGAAGAAACCCACACCCAGATGGCTTAAGCCAGAAAGGGAATTTACTAGAAGTACACAGGGGTATGGGACAGAATACACCAGGGGCCAAGATAGTTGACAAAACTATCCAGAATCAAGGTTGATTCTTTTAGTTTCCCTCTGGGATCATGTGGTCTCTCATTTGTCTCTGCCTTTCTCTTTGTAACACCCTCACTCTCTTGCCGAGGCTCCTTGCTTCTTCTCTCTTCACGTGTCTCTCCTGCAGCCTTGCTTTGTGACACCTTAGTTGCAGCCACATGGGCAACCTTGGATTAGCATCCTTCGGTTAGTTCTGGGAGATGCAATCTGAGAAGTAGTTAGGGTCATGTCCTCTCCTGGTCTACACAGTGGTGGCTGTGGGACACTATTTGTGTCCTCCAAACATGGATGCCAGGGCTCAAGCCTGTGGATAAGGGTAGTTCTGTGAGAAGAGGGGTTGTGGTAGAAAAGATGATTACTACAATTATCTTCAGATGATAACCCATGTATTCCTTTATTCATTCACTCCACGAATATTTATCGAGTGCTGACTATGTGCCAGGCACTGGGGATACAGAAAAGAACAAAGATTCACTGAGAGAACAAAGCAGACACAATCCTTGACCTCGTGGAACATTCTGGAGTAGTGAGCCAAAAATGAATAAATAAATACATACATACATACATACATACATACATACATACATACATATATTAGGGAGATAAGAAGGTGATTAGGACTATGAAGCAAAATAAATTGTGAAGGGGAAAGAGGAGAGCCAGGAGGTTGGGGAAGGTGTGATTTTTAAGGGTTTGGTCAGGAATGCATCACTAAGAAGGTACTTTTTGAGCAAAGCCCTGAAGAAAGCAACTAAGGAAATTGTTGCTAAGGTATTGGATGCTTCATTCTGAGTTTATTTTTATTAACCGCCCCCCCACCAACAGAAGCAGAAGATGATGATTTAAAATGTTCTTTCCCCCTTTGAAGTTCATTGTAGACGTCTCTTTTTCTAGGAAGTAGGGACAGTCCTGTTAAATCAACATTTATATTTGCCAGATATCTCAAGTGTCTGTAATTAGGGATCCCAGTTACAAATCGTGTTTCCTTGTATTTCAAAATTAAATAATGGACAATGCCAGTATTAGTTGGAGAAAATAAAGCAAACAAACAGACATGGTCTGAGTTTCACCCTTGAAGAAGGGAGCGGTGAAGTCATGTGAATCCAGCCAGCCTGGACCTTGAAATCAGCAGGTATTGAGATTATGTCAGGAAAGTTCTGCCCACTGGTTGTGGGAAGAAAGAGCTGAGTGGGGGGAAGATTGATTGGACAGGTTATTCTCCAGGGTATTTACAGTCAAATGCATCTAGGTAAGGAACAGTTGTATATTTTAATGGCTTCTGTTCAGTTATTATTTAACAGGCGATGAAAGCTTGAGCAAAGTAAAAATTCTCAAATCTTGATGGCCGTGTGTCTGTGTGGTTACCACTTTCCCCACTTTAGAACTGGATGATGGCACATCCATGTTAATAGCAGCATTATTCACAGTAGCTAAGAGGGGGAAGCAAGCCAAAAGTCCATCAATAAAGAACATGGGTATGTATGACAATGGGAATATTATTCAGTCTTAAAAAGGAAGGAAATTCTGACACCTGCTACCACATGGATGAGCCTTGAAGACATGATTCTAAGTGAAATAAACCAGACACAAAAAGACAAATATTGTATAATCTCACTTATATGAGGTGTCCAAAGTAGATCAGATTCCTTGAAGCAGAAAGTAGAAGTGTAGTTACCAGCAAAAAGGGGAGTTGCCATCCACCAGATAGAATATGAGTTTCAGTTTTGCATCATGAAAAAGTTCTGGAAATGGATTTCACAACACTGTGAATATAGTTAACACTCTTGAGCTGTGCACTTAAAATGGTTTGTGTTATGTGTTTTGTTTTTTTTTTTTTTACCACAATTAAAAAAAAAAAAGGCAGACAGACCACGCCACCCCACAGTGAATCCCGCCCCTAGGAGAGGGGAAGAGAAGGCACACACCAGTCTGACTGTGGCCCCAGCGGTGGGCTGGGGCAGACATCAGGTCTGACTGTGGCCCCTCCCACCAATGCAAGTTATTCAAGACAGCATAGGGGAAGTGCCCCGCATTCCCACACCACTCCAGGGACTATCCAAAATGACGAAACGGAAGAATTCCCCTCAGAAAAACGTCCAGGAAATAACAACAGCTAATGAACTGATCAAAAATGATTTAAACAATATAACAGAAAGTGAATTTAGAATAATAGTCATAAAATTAATCGCTGGGCTTGAAAACAGTATAAAGGACAGCAGAGAATCTCTTGCTACAGAGATCAAGGGACTAAGGAACAGCCAGGAGGAGGTAAAAAATGCTATCAACGAGTTGCAAAATAAAATGGAGACAACTACAGCTCAGATTGAAGAGGTAGAGGAGAGAATAGGTGAACTAGAAGATAAAATTATGGAAAAAGAAGAAGCTGAGAAAAAGAGAGATAAAAAAATCCAGGAGTATGAGGGGAAAATTAGAGAACTAAGTGATGCACTAAAGAGAAATAATATACACGTAATTGGTATTCCAGAGGAGGAAGAGAGAGGGAAAAGTGCTGAAGGTGTACTTGAAGAAATAATAGCTGAGAACTTCCCGGATCTGGGGAAGGAAAAAGGCATTAAAATCCAAGAGGCACAGAGAACTCCCTTCAGACATAACTTGAATTGATCTTCTGCACCACATATCATAGTGAAACTGGAAAAATACAAGGATAAAGAGAAAATTCTGAAAGCAGCTAGAGATAAACGTGCTCTAACATATAAAGGGAGACCTATAAGACTCGTGACTGATCTCTCTACTGAAACTTGGCAGGCCAGAAAGGAATGGCAGGAGATCTTCAATGTGATGAACAGAAAAAAATAGCAGCCTAGAATACTTTATCCAGCAAGTCTGTCATTTAGAATAGGAGAGATAAAGGTCTTCCCAAATGAACAAAAACTAAAGGAATTCGTCACCACTAAACCAGCCCTACAAGAGATCCTAAGGGGGATCCTGTGAGACAAAGTACCAGAGACATCTCTACAAGCATGAAACCTACGGACATCACAATGACTCTAAACCCATATCTTTCTATAATAACACTGAATGTAAATGGACTAAATGCGCCAACCAAAAGACATAGGGTATCAGAATGGATAAAAAAACAAGACCCATCTATTTGCTGTCTACAAGAGACTCATTTTAGACCTGAGGACACCTTCAGATTGAGAGTGAGGGGATGGAGAACTATTTATAATGCCACTGGAAGTCAAAAGAAAGCTGGAGTAGCCATACTTATATCAGACAAACTAGACTTTAAATTAAAGGCTGTAACAAGAGATGAAGAAGGGCATTATATAATAATCACAGGGTCTATCCATCAGGAAGAGCTAACAATTATAAATGTCTATGCACCGAATACAGGAGCCCCCAAATATATAAAACAATTACTCACAAACAAGCAACCTTATTGATAAGAATGTGGTAATTGCAGGGGGCTTTAACACTCCACTTACAGAAATGGATAGATAATCTAGACACAAGGTCAATAAAGAAACAAGGACCCTGAATGATACATTGGATCAGATGGACTTGACAGATATATTTAGAACTCTGCATCCCAAAGCAACAGAATATACTGTCTTCTCGAGTGCACATGGAACATTCTTCAAGATAGATCACATACTGGGTCACAAAACAGCCCTTCATAAGTATACAAGAATTGAAATCATACCATGCATACTTTCAGACCACAATGCTATGAAGCTTGAAATCAACCACAGGAAAAAGTCTGGAAAACCTACAAAAGCATGGAGGTTAAAGAACACCCTACTAAATAATGAATGGGTCAACCAAGCAATTAGAGAATAAATTAAAAAATATATGGCAACAAATGAAAATGAAAATACAACAATCCAAACGCTTTGGGATGCAGCAAAGGCAGCCCTGAGAAGAAAATACATTGCAATCCAGGCCTATCTCAAGAAACAAGAAAAATCCCAAATACAAAATCTAACAGCACACCTAAAGGAAATAGAAGCAGAACAGCAAAGACAGCCTAAATCTAGCAGAAGAAGAGAAATAATAAAGATAAGAGCAGAAATAAACAATATAGAATCTAAAAAAACTGTAGAGCAGATCAACAAAACCAAGAGTTGGTTTTTTGAAAAAATAAACAAAATTGATAAACCTCTAGCCAGCCTTCTCAAAAAGAAAAGGGAGATGACCCAAATAGATAAAATCATGAATGAAAGTGGAATTATTACAACCAATCCCTCAGAGATATAAGCAATGATCAGGGAATACTATGAAAAATTATATGCCAACAAACAGGACAACCTGGAAGAAATGGACAAATTCCTAAACACCCACACGCTTCCAAAACTCAATCCAGAGGAAATAGAAAGCTTGAACAGACCCATAACCAGCGAAGAAATTGAATCAGTCATCAAAAATCTCCCAACAAATAAGAGTCCAGGACCAGATGGCTTCCCAGGGGAGTTCTACCAGACGTTTAAAGCAGAGATAATACCTATCCTTCTCAAGCTATTCCAAAAAATAGAAAGGGAAGGAAAACTTCCAGACTCATTCTATGAAGCCAGTATTACTTTGATTCCTAAACCAGACAGAGACCCAGTAAAAAAAGAGAACTACAGGCCAATATCCCTGATGAATATGGATGCAAAAATTCTCAATAGGATACTAGCAAATCGAATTCAACAGCATATAAAAAGAATTATTCACCATGATCAAGTGGGATTCATTCCTGGGATGCAGGGCTGGTTCAACATTCACAAATCAATCAACATGATACATCACATTAATAAAAGAAAAGATAAGAACCATATGATCCTGTCAATGGATGCAGAAAAGGCCTTTGACAAAATTCAGCAACCTTTCTTAATAAAAACCCTCGAGAAAGTCGGGATAGAAGGAACATACTTAAAGATCATAAAAGCCATTTATGAAAAGCCCACAGCTAACATCATCCTCAATGGGGAAAAACTGAGAGCTTTTTCCCTGAGATCAGGAACACGACAGGATTGTCCACTCTCACCGCTGTTGTTTAACATAGTGTTGGAAATTCTAGCATCAGCAAACAGACAACAAAAGGAAATCAAAGGCATCAAAATTGGCAAAGATGAAGTTAAGCTTTCACTTTTTGCAGATGACATGATATTTATTATACATGGAAAATCCGATAGACTCCACCAGAAGTCTGCTAGAACTGATACATGAATTTAGCAAAATTGCAGGATACAAAATCAATGTACAGAAATCAGTTGCATTCTTATACACTAATAATGAAGCAACAGAAAGACAAATAAAGAAACTGATCCCATTCACAATTGCACCAAGAAGCATAAAATACCTAGGAATAAATCTAACCAAAGATGTAAAAGATCTGTATGCTGAAAACTATAGAAAGCTTATGAAGGAAATTGAAGAAGATATAAAGAAATGGAAAAACATTCCGTGCTCATGGATTGGAAGAATAAATATTGTCAAAATGTCAATACTACCCAAAGCTATCTACACATTCAATGCAATCCCAATCAAAATCACACCAGCATTCTTCTCGAAACTAGAACAAGCAATCCTAAAATTCATATGGAACCACAAAAGGCCCCAACTAGCCAAAGTAATTTTGAAGAAGACCAAAGCAGGAGGCATCACAATCCCAGACTTTAGCCTCTACTACAAAGCTGTCATCATCAAGACAGCATGGTATTGGCACAAAAACAGACACATAGACCAATGGAATAGAATAGAAACCCCAGAACTAGACCCACAAACGTATGGCCAACTAATCTTTGACAAAGCAGGAAAGAATATCCAATGGAAAAAAGACAGTCTCTTTAACAAATGGTGCTGGGAGAACTGGACAGCAACATGCAGAAGAATGAAACTAGATCACTTTCTCACACCATTCACAAAAATAAACTCAAAATGAATAAAGGACCTGAATGTGAGACAGGAAACCATCAAAACCCTAGAGGAGAAAGCAGGAAAAGACCTTTCTGACCTCAGCCATAGCAATTTCTTACTTGACACATCCCCAAAGGCAAGGGAATTAAAAGCAAAAATGAAATACTGGGACCTTATGAAGATAAAAACCTTCTGCACAGCAAAGGAAACAACCAACAAAACTAAAAGGCAAACAATGGAATGGGAAAAGATACTTGCAAATGACATATCGGACAAAGGGCTAGTATCCAAAATCTATAAAGAGCTCACCAAACTCCACACCCGAAAAACAAATAACCCAGTGAAGAAATGGGCAGAAAACATGAATAGACACTTCTCTAAAGAAGACATCCGGATGGCCAACAGGCACATGAAAAGATGCTCAATGTCGCTCCTCATCAGGGAAATACAAATCAAAACCACACTCAGATATCACCTCACGCCAGTCAGAGTGGCCAAAATGAACAAATCAGGAGGCTATAGATGCTGGAGAGGATGTGGAGAAACGGGAACCCTCTTGCACTGTTGGTGGGAATGCAAATTGGTGCAGCCACTCTGGAAAACAGTGTGGAGGTTTCTCAAAAAATTCAAAATAGACCTACCCTATGACCCAGCAATACACTGCTAGGAATTTACCCAAGGGATACAGGAGTACTGATGCACAGGGGCACTTGTACCCCAATGTTTATAGCAGCACTCTCAACAATAGCCAAATTATGGAAAGAGCTTAAATGTCCATCAACTGATGAATGGATAAAAAAATCGTGGTTTATATACACAATGGAATACTACGTGGCAATGAGAAAGAATGAAATATGGCCCTTTGTAGCAACATGGATGGAACTGGAGAGTGTTATGCTAAGTGAAATAAGCCATACAGGGAAAGACAGATACAATATGTTTTCACTCTTATGTGGATCCTGAGAAACTTAACAGAAACCCATGGGGGAGGGGAAGGGAAAAAAAAAAAAGGTTAGAGTGGGAGAGAGCCAAAGCATAAGAGACTCTTAAAAACTGAGGACAAACTGAGGGTTGATAGGGGGTGGGAGGGAGAGGAGGGTGGGTGATGGGTATTGAGGAGGGCACCTTTTGGGATGAGCACTGGGTGTTGTATGGAAACCAATTTGACAATAAACTTCATATATGAAAAAAAAAAAGAAGGATATTGGGATAAAAAGATAGGAGGAAATTGACAGCATTGTGGAGCAGCTGTACCAGTCCTTGACTGCCCATCTCCAGACTTCTTGCTGTGTAGTTTTTTTAAAAAAAGACCTACCCAGTCATTTTATTAAAAATAAAAGTAGATCATGGGTCCCTAAAGCTCACTTCCCTCCATCAGCTGGTCTTAAAATTTGGGTCCCCATTTGTCTGTCAGTCCCCAGAAATTTTAGCCAATCTGGACCACTTAGGAAGCCTTGTGCAGCCCAGTCTCCCAGACTCACCTTCCATCTTCTCCATCAGACTTTGTTGATACCATTATTTTGGGACAGTTTTCCCATTCTGCATGTACATATTTCTTATGGTACTCAACTCTTCCTGTCTTGTATTGGAATTTAGGTATAAATATTTTCTCCCCAATTGTACTGTGAGTTCTTTGAAGTCAGGGTACATGATTTAAAAGTTACTGTATCTTCCATGGCACCATCAAAGTGCCAGGCACATAGCAAGTGTTTGGAATGCAAATAAGCAAAACCAAAAACATGGTCAGGGTTTTCAATCAAAGCTGAAATGGAAATGAATGAGCTTCTTAATAACACTCAATTGATTCCATTATTTTATTTTCAAGTCTGGATATATGGCATGTTGATATGAATCAAATAGAAGTCTCTGGGGTCATATTAAGGAAGAAATTCACTGAAGCCAAGTGGGTCAATTGCTTCGTTGTTCTGAATCATTAGCTAGTTAAGACCACTAACATAGAACTGATCATTTTTCCATATGGCATTTTCATCATATAGACCATAAGTTTGTAATTTCTTATGATATGAAAACCTCTGTTTTTAATGTTAATTTTATGAAAGTAGTACTTTTGTGTCTGGGGATGGAGAAAACACACAAAAATAACACAACTCTGACTAATTCAGTGATGCTTTAAATATCTCTCATATCTTATTAGTCATACACCTTCTACATATATTTGAAAAACAGCAGAATTTGATTGTGTGATGCATAATATTTACTCCAACAGGTAATGCACTTAGTACATATAGATTTTCAGAGCTCTTTCCAATGGAACCATTGATATAAATCCCAACTGACTAATAAATATCTATCAGAGGTCTAGCTTTCACACAGCAAAAAAGAGAACTGGATCCCATTTCAACAACTTCCAGCTAAATGTATTACTTTTCTTATCTACCTTCTCTGGGCAGGATATGAAGTCTTGCCCTCATAATACTCAGGGGAATCCTTTACTCATGATTGTCCCCACTTTCTATAGTGAAACATAGATGGTTTACTAAGAGTTCACATAAAGAACACGTGTCCAGCCAACTACAAATAATTTCATGACAACTAGACGGTATCTGGTATTAACGGCCAAGGCCTTCTTGCTCTGACATGCCTGCCTTTTGTTCTTATCTGACATCTACTTTTATCACACCGATCCTCCTCTGTGCATTATACCAGCCCAAATCCGTTAGTCTGAGTTTAGGGCCACTTCTTCACGGAGACCTTGCTTCCTCCCAGCCTGGTAGGTTTCTGCTTTTCTAACGTCATGATTGCACTCATAATTCCAACCATCAGGATGGTCTGCCACAGACAGCAGAGATTTAGTTTTGTACATGTCTGTGTCCTTAGCACATACTAGCTGGTCAATACACATTTGTTCAAAAAATTAATGAATACCCTTGGTGTTTGACATTGAGCTCTCTATATTGGGCTGATCAGTTAATTGCAGAGGAATCTCAACTTCCCTCCAAAAATTACTCAAAAGTCAGAACTAAGATGTAGTCTGTATCAATTGTATTTGCCTAAAACACCAATGTCTGTTCTTTTTTGTGACTGTCCATATTTAATGCAAATGTGGAAATCTATTCATGTATTCTTTAATGTGTGATCTGAAAAAAGTGTCCCATCCCTCTTTACTGCTGCACAGCTATTTTGCAATAGCTATTGATACTTATTTCCTAGAATTTGAGTCCTGTGAGTGCAAGGACCTTGTTTACCCGGCTTCTGTGATGTTCCTATAATAGTACATGGCAGGCCCCAGAGAAATACTTCTTGTATGAATGAATGACTGTTGACTGACTGACTAATATAATTGTTGGGAAGAGGGTTATGACATGGGATGTGATTAAAATGCTCCACACAGAGGAGTGGGAAGTAGACTAGCTACCCCCACCCATTGCCTTTAGCATTGGCCAGATGGCATAGGAAGACCCATGTTTGATTCATGGATTTGCCTTGCTTTCCAAACGGACTCATTTTTCTTAAGGAAATCTCGAACTCCTTACATTCGAACCCCCCTCATATCTAATGTGTTATTCCCTGGACACTGGATTTTCTGTCTTGTTTCCACTTCGAGTTCAGAGAGAGAAACAAATTGAGCCTTGCAGGGACTTGGACACACACAAAAATGTGTATTTACTGCTCCTCATATTACCCTCATCAGCACTGTGGATTGTTGAGGAGGATAAATGAAGACATTATGGTTCAGGTTTGATCTCATTCCCCATTTGCATTCCCTAACAAAGAACAAGTCTGTGTTTCACTGTGATTGTATAATAGGAAGTAAAGGACTGTGGCTTATGTTACTTGGAGTTGATTTAAATTTTTATGAACCTGATACCTCTGAAAGGCAATAATCAAAATGAAACCATGGTAATTATTTTCATTTGAAAACATCAGAATGGTACCTCATTACATTCCGGTGAGTGACTCAAGAAGTATGGGAAGGAGAAGCATAAACTCCATTTTGAAAATACATTTCGTAAAATATTCAGCAAAGTCATGGAAGGAAGTACAAAGCCAGAGGTGACAATTTTCAATCAATATTCCAAATTCTTTTAATTAAGGATGTCTTGGGATTGCAGACTGTGCCGGGACATACATATGTATCTATAATAAACAAGATGTATTTTGCAGAAATGGATTTGGGTTTTGGCATCGGCTTGATAGGGAGATCAAAGCACTAGCTGGCATTAGAAGGATTTAGATACATTTGTCATAGGCAGCTGTTATGCTAATCTCATTTATGCAGTTGTCAGCTGATAGGCTCTGATGAGCCAGCTGAGTGGGAAAATCATTATTCCATCCCTATTGTGATAAGTGTTATTTATTACTGTCAAATGGTATTAATGTTTGATTCAAAGATGGGGAGTGGGCACCATCTACATGAAGTTCATCCATTCATGGTCAACTGCAACAAAAGGAATCGCTGAATTCCAGCCAAACGAACTTCATTTCTGGGTGAAAAAAGAATAATGGATTTAATTTGCATATGTTTTAAAAGGGTAATGAAGTAATATGATGTTTATCTTGGTTGAAGAGTGGTAATTTTCATTGGCGGGACTCCAGCCTCGTTGGAGCCATTGTGAGGCATTTACTGTTGGGTTGGTGTGGAAGGACTTTTCAAAGCAGCAGGTGCATTGGGGGTTGGGGGGGGGGCAAGATGATTTATTCATTAGGCCAAAAATGAGCAATCTGGACATCTATTTTTTCTTCATCTTCCTCAGAAATGTATTTATAACTAAATCCCCTCTCTCTTCCCCCATGATGGTGATATCCCTTGATTTTCACATTCCTTTTGTGGCCTTTGACAATTTAATTATGTGAAATCCCTAACCCGTCACTCATGTCATTTCTGTTCTCCTTTTGTTATGATCAGATTTGCGGTTTCCACTCCATCTAAACTGGTATCTGTACAGGCCTGGTGTTTTGGAATGGGGTGTTGCTCTCTAGCTAGGAGACAGTTAAGGATGGCTACCAATGGCTGGGGGTTTGTTCTTAAGCATTTTGTTAAATTAACTGCTCAGCTGAGCTCTGAGTTGTTAAAAATGATTCCCCTCTGTTTGGAGACTTGCAGAGAGCTGTCCCCCTTCCAATACAGCTGCATTGGTTAATGCCGCTTTGGATTATTTTTCTTGTGTTAAAAATACAGATAACCTAATTATAGCGCCTCCCCAGTTCCCAAACGCCTCACTTAATGACTCATTAGTGCACTGAGAACACTTTCCATCGCTTGCTAAATAATATTCTGTTTCTGAGGACTTCATTTTCTTTTTTCGTATTTTCTCTGAAGAAAAAAAGTTTGACTCAACATATTTCAGAGCCTTTAGATTTTGCTGATTGGCTATATTTCTATAACAAGCTGGTCACTTTTCAGGATCCAGCTTCTCTATTCTTTTTGGGTTGATAACAATGGAGCCAGATGCCTTTGTTCAGTGAGGAGAAGACATGGGTCACAAGAGTTTTGTAAATCCTTGAACTCAAAGAAAACTGTCTTCCTACTCACCCGGTATTTAATGTAGCTTTACTGGGATTCAGAATCTTCCATTGTATGACTTAATCCACCATGTTTCCCCAGAAGCCAACAAAATGCCTGGCCCAGAAGGCCCTCAAAAAATATTTGTTGAAAAAAATGAATGGACCTTAGAAAGCTCACAGCTTCATTCAAGAGTTGGCAAATTTTTTCTGTAAAGGATCAGATAGTAAATATCTTAGGCTTTTTGGGCCATGTGGTCTTTGTTGCAACAGTTCAACTGTTGTAAGGTAAAAGCAACCAAAGCCCAAACGTAAGTGAAAGGGCATGGCTTGCGTTCCAATAAATCTTTGTTTATGGATGCTAAAATTTGAATTTTATATAGTTTTCACATGCCATGAAATATTATTTTAATTTTGATTTTTTCCCAACTAAATTAAAAATGTAAACATCATTCTTAGCTCATAGCCATACAAAGTGGATGGTGGACTAGATTTGATCTGCAGCCCATATCTGGCTGATATAAAGATAGTGAGGGTCACAAGGAATTCAAAGGATGGAGGGTTCACATGGCTTCATGTAGGAGGCAGTCTTTTCACTGAGCACTGGGTCTGCAGAGAAGAGTGGGTTGCCATAGCATGGGTTTCCAGACACAGAGGAAACATCCAGAGAGCCACTGATTCCTGAGGATTATTTATGATTGTTACATTAAAGTGGGGAAATCACCCTGTTGCAGCGACAAGATAGAGAGTAAGTTTTTGAATGCTAATGTTCTTAGGGAACTTCTCACAGATGGGTGTGTTAAATGCCTAATCGAGCCTCTCCATTTAAGATCTGCAACCAGAGCAACATTAGACCCTAAGAGCCTCTCCCAGCAAGTGGAGTCAATGGACTGCATGAGCAAAAGAACAGGTGTGACAAATTAATAAATACTGTCTTGAATGGGATCTGGCTCTTGGTGGCCTCCCTTGCTTCCTCCCCATCTGTCCTACATACACTTTTCACTCCAGTTTTCCCTGGATACCATGCTATCTCATACCTTTGCACATGCTGTTACCCTTTTTTTTTTTTTTAACCAAGATACCTTTTTTTCACTTATTCCTTGAATGTGCACCAGGCTAATGAAGGTAAGATACATGGGTGAAGTGGACTGGGTGGGGTTTGGGACAAACTGGAGAGCACTCACTATGCCTAAAGAGGAGGCTACTGCTCAGTCTCAGTGAATTTTTAAAAATGTTTTATTTATTTTTGAGAGAGGGAGGGAGAGACATAGTGCAAGCAGGGGAGGGACAGGGAGAGAGAGACACACACACACAGAATCTGAAGCAGGCTCTAGGCTCTGAGCTGTCAGCATAGAGCTCAACATGGGGCTTGAACCCCTGAACCGTGAGATCATGACCTGAGCTGAAGTTGGACCCTTAACCGACTGAGCCACCCAGGCGCCCCTCAGTGAATTTTTGTAATGCAGGGATGTGAGCTCTGTGCTGACAAGTTTTCGAATATTTTTCAGGGAAATGGGAAATGTGAATTTTTAAACATTAGCAACTGTTTAAACTACTAAAATACAGTTGAGGGTCAAATCTGATCTATGCCCCACTAGTTTGCTTCCTCTTGTCTAAGCCAATTCTCCCTCCTCCTCCTCCTTTAGAATTCTGCTCAAGGGTCTCCTCTTCCTTTGTGTTTTTGGGGTATGTTGTACCTATGACATGATGTCTTCTCATGTGGGCCATCACTCTGACTGGACTCCTCGGAGACCCCAACTGGATAATGGGGAGAGATGAGGATTACAAAGCACCAGGCTTAGCCCATTTGCTTTGGCCTCTTGTTACCACCGTGCCATCAGTTAAGTGACATGAAACTCACATATCATCAGATACAGAGATGATGATGTCAAGGAAATATTATAGCATCTCTTTATAGGTTCCACGAAAGCATGACATGAGTTTTAGTTCCAGAAAAGCTTGGCTTTCTCTAAACAACCTGTGTGGGTATGTGTGTGTGCATGTGTGTGTGTGTTCTCTGCTGTGGCCCTCAGGAAGTGCTCTGCCTTGTTTACCTCTTTCAAAGGTCAGCCTCTTCCAATGGAATGTTCATCTAACCATTGGCTCTCTTTTGTTTTCTTTTCATCTAAATTTGTCCTTCTGTTTGTTTTACACTTTTGTATTTCAAGTTTTTTTTTTTTTAAGAAAACTCAAATACTCTTTGTTGACATGACAGAGGATATAAATCAATAAATACAAATCACATTTAATTTTATACTGTTCTAGGCTATTCTCTGAGTTAGTCACAGAGATGGGGGAAAAGTGAGCATGCAGTGTTGTTTTCACCTTTCCTAGTTCACACTGGGCCTACCGGTACTGTTCTACGTATAAATACTTAATTAATATACGCTGAATGATGAATAGACAATGAGATATTTGATCATGTCAATCAATTTCCTTTAGATAATCCATTTAAAGTGGCAAATAAATTGATGAGGCAAACCACAATTCTCATTATTGAGAATGGAGATGGGTATTTGAGATCTAGCTTCTTTGCCATATTTATAATGTTATTGCTAGAGCTCTATACCAGAGCAGTTAACAAGAGTAAGTGTAAGACGACTGAAATTACATCACATTATAACTGACACTTCTAGGATTAATTTTACAACTTGTGATTTTAATTTTGGTGAAAATGTATTTAAAATTATCTCTTGTCACCATCTCTTATTAAACATAATGAAACTTGATGATATTCTAATAACATTAAACTGTTTTGGTAGTCATGGAGGTTGGTATTAAAAGACTATTCAAGCTAAGAAAATAGTGGATCATTTTTGAAAGAAAGAATTTGGGGAGGTTTGAGGAGCTGAGTATTTCATGCATCTCACACACTATATTATCACTGACACCAGCACGTAATTTAGAAGATATTCTACATGTTGGAAGAACCAGTGTGCAATTAATGGGGGGAAATCAAGGACATTTTAGCCAAGAAGGAAACAGGAAGAAAGCAGATCACATCACTGCAATTTGGTATCTATGTTCTGGGCTGATGTTTATTATTAGCAGGCCCCAAAAAATACTGGGTCTCCAAAACTTGGTAAATAAAACTAATGATGTAACCAAGTCATTGTGTTCATCTTTTTACATCATCCTTGTGTTCTTTTTTCCCTCCTTCACTCCCTTACTTCCCTACTTCCTTTTCCTTCCTTGACTCAGGTGTCAAGTCCATGGCATGATCTTCCTCTTGGATTCACACTTTCCTGATGCCAGATGAGGGAAAAAGGGGATAGAATGATATTGCACAGAGGGAGAACTCTGATAACAGCTCTCATTTTTCCTAATGATAGAGTAATAGCTGGCCTGAAGGCTTGCTACATTCCCAAAATTTGCTAATTTGGGGGATTTATGTGTTTGGTACCTTCTTTTATGTGTTCAGTACCTTCTTTTATGTTCCTTTCAAGAAGCTTAAGGATTTTTCATAACATTCTTTTGACTCTCTTTTGGATCACTCCCTTCTCTGTCCTTAGCCTCATTCCCAAATATAAATTATGTTAATACAACAAACATGTTTTGAGCACTTCCTATATGTCAGATGTCTGTTGGGCATGGGAGATTGTGACCAGAATGAGCATCAATATTTACCATCTAGGAGCTCATTGTTTAGTGGGTAAAAAAGATAAGTCAACCAATAATTCTAGGGTAGTCAGCTAGGTGTTATAAGAGCCCATGACCTGAATGCAAATAGGTAATGGAGGAAAGAATGATTGGAGAGTGTTTCAGAGGTGACATTTGAAATGGGCCCAGAAGTATCCTGGAAAAAAAGAGAGAAAAGCATTTCTGGGATAAGAAAAGCATGTATAAGGGGTGTCTGGCTGGTTCAGTCTGTAGAGCATGTGATTTGATCTCAGGGTGGTGAGTTCAAGCCCCACCTTGGGAACAGAGTTTGCTTAAAAAAAAAAAAAGTGTGCATAAGAGCAGCATGACCCCTCACAAATAGAGCTATATAGAATGGAAGCAGAGGGAAGAGAAAACTGGTGGGTGGATGGAGGGAATCCAGGGAATCCAGGGAGCTAGGCTCGTACCGTGGAAAGCCTTTGCTATGATGAGAACCTTTGATTTTATCCTATCAGTCAGGGGGGCAGTGGACATTTTAAATAATGGACCTGTGGCTATGGAGGACCACAGAGGATCAAGGAAAGGCCTAAGGCAAGACTAGATAGGAAACAACGTTGGCACAGACGAGGTGAGGGATGATAAGGATCCAATTAGACAATGGAAGGGGGAGTATATGTGAGAGACATTTAGGAGCTGGTATCGACCCTGAGGACTGATTAGACAGGAAGGGTGAGGGACAGGGAGGCATTGAGGGGATTCTGAAGCTACCAGATGCATTCATTCCATGATAAGATGGAACTGATGCCTGCTGACAACTCATGAGACCCAGATGTCTAGTGGAGATGGTGTCACACAGGGGAAGCACTACGGTTCATTCATTCACTCTCATCCATCCACCCATTCATCCCTTTATTCATCCAGCAAATATTAATTAGGAAATAATGCCTAGATTCCAGGATTCTTCCAGGCACAAAGAATATGCTACAAACACAGAAAAAAGATCAATAGCAAAAGATCTTTAAGGCTCACACCAGCACAGCTGCACACCTGTCACCTTCTCCCCTGTGAAGCAGGACCTGGAAGTGCATGTCATCTGTCCCCTGTCCTGTCCTAGGACCACTTAGAAGCTCGCTGAAGGACACATCATGGGCTGTGCAAGGGCCCAGGTGGCTGGCCAGGGGATGGGATGCAGATTGTCCTAGAGAGGAAAGAAATTCTTAGAACTAACTTACTTTCTTTCTTTCTTTCTTTCTTTCTTTCTTTCTTTCTTTCTTTTTCTTTCTTTCTTTCTTTCTTTCTTTCTTTCTTTCTTTCTTTCTTTCTTTCTTTCTCTTTTCTTTCTTTCTTTCTCTCTCTCTCTCTTTCTTTCTTTCTCTCTTTTTAAAGTTTATTTCTTTATTTTGAGGGAGATAGAGAGAGAGAGAGAGAGGCAGCACTGGCAGCACAAAGCCCGACATAGGGCTCGAATTCACAAATCGTGAGATCACAAGCTGAGTGGAAACCAAGGGTCATACACTTAATGGACTGAGCCATCCAGGTGCTCCTGGAACTTTCTGAAGTAGCCTTTTTTTCTTTCACAAGTGCCTCCTTCACATGTGGGAATTTATATTCCCTCTATTTTATTTCCATATTTAATAAATGTTTTTATTTTAATTCCTCTCTTGAGCACTTTTATTTAAATACTTTCTACAATTTTTGTCCCAGTGATGTCCTCTACTGTCTGTATATTTTTCTTAGTACTTTTTCAGATATACAATGTTCAATACTAATTGTTTTTCTTGAAATTGAAAAATGTGTTATCTATCAAAACACATCTGCTATCATTCTCCTCCTGGTCGTCTTTTCTTCTTTCCCCTCTCAGCTTTATTGAGATTTAATTGACACATAATACTGTGTAAGTCAAAGGTGTACAATGTGATGATTTGGTACATGTATATATTGTGAAATGCTTACCACAATAAGGTTAGTTAACACATCCTTTGCCTCACATAATTACCATTTGGTGGTGGTGGTGGTAAGTTTGGTTTTCTTCCAAATATTCCTAATACCATCTTTCTTCTTTTTTTTGGAAAGTTCTCTGTCTTCCTTTCCTGTTTACACTCAATATATTCCTTTCATAGTTCTTGATTTGCCTTTGATTTTCTTTCTGTGCACTTAAAATTAGCATACTTATTCCTAGAGGTCAAACATATATTTTTTTACATTTTTTAATGTAATGATTTATTTTTGAGACGGAGGAAGAGAGAGTGTGAGTGAGTGGGGGCATGGCAGAGAGAGAGAGAGAGAGAGAGAGAGAGAGAGAGAGAGAATCCCAAGCAGGCTCTGCCCTGTCAGCGTAAAGCCTGATGTGGGGCTAGAACCTATGAACTGTGACATCATGACCTGAACTGAAATCAAGAGTTGGAGGCTTAACTGACTGAGCCATCCAGGCGCCCCTATGATTTTTACATTTTTATCATGAAAACTTTCGCACTCGTTTCAACAACAATCAGCTCACAGCCAACTGCACTTCTGTCTGATGACTTCCTTCTTTTCATAACCCTCCATTTTCTTCTTTCCCACTGCTTTCTGCACTTGGATAGATTCCAGTCTAACTGGAATCTGCCAGTTCTACCATTTACTGGTACTGAGTATCTTTCAGTTCTGATTTTAGGTTTCATCACTTCAGTCTACATAACTTTGTAATGCTCTTTCATCCTCGATTGCTTAAAATCGACTCATTTCTACTTTCTATAATCATGGAGTGTTTCTATTTGAACAATGATGTGCTAAATTTATGAGCATTTCCATAAATGAGTTGACTTTAAGATGCCCCCAACTCTACATTATGATTCTAATCAGCACATTAATGAACGGGTATAGAAATGAGCCTATTTGCAAATTGCCAGATTAGATTTGTCCTTGTTTAACTAAAAGCTTTAACTAAAAGCAGGGTTAAAATCCTGAAGATGAGAAAGCCTCCTCCATGCCTGAACGTTTCTTGGTCGAATTGTGCTTTAAAAGAGCTTAAGAAATTTTTTTATTATTTGTGGACAGATCAGATCTAAAACAATGGAATACAGCTGAAATCATCACATAAATCATCATGTAAAATAATATTGTTATTAATATAGTGTTCTAAATTTACTTTCTCGGTTACAAAAATGTTCTGACTCAAAAATAAAATTGTGAGCTGTGATTGATGTATTTTTTATGTGTCCGCTCAGGTCCTGCCTGCTTAATTGGGCTCAGTCAATTTCAGTGTGTTTCCTATGACATTTCCATCCTACAGCTGTCAAGCCAAAGAAAGAATTAATATCAATAATCCAGTGATTGGATTTAATCTCTGAGATTAGTCATCATTTAAGCTACCAAAACCTAGACTGGAAAGAAAATGCTTGTCAATTTTATTTTCTCACGCAATAGTGGAAGATGGGCATTCATATATGTGTGTAAAAATCACACATTCACATGTATTTTATTGCATTCTTTGTGTTTTTGAAAACAATGAAAACCACTGTGTTAAAAGAAACTCTCTTCTCCCAAATGGCATATTGTCTACTCTTATTTCATTTCTCACATATCTAGAAGCAGTCTTAACAGCTACTGATTTTTGTCCTTAGAGGTTTTCCTTTTTGTATGTTTGTTTTAACAAGCATTGATTGATATGCCATTGTCTCAATTACTAAGGCATCGCTACCTTTACTGTATAGATTGAGAAATACAGAAAGGGAGAAAGCTGGAAAATAGTGATAACAACACACTACACCAATAAAATCTCTATGTTCTATCTGTGTAAGGTGCTTTTCATTGTACTGAGTCAGTCACAACATGTGTTAATACTGTAGTTTAACAGACAAGGGAGCAAGGGAACAGAAAGCTTCAGCACTTTGCTGTTGTTGCATAGCCACTGAGGCAGAACACCTCGTATTACCTTATTTTAAGCTAAATCATGGGGCACCTGGCTAGCTCAGTCTGTAGTGACTCATTCTCGGGATCATGAGTTGGATTCCCACACCAGGTGTAGAGATTACTTAAAAAAAAGAAAACATAAGATAAGTCACATGGACAAGTAAAGGCAAACTTGTGGGCAGGGTGTCAGGCAAATCAGTATTTCCTGAAAGATGCTCTTCAGGACATTAGTCTGTTGAGATGCCCTTACAACAAAAGGGTCTGTTGGTCAATTATGTTTTGGAAAATAGCATAAAGTCTCATTCTGGAGGGTCATAATGCAAATTAGCGTATTAAAGGTTCTGAGAAATCCTGGAGTTAAAAAAAGAAAAACTCAGTCTAACTTTTGCTTAATTCAATGTATTTCATGGCAGAACCTTCTTGTGCACATACAATTCACTGGAAACACGTAGGGAAAATTTGCTTTAAGCAAATATCCATGTCTAATGACTTTGGCTAATGAAATATACGAAATTCAAGTGCTTCGGGATATAGATTCATGCTCAGATATAACCTCTTAACATGCATGACTCCAAAAACCAAGAAAACCAGTTTAAGGAAGGCAGAAATCCAACTACCAGTCCATTCATCCATTTATTTTTTCAAGAAGCATTTATTAAACACCTACTCTGGCCCAGACAATGTGCAAGATATTGGTGATATAATGGTAAAAAGCCAAGACTGAGGGAGGTAGGGAAGGTTTCAAGAGCCTGCAGCAAAGCTTAGGCTACATCTTAAAGGGTGAATAGAAGGATGGGCATTCAGCAGATGGAAGGGAGCTAGTTGTGAAAAGCATTCCAAATCAAAGCCTTGAAGATGCAAAGACATAGAAGATTAAGAGAATAGCAGATTCGGGGGATTATAGGTGAATACATCCACTGTTTATCACCATCTCTTGTTTGTTGATGTATTGTTTGTCTACCCTTCCATGAGGCAGGGATTCTGTTGTGTTTGTCATTGTGTTCCCCATGCTTAGCACCGTGCTTATCTTATAATAGGGGCCTAGTAAATTCTTGTCAAATGAATGACTAGTAGTCTGGTATCACTGGAACCTACCATATTTGAAGGCAAGATGACAAGTAGAGGCTGGCATGGTAGGCAGGGCATCAATCATGAAGAGCCTTGTGGGTCATAGTTGGACACTATCTAGTACACTCACTACCAGGTGGGCCATTGAAGGGTTGTAACCAGGGGAGTGTCTTAATGAGGTCTGCATTTTAGGAAGATGACTCTTGAGGCACCTGGGTGGCTCAGTCGGTTAAGCGTCCAACTTTGGCTCAGGTCATGATCTCACAGTTTGTGAGTTCGAGCCCCACGTCGGGCTCTGTGCTGACAGCTCGGAGCCTGGAGCCTGCTTCGGAGTCTGTGTCTCTCCATCTCTCAGTCCCTCCCCTGCTCATGCTCTGTGTCTCTCTGTCTCTCAATAATAAATAAACATTTAAAAAATTTTAGAAAGATGACTCTGGTAGGAGAAAGCATGATGGTTTGAGACAGGGGACAGTTGGGAGGAAGTTGCAATAAAACAGGAAAGAAGAGGGTGTGATTAAGGCAGTTGCTGTTGGGTGGAAAGAAGGGGACAATGTAGCATGTAGAAGAGCCCAGCCCTAGTAGCCAAATGGGACAAGGAAGAGGTGAGAAGGCAGGGGAGGAATCAGAAAGGATTCCTCTGTTTCTGATCCAGAAAGTTGGAAAAACTTTTTGTTATGGAAATCTTCAAACATAAAAAGGTAGAGAGACTAGTATAATAAATCATCATGTACTCATCACCCAACAACTATAAACATAGAGCCAGTTTGGTTTTATCAGTACTGATTTTCTCACCCTACACCCCTCACCCCTGCCTGGAGTGTTTTGGAGCAAATGACGGATATCCCATTATTTCATCCATAAATGCTCCAGTATGTATTTCTAAGACATTAAGAACTGCTTAAAAACATAAATATCTTTAACACACCTAAAAAATGTTAACACATATTTCTTCACATCATCAAATATTTAATCAGTGTTCAAATGGTGTCAAAACGACTTTCTATAATTGGTTTGCTCAAAGTAGGATCCAAAACAAAGGCCATGCATTGCATTTGGTTGATATGGCTTTGAGGTCTCTTTTAATCTGTAACAATTCTCCACCCTACTACCTTCTTTGTTCACTGAAGAAACCAGGTCATTTATCCCATAGAATCCCCTAGTTTTGCTGATTGCATCTGGGTGGTACCGTGTATCATGTTCCTCTAACCCCTGATCTTATAAATTGGTAGACCCCATTATAAGTTTCTATATAGAAGAGGTAACCCCTAAAGACATAGAATTTAGGGGCACCTCGGTGGTTCAGTCAGTTGAGTGCCCGACTCTTGATTTGGGCTCAGGTCATGAGCACAGGGTTGTGGGATCAAGCCCCCTGTTGGGCTTTGTGCTGAGTGTGGAGTCTGCTTGGGATTCTCTCTCTCTCTCTCTCTCTCTCTCTCTCTCTCTCTCTCTCTCTCTCCCTCTCTCCTTCTGCCCCTCTCCCCCAACGCTCACACACTCTGTCTCTCTCTAAAATAAATAAAAATGAAAAAAAGAAGACATAGAGTTTATTGGAGAGCGTGTTAAGTACAGTACTGGGGGTGAGGGGCTAAATGGATATATGTGTGGGTAAGGGTTTGAAGAGTGCTGTCAAAACTATGCAAGAATAGTCCTTTGGGGGAGTTTGGGTCACCCAGCCTCTAAAAGCTGCCACCGCCTTTAACTAAATGCTTTTAGAAAGGAAGAACTCCTTGAAAACCCTCCGGGTACCTTTGGTGAGCCAATCATTTGGCAGATACAGCACCCTACCTGGGTCTCTATCTTTATTAGATTTTTCAAAAGCTTCTGCCTTTCAGCAGGAGTGTAATTATTATTTGGAGGGTCGCAAAGGAGAACCATGCCTGGAGGGCCTTGTTTGGAGTTAGTTAGCCGAGTGGAGTGGTATTCCCCATAATTGAGGGAAGGCTGCCGGAGTCATGAGTTTATCACCATATAAAAACCTCTGTTTTCTTTCCATCATGTGTCCTCTGAGGGGCACTAATAGCCACCTTTGAAGAACCTGCTTAGAGAAATGTAAGCTGTGCTTTACCTATTGTGATTGTGGTTTCCACATAGGCTGTTTAAATGGAAAATCGGTATGCAGAGAGCACATGATCAAGGACAGCAATAGACTTAGTGTTTGCTGTATTTAGTCCCAATATTGTTCTGTTTCATTTGCCTAGATCTTTTCTAAGCAGCTTGGCCACTAAGAGTTGATTTCACACTATTTCTGCCTTGGAATTCTGGGAATCTCTCACCTCTTCTACTGAACTTTATTTGTTTTCATTAAAAAACACACACAGAGAGCTTACCATGTGCCAGACATTGTTATAGTTCATACGTATTAGCTCATGTAATCCTCATATCAACGCTTTAAAGTAGATACCGTAATTCCTCCCATTTTATAGGTGAAGAAACTGAGGCACAGAGCAGTTAAGTAATTTGCCCAAGGTCACACGGCCGACAAGGAATAGTATTTGAACTCGGTCTGGTTCTAGAGTCTCTCCTCTTCACCACTATGATGTGTTGCCTGCTTGCACCAATAGTCAAATTAAAATGGTATTTGAACTTAAAAGGAGTCATGGCCATGAAGCAGAGTGGCTGAGGGTGTCAGCTTTGGTATCATACAGACCGCGTGGATCCTAGCATTGTCACTTAGTAGTGGTGGAATAAGTAAGTAGTGGTGGCATAAGAGCATGTTATTTACGCTGCCGAGCCTCAGTTTCCTTATCTGTAAATTGGGGGTTATGCTCCCAATCTCCCAAAGTTGTGAGCATAACATGGAGTGATATATTTAAAACACCTGATGCAGCTCTGAGACTATAGTAAGTCCTTTAAAATGGTGTCTGTTATAATCATGGCATCATTCCAGAGAAACTTTGTGCACAGCAGACACTGCCATGAAGGGGACTTCCTCACTCCCCGGTGCTTGGCCAGACTTGGGGAGTGTAGCTGGTTTGTCGGTATAGCCATAATTATTTAGAATGTTGCTTTTGTGTCTTTACCAATGGTTAAACACAATGGGGACTAAAATGAGAAAAGGAATTAGGAGAACAAACTTCTGTGTATAAAGTTTATGCATACACTATCTCATTAGATACAAATCAAGGGAGTGCTGCTTTTCAGAACCGACTGGACATATTTTTTCCCATCTCTGCATTCAGTGACTTCATACCAGGGGCGAGAGCATTTAGACCACTGAAATCAGCAAATGCTTTGTAAAATCAGGGCTTCCCCACCCTCCACCCCCCCGACCAGGGAAATAATTGTTATACGTTTACCAGCACAACACTGTCCTTGGGCACTGTCACTGTGCATGAGCTCAATCCCTTCAACAACCCTATGAAGTAGCTACAGTTATTATCCTCATTTTTAGACCAGGCAACAGAGGTAAAGCAAATTGCCCCAAATTATGTAATGGGAGGCAGAGCCAAGATTCAAGCCCAGGAACTCTGCTGCAGGTTACTGTCTCTCACCTGAGGCAGGTTACTGCCTCTCCGAGTCTATGATATGGTTGTTTTAGGAGGTGAGAAATAGCCACCCAGTCCACACAGTGCAACTAGAGAACATGGTGATAGTAATTAATGCATTAATTCATTCATGCATGCATTCAACAAATCTTTTTGAATGCCTCCTGTATGGCACACTGTCCGGAGGAGATTAAAATGGGTAAAGTGAGTCGGTGATACCTAAAACCTACATTCTTACCCTCTGCCCTTCAACTGGACCATGAACTTCTAGGGAATACAGACCATGCCTTGGTAATCTCCGTGTCTTCCCAAGAACTAACATGGAGGCTGACATAATAATTGTCAGATAAAAGAATAAAAGAGGCTGGTTGGGGAAGGCTGCCTATGGGGATATGTGCCATTTCGTATACAATATCCTTCCTTTCAGGAAGAGACAGGCTGTCACACATGAAGGCATGGTGGGCTCCTTTTCAGCACGGCTGGCTTTTCTTTGCACAGTGTTTCATGATTTGTTGGAGTTTGTTTCCTGAGGTGGGAAGCTAAACACCAGCTTCTGTCTCCTGGGATCACTTTTGTCATCCAGACCATAAGCTGACCCATGAATGAATATGGACTCAGAGATATTAGGGTCAGTCCTCTCTGTGACGAAGATAGATGGCAGGGAGGAAGCCCAGGTCCAGCTGTGTCACAGGTGAAATATCAGACTGAGCGAGGGGCAAAGACTGGGCTAAGGGGTGTGACATGATCATAAAAGTTATAATTTAAGACATTTTTGAGAGCAAAAGAGATGCTATTAATAATTACACTGGGACCACAGCCACGAACCCAAACGATTCTGGGTGAATTGCAATGAACAGTCACCCTATTGAAGGGTCAAATAGGGAAACATTGCAAATTAAAGAAAGCACATCATTTGGTAACGAGCTCTGAACAGATCTAAAGCACCAAAGTTCTAATCCTAGCTCTGTGTCCTTCCAGCTTGGCCTCCTTCAGCCACTTATCCCTTATCTAAGGCATTAAAATAGATCAGAGGTTCCCAGCCATTTTCTCCCCTTTGTGGACTGTTTCTTTCCAAATAATTCTTACACGGGAACATTTTGGGAGATCTCCAGGCTTAGTACTGCTGAGTTGTAGGAATAGGATTTATTTGGATTCCTTATCCTTATGCCTCCTTATTCTTATTTTAGCCTTGGGGTGAAACAGATATTTCATAGATGACTCAACATATGAGCCCTGGAAGGGACCTCAGAATCAGCTTCTTCACTGACAAGTTAGGAAACCGAAATCCAAGAGAGTGACATTTGTCCAAAGGTCTCTCAGCCTGGCAAGACCTGGATGGCTTTCACTCAGCCATATTCACAATGGAAATCAGTACATGCTTTAAAAAAAAAAACAACAAGAAAAACTTCAAAGTATTTGTAATTGTAATGAATGACCACTGTAGACAATGTAGAAAAGGCAAGCAGACAAAGAAAGAAAGAAAGAAAGAAAGAAAGAAAGAAAGAAAGAAAGAAAGAATAAATCAACCATCAAAACTCACTCACGGATAGCCACTATAATCATTCTGATGAATCTATATCTTTTCAGACTTTTTTTTTTCCTTCTATTTCCAGTAGCCTTTTCAATCTACCAAGTTCTTATTTTCTCCCTTTTTCCACTTGTTCCAGCCTTCCATGTCATCCTTCCACTCTTTCAGTTTTCTCGAAATTACAGCTAAAGGACATAGTTTCTAAGTTGACAAGTTTATGGACAGTCGCCCTTGAATGCAGCACTTTGCATCTGGAAAAGGCATTCTGAGATAGAGTGGAGCAGAAGGAACGTGGGACCTGGGTGCTAAGCAAAGCCCAGGCTTCTGATTGGTCAGCTGTGAGCCAAGTGAGGGGGAAACTGAATCCAGACATCGGGCAATCAAAAGGGGAGATCAGAAACCTGAAGCAGAGAGAATTCACTCCGTCAGACCCCCTGCTCCCTGGGAAGGCTGTCTCGAGCAGTGTGCAAGTCGGCTAGCGAGCAGCCAAGACAAAGATGACCTTCAACACTTCGAGAAGGACTGGACCCCACGGTCCTGGTTCCAGTTGTTGATGTCTGTCTGACCTATACTGTTGCCTCACAGATTTCCCCACGTCTCCACTTATAAATGTCTAAAACTTTCCCTGGAATGGATTCATTGCCCCTTGTTAGAGTCCTTGATTTTGTGTTACAAGTGAAAAATAGAGCCTGTTAAATTGAATCACAGAAATGTTCCTGAAAGCAGCCTAGAGGAAGGCTCTAGACCATGCTTTAGAGCCTCCAGTGAAGAGCTTAAGATGGAGAAGAAAAGTTACAAAGGGGAAGTGAAAAAGAAAACATGAGCTTCTCAGGGACCACTGTTTTCCAAAGATCTTAAAATCTCATTTCACAAAGCATCCCCGATCAAAACAATTTCTTGATCGAAAACCTCTGTCTTAATTTGTCTTATGGGTGGCCATGGTCAGCAAAAACACCCCCCTGGCCCTTTGCGACCAGCCAGGGGCTGCCTTTTATTATGCAGATTGGATGGAGCTGGGCTTCCGGGAGCCAATTCTGGGAACCCTATGTGCATAATGCCTCCCCTCCTTAAAGATGGGCAGTTAAACCAAATAGTTTTTAATTTCTTTTGTGGAATGGCTGCCTCTTTATTTAATGTTGAACACTGAAGCAGTTGAGGAAGAGTACCAACTAAACAGGCTTTTTAAATACTGCCTTCGTAATTATCTGTGGAATTAAACCCACAGAACACACATTAACTCTCATCAGAAAATGGAATTATGAGAATTCTTATTAACAGCAGCTCCAGACTCAACTCACAGTATTCACTTGAGTAATTATTATTGGTAAAGGCTGGGATTAATTTTTTTTCTTTTTTTTTTTTTTTTCCAAACTGGAGAAAATAAATTCTTAGCAATTGCCTGCCTTGGACATGCAGAAGGAGACAAAGAAATGAGAACTTTTATTTTAGGGAGAAAAAAAATAATTTCGAAATGTAATTTTGCTCTGATTTCTGAGGGAATTCTTATGCAAGGCATTTTCTATGTAAAGGGATTATATGTCACCAATGCAAAACGAAATACAAAATAAACCAAAGAGCTATGAATGTCCTAAGTGCAGAAAATAATATATAATTTATGATACTTTAAATCTCATTAAAAACACTAGCTTTTGTAGCTTCCTAGCAACCAATCCTCAGGAGTCCCTCTGTAAAAGAGGTTGGCTCTCCCCAAGCTCGGGGTCCAAAGCTTTAATAAATGAAACCCATATGGTGGCTATATGACGGTTCCCTGTGTGCAGGCCATTTGTCTGGGTGTTCTTGAAAGCCTCATATGATAGTTTATAATTTGCTAATCCAATATAATAAACATGAAAGCACTTTGTTAAACTAATGTTTAGGGTCTAAATTAAAGCAGCCAAGGCTGGAGAGTTAGAGGGAAAGTTGGAGGTCTATAATTTCAGCCTTAATTCTGGTTGGAACACACAGGTTTCCAAAAGGTGGTGCTGGGGATATCTTCATTTTTTCTTTTTTTCTCTTTTTCTTTTTTTCTGTCCACAGCACGATTGCTTCGACTTTTTCATTTCCGCGCTGGGAAGTAAGTTGAGCAGGTTTTACTGTGCCCATTTGCCAGATGGAGCTACTGAGGCTCAGAAAAGGTAAGCCATTGCTGTGACTATCTGCAAAATGAGGGGACAGCTAGAAAGACATGGCAGGTATGTAAATGCTCCTTTGTAACTTGTGCTGTCTGTGATGATGTTTTCACCGGCCTGAAGCAAAATGGAAAAAGGACAAAAATGAGTTCTTCTAATAAAACAAAAGAAACAACTCCTTTAGAGTGGAGATTATTGGGATAGTCCCTCTCTCCTTTTCTGGTAGTAAATGACCTTTATGTTATAAAATAATGGTGATGGTTGATAGCAGCTGCTCTTGGTTGGTCTTTGGCAAAATTAATCCCTGGGGGGTGCCTGGGTGGCTCAGCTGGTTAAGTGTCCGACTCCCGACTCCTGATTTCAGCTCAGGTCATGATCTCACAGTTCGTGAGTTCAAGCCCCACGTCCGGCTCCTCACTGACAGTGCGGAGCCTGTTTGGGATTCTCTCGCTCTCTCTGCCCCTTCCATGCTTGGTCTCTCTCTCTCTCAAAAATAAATAAATTAAAAAAAATTAATCCCTGGCAATCAGGTCAATCTCCAAAGCATTAAAAAATTTACCGGTTGGTGGGGCATCTGGGTGGCTCAGTCAATTAAGCATTGGACTTCAAGTCAGGTCATGATCTCACAGCTTGTGAGTTCTAGCCCCAGGTTGGGCTCTGTGTTGACAGCTCAGAGGTTGGGGCCTGCTTCAGATTCTGTGTCTCCCTCTCTCTTTGTCCCTCTCCTGCTTGCATGCTCTCTCTCTCTCTGTTTCTCAAAAATAAAAAAATTAAATAAATTAAATAAACATAAAAAATTTTTTTTTAAAGTTACTGGGTGGTAAAATCTCAAAGCCTGCCCCCCACTTTATTTTTTAACAAATGAGAAAAAAATGAGATCTGGTTGTGTGTATGTTGCCAATATCACACAGCAAGCGGATGGCAGGGGCCTGTTTAGAGCACAGGTCTCTATGCTCCTGGGTCAGTGGACATGGTGAAGGGAAAATAAATAGCATCAATTTTCATTCTGAGGGAAAAACATATTTTTTAAACAGGCTTTTGCTTCAGTTTCTGAAGGCATTTATAACGCAAGTGCTTTGTTCGTAATGAGATTATAGGCCAGAGATGCAAAATGAAACAGGAAACTACATCAAGGAGAAACAAACATCTACAATGCAACAGTGTCACCAGTGGTCTTTGGAGGCAGCGACATCCGGCCCCACTGTCTTTAAGAGGAGGCCAAAAGTGGTTACCCTGATTCCTTAGAATTGGACATGGCATTGCTATTTTTCTTTGAAAAGCTTAGAGTCTCAGAGAGAGGCCTCCTCTGCTCTGACGGGAGAGGAGAGGCATGAGATTTCCCCCAATCTGGCCAATTGCTAGCGGCACCCTCATAACTCCATGGCTCTCTTCTGCCCTGAGTGCGACCCTGGGGGCAGGCCAGGGGCCTTTATCTTAAGGCTATCTTTCCTGCACTGTCAAGACATATCAGAGCACTGCAGCTAACTCGTGGTGGCACTATGGGATCTTTAACATTTTTGAAGGAAAGCAGTGATAGTTGGCATCTATAAACTACTACCTTGACGTAGTCAATATTAAATGGTGCTACGTTTCCTTCTATGATGTCACATCTTTGTGAAGGTTGTTTTGGTGTGTTTTTTGGACAGTTACTGTGATCAGAAGCAAGAAGTTTGGGACTATTGTGTGGAATAGAAAATAAGGGCAGGGGTATCTAATCTGATTCCAAAGTTTGAGAAACTGTGCAGTGTCCAACGGGAACCTGCCTTCCATTAATAAGTAGCTGTAGGTATTAAGAAATGAAATACAAATTATTTGTAGTACTATTTTTTCAACTGGCCACTAAGTCATTAGAATATAAATATTTCTTTAGTTGATGGGGTCTAACTACTACATAAATGGAAGGGTTATGTATTTCTTTTGGCCTGAAGGCAATGGGATAAATTACTGAGATTCCAGAACACCATGAACTGGGAAAGTTTGGGAACATTCTGGGTGTTGTTCAAAGATCATGAAGGATATCAGGCGAACTGTCACGGAAGGCGGCTAACGAGGTCTTCAGCTGCCATGACGCTAGACACAGGAAAGTGGTTTGGGGCTGTGTGGCCTAGGGCATAGCATTCCATCCCATCTTAAATTTTCCTGTCTACAAAAGGAGAGCACTGTACTTGGGTCAGAGTTGCCTTCTGCTCATATGGCAGTTACAACACTAGAAACACTCTCAGGGAACCACTTCTCCCCAAACTCTTTCCATGTGGTTTGGGTGGGGCTGACCCCTTCCTCTCCCATGCTCCTAGGGGTGGACCCATGGCCAGGACGGGACAATGAAGTTTAACCCCTTAGTCACAGTGGGTTAGAATTGGACACATAATTAAGCCAAGCCAATCAGCGCCAAGGAAAAGGCGGTAGTGGGGAGCCAAGAAAAAGACCTTGACCTGATAATATTATTTGAACCCTTGGATCTAGCCTTGACTGGTCTTTTCAGCTCCTTAAACAAACAAACAAAAAAAGTAGGTGGGTAAGTAGGTAGGTAGACAGACACAGGCAAATTGGTATAAATATACCTCTTCTACCCCCTTCCCCATGGGGTAGTTTCTTTTATCTTCATACTCCAGGGGCTCAAGATATCAGACTCCAGATATTATCAAGACATGGTTTTCCTCCTTCTGTCTCTCAACACTGGTATCCCTATTGGCTTCTTTCTCAGGCAGGGCTCTCCACGAAGTGGCAAGATGCCTGATAGTACATCTGGGCTTGCAGGCTAGTCCACGAGAAACAGGAGAATCTGTCTCTTTCCCGATAGACACAGCATAATTCACGATGGTATTTATGGCTGGCTGTGATGGTGCTCTATGCAAACTCCTGAGCCAATCACTAGGACCTTGAGGATGAGATGTTCTGATTGGCCAGGTCTAAGTCACATGTCCACCTCTGCAGCTGGGGGTGGAGTTAACTTAACTCGATGCAAATGGCCTGAGAATGGGAATGCAAATGACTCGGAGATCAGCCGGGGCCCAGCCAGCAAAGCTGAAACCACTTTCAATATTTAAAGCAGAGGTAATTTAATACAGGAGATGGTTTACACGTGTGATGGCAGAGGGGCACAGCCAAGTGGGGATGGCCAAGCGTTCTTGAGACTAACAACAGCAGGATGTAGCTTCTGCAGCTTGGCTAGAGGGACAGAGGGAGGAAGAAGCAGCGTTCCAGGCTCTGTGGCAAGCACACTTGGGGGAAGCAGGAGCCACAGCAGAGCCTGTCTGGCAGGAAATGAAGCCATGAAGAAGATCCCCCCACTTCTGGTGACATCACCCAAGGCAGAGAGGGAGGGAGAGCAATCCCCTGCCCTCCTCCTTTCTCCCTCTACTCCAATCTCCTGCCATTGCCTCTCATTAGCTTAATCCATTTGGAAACCAGCGGACACTGGGGCCTGGGAAATTCAGCTCTCCTGAAACACGGAATAGATCAAGGGAAAGGTGAGGAGTGGATCTGAAGGCAAACAAGCCAAGGATTGACACAGGGTAGGTTCCCAAGAGGAAAACTGGGGTATTGTAGAAAAGGCAGTTGGCTGCTGGTGGCAAATATAAAAAATACACCCTACAGCCGGGCTTGTTTGTTTGTTTGTTTGTTTTAAATCAGACATAGCTGTGAATAAGTGAAGAATGTTATGCCTAGCAACCAGACCTTAGCCATTGGAGGTCAGGCAGTAGTCTGGACTGGGGATAGACTTTGAGGATTCAGCGGGAAATAACAAGACATAGAAGAATAGGCAAGTGGAAGACGATGGCAGAGGGTTCAGGAATGCATAATATACTGACATCCATGTTGACATCATGGAAGTCTGTCCACCCATGGCCCAATAAGGGACCGGGGTTCCAAGCCAGTCTCTGAGACAACATTAGCAAAAGCAGGGTAGGGTCATTGCATGTCTTGAGTGAATGGAGGTCCCCAAGGCAAGGTGGCCAAGACAAGGAGGTCTAGCTAGGTAACAAGAACAGGATCCTGGAGTATAAAGTGGGGTAAGAGCTGGAAGACCAGTAAGAGTGACTTGAGCCAGAATTTCAGGTTGGTACAGTGACAGTGATGCTTTCTTAAATCCTCTATGCTCAAAGTCAGGACTGTGGCCAGTTGAGCTTGCAAATGTAGGTCAAATGACTGCAGGTGTGGGGAAGAGGAACCATGGAGCCTGGGACCAGGCAAGACTATGGTGGTTGACACCTGTTGTTTTTGCCTGTCTAGACGTCATTCCCATGTTCAGTAACAACTCTGATTTTGGGGAGGGAAGCACCTCACTCACTTCCCCCTGTACCATGATTTGGTATAGATACCTTACCCAAATCAGTCTACTGGTATTTGTGATGTGTGCTTTTGTTGAACAGTTGGAGAAGTAGAGAATCTCTCTTTCTGCCAGACTGGAAGCTCCATGGTTAATATCTGGACCTGTCTGGAATCAGCACATGAAGAGTGACCGAGTAAGAATAAAACTACATGGAGAGGGGGAGAGACAGAGGAACCACATCCAGAAGCCATTGCTGGGGTCCCAGGTCAGGGTGGGCACGGCTTAATGCCGATGCATCCCTCAGATTTCCACATACTCGAGCTCCTTTCTTCTTTGTTTTTTTCTGAAGAAAACTTGAGTTTTGTTTTTTGATCTGTTGCAACAGGGAAAGTACTACTACACTCATTCTTTCCTTATTGTTGGACTTCTATTTGATTTTCATGTGAAAGTGGGCAAGAGGCCTGAAATGCTGTTTCCTCCAAATCCCATGTGTTTTCTCTGACTCTCTAAACTTGTCTTGAACTTCTCCTGGGCTTTGGTAGACATGATCACAGATGAAAGAAGGGAGATGTTGGCTAGCACCCCTATTTACTGGGGGGAGCCTGGGAGAAGTGGCTGCATTCAGTGTTTTGGGCTAATTGGGGAAATACAGGGGAAGTGTGGCCCCAGACACTCTGAAGTCCCTTCATTTTTCATCCTATGAAAGCTTGGATGTGTGGTAACTCAGGTAAATCTTTGTTTCAACAATGTGTTTGAAGCTTATGTACAAGGCCAGTTCTGTGAATCCACTTTGGCTAACTTCTTTTTTTTTTTCTTTTATTTAAATGTGATTAACAGGTTTCCTGAATTGATCAAGTAAATCAGTGATTTTGACAACCTGTGGAAACAACATCCAAAAGACAAAAATAAAGGCCTTGATTAGATTTGTGTTCTGGGGAGTCTGGTTCACTATATGTGGTGTATTCAGTGAAAATATTCTGGAGGAGAGACGTCTTAAAACAAGCAGAATTTAGGCTTGGGCTCATAGGAATCAGAAAATGATGGAGTTTTACTAATATTGTTGTGTTAGTTAAGACTGTTTTCATTACAATAGTCAGAACCCAACTTGATTTTCTTTGAACAAAAAGGAATTTATTGTAAAAGATACTTGAGTGTCTCTCAAAACCTAAAGATGGGTTGTATCTGGACCTAAGAATTGACTGGAATAGGGGACTCAAATATGGCCACAATATTTCTTGTCCTTGTTTCACCGTGTGTTGACTTTGTTGACTTCATTCTTTTCTCTCATGGCAGGAATTCTTCTCAGGTAGGATAAAATATGGCTACCATTAATTCTTGATTTTTGCTTCTTATAGTTTCAGCCACCATCTGGCTCTCAAGTCTGAAAGTTCTAGAGATGGGTTCTGTAATTGGTCCACCTAGGTCTCACTCCTGGACCACTGGGCTTTGTCCATGGGATAGGCCACATTTCCAAAATGGCTGCCCCCAGGATAGCCATGAGGATTGGGGGGGGGGGCGGGGGTTGATGGCAATGGAGTCACTCCCAGGTAATCAGAGAAGCTGAGCAGACAAAACAATATGGGTATACAGAAGGACAATGAGGTTCATGACGTTTTCATCACAAGGCCCTCTTTTATTAATTTTCTATTGCTGTGTGACAAATTACCACAAACTTACTGACTTAAAGAAACACAAACTTACTAGCTCAAGCTTCTGTATTCAGAGTCTAGATGTAGTGTAGTTTGGTTTTCAGCTCAGAGTCTTACAAACCTGCAATCAAGGTGTCCACCATCTTGAGCTCAAGGCCCTCTTCCAAGGCCACGTGGTTGTGAGAGAATTCAGTTTCTTGCAGTCGCAGATCGCCATTTCTTTGCTGGCTGTCACCTGAAGCTGTTCTTCTAGAGGCCCCATATTCCTTGCCACATGACCTGCTTCATCTTCAAAGCCAGCAATGGAGAGTGTCCCTCCTGTTGAATCCCTCTGAGATTTCAACTCTCTTGCCACTGAGAGCCTCACTCCTTGTAAGTGATCACCTGAACAGGTCAGGCCCACCAGGGATATTTCCCATAAATTAAGGGCAAAATCCTCTGTAAGACTGATTCCACTTAAGATGCTAACTGCAAGTGAGGTCCCAGACCACCCACCCTTCTGACTGACTGGCTTAACCTCAGAGTTTTCTACAATCTCCTTAGGTTCATAATTCCCTAAGATGACTCATAGAACTCAGAAAAGCAACACTTCCAATTACAGTTTTATTATGAAGGATACACACAGGGTGAGGTGTGAGAGGGTGTGCAGTGCTTCATGCCGTCTCCCTGTGGAATCAAGGGTATGTCACCCTTTCGGTGCATCCTTGTGTTCACCATCCAGAAAGCTCCATTGAACTTTGGTGGCCAGAGTTTTTATTGGGGTTTTAAACTGATACCAAGATCGTGTTTTTCTTTGAATGTAACTTTACCAACTCTAATCATTGTTACAAGTTTTCTCTAACTGGGTGGCAAATTACATGTGAATGCAAACTGCTTATTTAAATCACCTCATTGGTTTAAATATAACAAGGGCTCCGAATATGTTTACCTAATTGAATATTAGAGGTAAAGGCACCCTGAAATAAAATTTTCTTGACATTCGAAAACTAAATCATTTGTGATAGAGAATGAGACAATCCCTCCGTGAAGCTACTCTTTAAAGCGCTGGGTGAGGAGCATGATAAAATGGCGGTAGCCTATATTTTTTTCAGACTCAAATTTATTTCCCTGACACATAAGATACTGTTTCCAGGTCTTAGAGGGGGACATCTGGGAAACCTAGGGAGATCTGTAAACTCTTCCATCAATTTCTCAGGCACTAAGAGAATTTGTAGTGTTTGCAAGATTCTTTGAAAAAAAAAAATTGGATATCATGCCAAAGGAAGAGTCCAGAATTGTTAATCCCTGTGTACTACACCTACATCAAACTGCTCAGCACGGGGACAGCTTGCATTTCTGTATCTTCTTGGGCTTGTAGACATCTCACAAGATCCCAGGAATGGTTGCGATTTCATCAGGGCAGATAATCAGGATTATAGGTAAAAGCATTAGGAAGAGACATACCATCTATCTACAATCACAACAAGTCCTTTAGAAGTTTCCATTTTCTCTTTTCCAGAGAAAAGCAAAGCCCTCCTTCATACGATGGCAGATTCACAATAGCCAGTGCCCTTAATTCTTCAACTTTCCCACTCCTCTCTCCCAAATTGTGTATTTCCTACCTACTTTAATATCTGTTTTCAGAAATGACTAATCCTAGACTAATCGTGTTCTATTCAAATGAAAGATGAAAAACAAGCTAAAGCCTCCTGTCCCCAAAGGCTGGAAATGACCTCATGACTTTACATGTGCCTTGTGGGAACCAAGGCAGGGCCACCAGTCTGTCACTATGTCTTCTAGCACTCTGGAAAGTGTCAATTTTTTTTCCCCCAAGTGAAAATACCAGGCGATTCTGGAGTAGCAACTGTAATCACCAGAACGGGACTAGCTGTGGTTTCTCAAGCCCTGAGTTCCGTTCCTCGTCTCCACTCTGGCAGTTCTTGAAAGTTCCTTTCAATCCCTCTCTTTTGTTTCTCTTCAAGTCTGTTTACCATTTTTTTTTTTTTTTTACAGAGGGGTGTTTGCTCTATGTGCCGTTATGGGGTCCAGAGCGTCTAATTGACAAATTATGTTGCACTTTTGGTGGCTTTAAGGAATCATTTAAAATAAATAAGATCATAATTATCAGTTTTCATTTACCCATTTATTAAGTAACAATGTTCACACTGAGTAGTTTGATTTTGTGTTATAATAAGGCAATCTCTACATGATGACAGATGGTGTTTCATTTTGCCGACACTGTGCTAAAGTGCTTTGGGTTGTGATGTGTTTGATTTTATTAGAGATCAGATTTAACACATGCATGCTACATAACTGCAATCACATTCCCATTTCTCATCTGTAGGAGAAAATGAAACTGTGATGAAATGTAATATACTCACCCTCAGGCAGAACTAGTGGCACTGGGAATTGCAACATAATAAATCTAATGGATATTACACTATAGGACCCTAGAAATTTACTGTTATTATGTTCAGGGAAGGAACTCGGTTTTGTAAAACTCACTTTTATTTCACTGGCATCCATGCAATTTCACATTATTTAACTGTTGTGTCCCAATAGCAGGGATGGTATTTGTGGATTTGCGTTCCACCACCCACCCACCCCTGCTCTGCCCCCTAAGGAACACGGTGGGGCCAGGAACCCGGAAGAGAAAGCTAGGGGAGAGCAAGCAGCCAAAAAATTGCACCTACCAAATGCAAATGACAACAATGGCATGTCGTTAACAATGGATTGTTGGGATTGTCAAATTAAGCCACATTTAGCCATGCTGTCAGTGTGGCACCCACTGGAGGAAGACACAGCCATAAAAGCTTTGACTACTACGATATGGAGCTCTTGTATTCTCAGCCTGCCCCACTGCCACCCCCTGGGGGAGGGGGTGGGAATCTAAGTTAATTACACATCTACTTATTGATGTGACTGTCGATAGAGCTTTTCCCTAATGAGGCCATTGTCAAGCAAAATTCCAAAGGTGGAGGCAGCTTTCAGGGCTCACATCCCAACAAGGTGGAGCCCGTGATTCTGCATTGCCCCCTGAAGGTTGATGCGTCGAAACCTTGTCTGCCGCACTTCCAACAGCCTCCCGGCTGGTCTCCCTGCCTCTAGCCTCTACCTGCTGTAATTCATCATGGATGTCTCCTCTCACATTTACTCATCCTCAGTGATCGCTTTCGCCAAGTTGCTTCCACTCTCAAAAAGCCTAGGTGACTCCTTGTGGCGTGGCATTTACACCCCTCTTAATTCAGCTGTGATCTCACAATTCCGTAAAATAAACCTCTTATTCTGGTGAAGTTTGTCTTTTCATTGTTCTTCAGACAGGATAAGCTTGTTTCCTTCTTTGCTTGGGTGTAGGGTTCTTTGGGTTGCAAGAGGCAGAAACCCCCCTCAAATTTGTTTAGGCAGAAAGGGGAAGTTTCTTGACTCACAAATTTAGGAAGGTAGGGGAGGCTGGTTTCCTGGCGCAAGGGGACCTTGGAACCAAAGTGTTTCTCAGGTGGTCTCTACTTTGTCTTATCTCTACTCTAGATGTGAATATCCATACTTTCTCGTACTGTAGAACTACTTCCTCTGTAGGATAGGGGATTTCAGAGGTCAGAAATGGAAACTCAGTCACTCTTCCTGGTTCCAGGTTCAAAAATTCCAAGAAAGAGTTCTGATTGGCCTGGTTTGTATCAGGTACTCATATCTGGCCCAGTGGTTGTAGCCAAGAGGTCAGGCCCTGTCAGTGGCCCAATTTGGTTTAGGCTAAGCTCCCCCCACAATAATTGTGTCCAGGATGGTGAAATCTGTCACATGATTAGAATAGGGGCATGGAGCAGAGCCAGGAAGGGAGGAGTGTTGCTTTTCTGGGCAGCCAAAATAATTGATGTCCACCACATGCCTGTGTATGAGGTCCCCACCACCTGCTATGCCCATGTCCTTCCTCCCCTCCTATCTCAATCTGAACCATCTGCCTTATAGAATAGAAGGTCAGGGTTAGGGAGAGAGAGCTAATATCTGAGTACCTATAAAATATGGATGTTATCTAAACAAATCCCCACAATAGCCCTATGAATATAGTACCATCATCCGTATTTTACAGATGAGCTTAGAAAAGCTATTTATCTTGATCACATCATTCAACCAGGAAGTGGCTGAGCCAGGTTTCAAAACCAGCTCTGTTGGACTCTGTTCATAATCTGAAGTATGCGGGAGGATTCAGTTCTGTGCTAGAACAGAAAAATTTAAAAGAACCTGGATAAGGGTCCCTGGGTGGTTCAGTTGGTTGGGCATCTGGCTCTTGGTTTCGGCTCAGGTCATGATCTCGGTGGCTCGTGCACTCGAGCCCTGTGTTGGGCTCTGTGCTGGCAGTGTGGAGCCTGCTTGGGATTCTCTCTCTCTCTCTCTCTCTCTCTCTCTCTCCCACCCACCCCAAAATAAACAAGCTTAAAATTATTTTTTAAAAAATCATTTAAAAAATAAATGAAAGAACCTAGATATCCTGTTTATCTGACCCAAAATACATAATTGATTGAAAACACATGACTATTCAATTTCCTCAAGTCTATATTTAGGTTACTTAGGAGCAGGCAAATAGGATGTCAGGCTAATTCTGCAGTGATATTTTCTTGGGAAACGACTGGTACTTATGTCTCATTCCTTCTCTCATCAGATATTTATGGACACCTGCCTGGTTCGTCAGTCTATTATCTGCACACGTCATTCTCATATCATGTTAGATTTTGTATTTACACCAGGTCCCTTCATGCGTGTGGCCTCAGTTCCTCTCAAACTTGCCATCTCACTATTTTCCCACTTCCTTGCTTCACAAAAGCACGTCCTTCTGCCTACAATGCCTGCCCTCCTTCCTTCTTCTGTTGATGTCCTGTTTCTTCTTCAGGGCTTGATTCAGACATCCTTCTCCTTCTGACCTTAAATGCCCCTCCCTGCCCTGCTCCTCCCATCCCAGGAATGTTCTCACTCTTCCAGATCTTAGAGAAATGATGCAAGCCAATGTATAACTGCAAGCCTCCTGAGGGCTCTGGTTGGCAGGCTTCTCCCCATAGTAACTAGCATAGTGCTGGCTGCATAGCAGATATTTGATAAATATTGTTTGTTAAGGTAAGAAAAACTCACATACAGGTCTTCCTCAGCACACGAGGGTCTTCTGTCCTGATAAACCCATTCTAAGTTGAAAATACCGTAAGTTGAAAATGCATGTGATACACCCAGTCTACAGAACATCATAGCTCAGCCCAGCTTACCTAAAACAGGCTCAGAACACTGACGTTAGCTTACAGTTGGGCAAAATCATCTCACACAAAAGTCTATTTCTAATAAAGTGTTGAATAGCTTGTGGAATGTATTGACTACTGCCTTGAAATGGAAAGACAGAATGGTTGTGTGAGTACAGAATGGTTGCAAGCATATCTGTTGTTGAACCTTGGGGTCCCGCGGCTGACTGAGAGCAGAGGCTGGCTGCAGCCTGCCCAGCATCTCAGGTGAGGGTGGTACTGGGAAAATCTCAAAATTCAAAAATTCAAAGTACATTTTCCACTGAATGCATTATCCCTTGCATATCAATGTAAAGTTGAAAAATCGTAAAGTAAAAAAAAAAATCATTTGTCAAACTATTGGGAGTTGGAGGTAGTCTGTAGTAATATGAAATTATTTAGAGAAATACAGTGGATTACTATGACTTTGTACAGTGCCTTTGCAAACACTGGAAGAGGTGATATAATGGAATGTTAGGACTGTACACTTGGTAGTTAAAGCAGGACTTGAGTTCTGGCTCCTGCCTTTTAATTGGTATAGAGTCCCAAGCAAGCCTCAGTCTCTTCATTTGTAAGTTGGAGATAAGACTTTAAGGTGTCTGTTGTGAGAATTACGTGAGATGCAGTTTGTGAAGTAATGAAGTGCTTTGTGTAGCACCTGATACGTCTGCGTGCCCCGTAAGTGCACAGGTATAAGCCCACGCACACCGACAGTTTGAAAAAATTAGATTCATGTGGATTGGGAGAAGGAACCTGTTTATGGCTATCCACTTGGCTCCCAGGGGTTGTTCATCCTTTGGGAGACTCTCAAATCATTGGAGAGTCTGGTGAGAGGCTCAGAGACTTGGGGGGGGAAGGGGAAGACACCCAAGAATCTGAGCTCTACCTGGAAGAGTACTTTCCAATGAAATGATAAGACCAGGATAAGCTTTAAATCAAATTTGACATGTGGTAGTTTTCCTTCTTGAATCTTCAGTGGGGGTAGGGGGGTGGGTACAAGGGCAGGCAACTCTAGTTAGGTAGCATAGGTGGACAGGCTTCTCAGAAGGTGACATTTGCTTCTAGACCTAAATGAGAGGGAACCGGCCATGTGAGGATCTGGAAGAAGAACATTCCAGGCAGAGGGAATTGCAAGTGGAAAGGCCCTGAGGCAGGACTATGCTTGAGGTCAGAAAGAAGTCCACAGTAGCTAGGGCCAAGTGGGTAAGGGGAACGTAAATGGAGGCCAGATTGCACAGGGTAAGCCACAATAACATAGTGGGATTTTGTTCTAATTCCAGTAGGAAGCCATTGGAAGGTTTTAGGCAAAGAAGTCTTCTGATAGCCAGTGTCCAAGATGGCCCCCCAGTGATCCTTGCTCCCTGGTATCTATTCATATCCTTCCATATTGAATAAGACTGGCCATAACTAACAGGCTATGTGGAAATGGCAGATGTAACTTCTGAGGCTAAGCTTTAAAGAAGACATTGAAACTATTGCCTTTCTCTCTCTGTTCATTCACTTTGGAGGAAGCCGGCTACCAAGCCATAAAGATATTCAAGCAGCTTTAGGAGAGGTCCATGTAGGGAGAAACTGAGGCCTCTAGCCAACAGCCCCGTGAGTGAGCCACCTTGGAAGTGGATCCCCCAGCTTCAGTCCAGCCTTCAGATGAGAGCAGCCCAGAACACCATACTGACTGCAACCTCACAAGACATTCTGAATCAGAACCACTTAGCTAAGCTGTTCTCAAATTCCTGACCCTCAGAAACTGTGTGAGATTATTAATGTTTCTTTTTTACCTTAAGCTGCTAAATTTTGGAGTAATTTGTTCTGCAGTAACAGATAACTAATTCAAGTGGTATCATCTGATTTAGATTTTCCACACTTGGGTTGCTGAATGAACCAAGAACTTTGGAGGGTAAAAATGGAAACAAGGAAAAGAGAAGGCTTAGTAGGTACTCAGGTAAGCATTGGTGGTGGCTTGAATTAGGGGCATTCTCACCAGGGATGGTGAGAAATGGTCAGCTTTGGTGAAGCTGATGTTATTTGCTGATGAGGCTGTGGGGTGTGAAGAATCAAGGTTGACTCCTTTATTTTTAGTGGAGTGGATAGCCCTACCATTTAGTGAAAGGGGATGAATCAGTTTGGAGAGGGAAATGTAGACTCCACTAGAGACAAAATAAAGATTGTGTTGAATGAGAGACAGATAGCCTAACCAGAAGCTGTTTTTTCCTGTTGCCTACAAGATGCAAATAAGAACTGTCTATGTTTCAATAAAAACACCTTCAGTCAGTACCTTGGAACTGGCTTCCTTCTCCTCAATTAAGTAGAAGACAATTAAATTAGAGTCCAGCTTCAAGGAGTTTATTATGCCTCATCGAAAATGATAAATGACTCTTGGTGACCTTGTCACCTCGCCAAGTTGGTCCCACCTCGTTTTTCATACAGCTAATGAAACCGATAGACTTCTCCCTTCTTAGGAGCTGGGGCCAACAAAAACAGCACACACCATGAAACGCAAAGAAGCTGAGAAGGAGGCAGAGGGAAAAAAGGAGAGAAAACCCACACTTGACATTTTGACAATTGGCCAAAGTGACTTTGAAGTGCAAACTTGAAAAAAAAAAAAACCATCACCCATTTACATATTGATTTCCTATCTGTTCCATTGCTTTAATCCACCCTTGCCTGTGTGTGTGTGTGTGTGTGTGTGTGTGTGTGTGTATGTGTGTGTGTGTGTGTGTATGTGTGTGTGTGTGTGCGCACGCACACGTGTGTGTGTGTGGGGGGCAAGCTTGCCCTTTTTCTTTGGAAAGAAAAGAAAAGTGGGGAAAAGGTAAGGCCAAATGACAGTAGGGGATGCTTTGGAGTTGGCAAAGACACCTTTAGTGCTCATTTGCTCCTGAAATTACCCTGAGCCAGAGTTAAGGACTCAAATTACTCTCCCTGCTTGGCTGGAAGGAACAAAGCTGACTCTGAAGCCTGGAGGCAGCAGGTGGAAGGGTTTGTAGCCAGAGCTTTAGATCTGGACTTAAGTTCTGGCTCCTCCATTTTCCAGCTGTGTGGCCTTAATCGATTTACTTGACCTCTCTGAGCCTCCATTTCTTCATCTGTAAAACGGAACTGATACTACTGTACAGGTTTGTTACGGAGATTAAGTGAGGTTATGCTCATTAGACATTTAGCTACTGGCAGGCATAAGGTGAGCACTCAAGAGGGGTCAGGTGTCTTTGCTGTTGTTTCATCTGACTCACAAATTTATAACTTTTCCACTGCATCACGGCTTTCACTATAGAATGAACAAATCTGACTGTTGATGTACTCTACTTAAAATGCATGATTTAGGACCGGGGCCAGTAAGTAAAGGGCTAGAGAGTACATATTTTGGGCTTTGTGGGCCATATGGTCTCTATCAAAACGATTTTACCTCTGCTATAGACAACATGTAAATGAATATTCATGGCTATGTTTCAATAAAGCTTTATTTACAAAAACAGATGGCAACTGGATTTGGTCACCTGACCCCTCATTTAGGAGATGGAGCTGGGGAACTAGAATTTCAGGCTTTCTTGGTATAATAATACTATTTGCATTTTTCAGAATAAGTTGAAGGCAGACTTATTTTTATTAGTAGAAGTCACAAATAGCAAAAGGTTTCTTGGCCGACTCTGAGATGTGTGCTTTTAAAAATGTCTCTACTCACGTGTTAGCAAGGCAAGAAAATACCAAGCATGTTTTTGTTTCTGGTTTTGAATTGGAGTTGGTGAAATCAACAGGGTAGCGAAACAAAATGCGGGAAAACTCCTTCAAAATTTTTTTGGTTGTCTGCCTTGCTTCTGGCTTCTATTTATATTACACCTACAATTTCCCAAGTATTTTAAGGTATATCGTTCCCGTTCGTTTACCTTCACAGAAATCCTGTAAAGTGGTAATAGCAGCTAATGTTTGTCAAGTGCTTATTGTGTGCCGAGCATGGTGCTAAGCACTTGGCAGGAATCATGGGAGGCAGTGGATGTTAAAATGCACTGGATTCAGGCGGTTGGGAATTGAATCCTAGCTGGGTGGTTTTGGGCAAGTTACTCAACCTCTCTGTGCCTCAGTTTTCTCATCTGTAAATGCCTTTAAGCTTGTAAAGCTCTTGGAAGAGCATTTGGCCTATAACAAGCGCTCAAGAAATGGTAACCAACTCAATCTTCACCACAACCTGGGAGAGAGTTACCATGATCTCCATTCAGGTGGGAAAGGGAAGTACCTTTCCTGAGATCATCAAGGAGTTTTCCAGCAAAGGCTGGAAGGTAGATCTGTGTGACCCTAGAGACTTTGTTCTGCTGGACTGCACATCACTGCTTCCCAAGGGATGGTCATTACCTCCATTTTATAGAAAAGGAAACTGAGAGAGAGAGAAAGCATTTATTTAAGCACAGGCAGCCAGTACACAAAAGAGCCAAGACTCTATTAGGATCTTTGACTCCTGGTCCAGGACTGGCTCAATGACCAAAACCCTGTGTCCTCTTTCAGAGATTATGGAATGTTCCAAGTCTAAAAATAACCAGCAGAGGGATGTCTGCAGGAAAGACTGAAAGCCAGAGTCCCCCAGTCGGTGAATTCGGGAGGATGGTGGGGAGGGAGGCAGGAAGGGAGGGAGGAATTGAAGTGTGTGGAGTAGAAAACAGACTCCCCGCACCCCTTTAGTGGCAGATGCTACCTCCATCAACCTGACCTTGATGAAAGGTGGCATTCCCCTGAGAAGGAGTAACGACAATCAACACCAAGCATCTACTGGCCCTTTACGTTCCAGACACTGTGCTGCATGATTTTTGCAACCATTTTATTGAATTATCATAGCAAATCTACAAGAAAGGTCCTCCACTCTCCCTACTCCAAGTGTGGAAAGGCTGAAGCTCTGAGAGATAGATACTTTGTCACCCAAAGTGTCACACAGTGCGTAGCTGGCAGGGCCAAGATTTGAACCTAGATCGGTCTGACCGTAAGCTTGTGTGCTAAAACCTCTCACCACTACTGCCAGTCCTGGGTCATCCCCCTGTGGCCTGCGTCACACAGAGGTGTGAAGCTGTGCTTCTTCTCTGCTCCCCCTCCCCCATCCTGTCATGGTGGAGAGCCGCTCAGGAGTGCGGGTCATTTGGAAGCTTGGTGAATCTCTCTGTGGAGGCCTTTTCCATGACATATCTTCTTACCTAGCACTGTATCTTCTAGCCTTCCATTTGCCAAGCAAATGCAAAGCATCTTTCTTATCAAAATATGATCAAAATATCACCAACCATGCTGCCATCCTTCGAACTAGACCTTGAACTAAATCGCCTAGGCCTGGGGTCGCACCTGACGCTAGAAGGCAGCTCGTAAAAGTAACTAAATATAGAACGAATATCTTAGGACAGCAGCTAACACTATTGAGCATTGGCAATACACCAGATGCTGCTGGAGACTCTTCATTGGCTCAGCCTCCGCGCCGCAGACAGGAGGGGTTCACATGTCCATTTTCAAGGATGGATGGCATCACCTGTTGCTGTCAGTTGCCTTCTTTTGGTGCATGAACCCAGGTTTCTATTTATGATAGTGACATGAGTATCCCTTTTAAAATACATGTAATTAGGGGCGCCTGGGTGGCTCAGTCGGTTGGGCGTCCGACTTCAGCTCAGGTCATGATATCGCAGTCTGTGAGTTCGAGTCCCACGTCGGGCTCTGTGCCGACAGCTCAGAGCCTGGAGCCTGCTTCGGATTCTGTGTCTCCCCCTCTCTCTGCCCCTCCCCTGCTCATGCTCTGTCTCTCTCTCTCTCTCTCTCTGTCAAAAATAAATAAACATTAAAAATATTTTTTAAATGAATAAAATACATGTAATTACATTTTAAAAAGTGTTAATAAAAGCTGCAAAAATGTAGAAAGAAGTACCAAAAATGCTGAAGTTCAGGTAATATTGGTCTGGTAATTTGTCAGGGCCTCTCCAGCACTGATACTCTGTTTAACAAGTATCAGAAGCCAGGTATTTAAAAGAAACAGTGGTGAGGCTCTCTTCGGTAAACCACAGCCTCACTACCTCCTGTGCCCACCCTTCCACCTACACACAGATGGGAGGGGAATGCTCACATGTACATGTGTGCATGTACACACACACACACACACACACACACACACACATGCACACACACACACACACACACACACATGCACACACACACACACACACACACACACACACACACTGCTTAGCACGTTCTATTGCCTCTGTTTCTTCTTCTTCTTTTTAAGTTTATTTATTTATTTGAGAGAGAGAGAGAGAAAGAGGGAGGGAGACAGAGAATTCCAAGCAGGCTCTGCACTGTCAACTCAGAGACTGACGTGGGGCTTGATCCCATGAACTGTGAAATCACGACCTGAGCTGAAATCAAGGGTCAGACACTTAACCGACTATGCCACCCAGGCATCCCATCCATTGCCTCTGTTTCTGAGGAAGAAACAATGACCATGAATCAGCCTGAATGCCACTAATTAATCAGGAGCCCCACTGGCCCTCAGTTTCCATCCTGCAAACCTATGTCCCAACACCCAGGTGACACAGACCTGATTCGTTGGCTAAATACTCAGGTTTGTCTGGTAGGCTTCTGTACGTGCTGGCTTTCCTTCCTACCTCCCTCTTTCTGAGTCCCAGACTGCTGAACTCTTAGGAAGAGAATCATCTGCTTCTTTTTGGATCTAGAGCTTCGAATATTGAGTGGCCGGGAGAGACACCTTCTAGATTCCTCAGCAGTACGGTTGCCATGAAGGCCCATGAAGGCTTCTTGCAGAAAGACTGTCACAGAAAAACCAGAGTCCTTGTGATTATTGTTCCTCTGGCCCCCAGGAATCAGGACTTTGTCTTCAACCTCTCTTCTTGTCTTCTTCAGTTCTGAGTTGACTTCCTTTCTCCCCCCAAGTTCTCTCCTACTTTGGAGGAGTCCTGATCTAGCTCTTTCTTATCTTTGGAGAAATTTATTTCTGCTTATATTTGCATTGAAAGGGTCTGTGAAAGAAGCTAAATTCTTAATAAGCTGAAGTCTGGTGGGCTTCTCCATTCTTTTTATTCTCCTCGTGGAAAACTCTGGCAACTGCCCACTGTAGTAGCCACATTTTTCTCCAGGTTCCATCTCTGGCCATCATATCACCCCCGAAAGAGACTTGCTGTGCCCGTGTGACATGGGTTCCTTTGAGGGGCTCCATCTGTGTTCTCCCCCTTCTAGGCTTGGGTCCTGTTGTGGGTCACCAGCACTGCCTATACAGATTTTGCCAGCTGGTCACCTCAATGAGTTGCTTCCCTTTGTCATAAAGCATTTTTCTATAGGCCAAACATTTTCACATCCATCTGAATCTGCATTCCTTAGGTCACACTAGCATGGAGAAAAAAGTCAGATTCCAAACAACATTGCTTTAGGTCTAATTGTATCTGTCTTGTGGGATATCCAGCTCCATCATATTCCTCCTGAACAGCACTGGGAGCTATCTAGGAGGAATCCCGTGAGATCTGAGAACTTGCTGTCTTGGGCACCCCTATGTGGCAGCCATTTCCTTCTCTGCTGTGTCTTACTGGTACCATACAGTCTATCTGTACAGATGACCGATGGCAGCCATGCTGACCATACCCTCCAAAGCCACCCATTGTTCATCTTTCTATTGGTTGCTCTTCCCAGTGGAAATTGCTGGTACCATGGCTTTTGATGCTGAACGCTGTCAGTATACACCAGAGATTTTTCTAGAACCTCAGTGCTGACCTTCTCAATCCAACTTCTTTTTGCTTTTCCTCAAGGTTATCTATGAGCCAAGAGCTTAATAAATCACTTTTATGACTTTTTAGCATGTTCCGCAGAGGCGATTCGACATCTATTTTATTGTCTTATACCTTAAGGGTTTCCATGACACAAACAAACCTCACCTACAGTGATACTACCAGTATCTCATGACAACTTTAGGAAGTAGGCAATACAATTACCACCATTACACAGATGTGGAAACTGAGGTTTACTGGGGAAAAATGGCTCACTCGTGCTCATATAGCTGATGCATTTGTAATCGAAACCCAAGGCTGAGATGGTATTCTGAGTCCTGTCAGCACAGTAATACATTTTCTGTGATGGTCCTCTTTTCAATATTGACCCCAAGAAGAACTTTTATGCTTCTCAGAGCACTTGCTCTGATTATTTGGTTCAGAAGCGTGGCCACTGTATTAATACTCAATATGTTAGTAGTTCACCAGGGTTGTCACATGCCTCTCCCAGAGGTCCCTGGCTTGGCTCTGAGAACTTTCTTCCTCTGATGAGAACCTTCCTGTAAACAACCTATGATTAAGAATGGAGAATAGCTCAGGGCACCTGGGTGGCTCAGTATGTTAAGTGTCCAACTTTGGCTCCAGTCATGATCCCCCAGGCCGTGGGTTCGAGATCCGCATCTGGCTCTGTGCTGACAGCTCAGAGCCTGGAGCCTGCTTCGGATTCTGTGTCTTCTTCTCTCTCTGCCCCTTCCCTGCTTGTGCTGTGTCTCTCTCACTCCCTCAAAAATAAAGAAACATTTTTTAAAAATTAAAAAAAAAAGAATGGAGAGTAATTTTCTAGCCATTCTGTGTTGTATGTCTTACAGAAAAGTCTTGATATGGAATACCTATTTTTATATCCAGATTCCAAAAGAGGTGGTGTTAGCTCGATCTAAAACGTATGAGGTCTGTTCTTTGTCTAAAACATCAAAACCACAATGTCTGACAATTGAGACCTCCCCTTCCAAAAAAAATCTCTGATTCCCGATCAGTAAAAGTATACACATTACATACAGATCATAGCCTAGAGGCTGTTGATACTTGCCTGCACATTAATATAAAATGTTTACACTCATTGCAGTCATTGGGGATCCTCTGCCCAAAAAGGTGCTGCTGCCCGACTGTTTTAAATACACCCCAGACAACTTACCTTTTAACTTGAGTATAATCAAGTTTTAGGAAGGCAGGATTAAATGCCTAAATTAACCCATGTCTGCCACCAATATCTATTTGTAGTGAGATTTCGTGGTTGGGGGAAAATGTACTGGTTGAGACTCGCTTTGACCTGGGAAATGAGGAGGATGCCTTAAGTTGCTTTCATACCATTTTTCAAAAAATATTCTTGACACTTGTCTGGCAGAATCGGACTGCCAGTAGAAAGGGTTATCTTGTGGGGGAGACGCAGCACAGAAAAGCTCATCCATTTCAGAGATGTGTCCAGTCGGCCCTGGAGAGGATTCGCAAGAGAGAAGAAGCGGACTGGAAAAGGGGGTCAGGGAGCAGCCTGTTCCCTTCTGGACTTCCACTCGCAGGACGTGGGTTGGTGGCCCAGGAAACATCCCACAGGATGGATCCAGTGTCAGCAGAAGGGAGCTCACACGTACCAGGAGCAGATGAAAGCTGTGTTTGATTCCGGAGCACGCCTGTGCTGCTGGCCCAGGTGGCATTATTCATTTAGTGCTGTTCCATACTTCACAGGAAAAGCACAGCAGGCTTATAATGCTTGAGTTTTTAAACATTCAGAAGGCTGTGATGCTATAAATAAGCTTCTGTGTCAGAGATTAAATCAACCAAGATGCCTGCCATGCCAACTTTATTTCTGAAACAACGTGTTTTCAACAGAAATCAAAATACATGTTAATCCTTTCCTTCTGACAGGCTAATATGAGCTTTGAAAACCTCAGTGGAGAGATACTGAGAGGAGGTAAGTAGCAGAAGCCATGTCCGTGTGGCTTATCTATTGGAGAAGACAGCAGCCATCCCTGGTTTGGGAAGCCTTTTGCCAGAAGCCGTGGCGTTGGTGCTGCTGGATCCGGACTGGTCCAGGCTGTCTCCGTCAGAAAAGACGTGGCTGCTGTGTTTTGGATCCACCAGCACAGAGGCTGTGGCTTTGAGATGGCTAGTAGCAGGTTAGCAAACAGTCATCCAATCTCAAATCCATTTCTCTTTCTTTTGGTTACAACACCCCAATCTTCTCTGGACACCACCCTTCACCCACTCTGAACCCATGTGGTTGGAGGGGGTGATTCGGTCGCCTAGCTCCAGAGGTGGGACCGGGGCTAAGCAATCATAGCTGTCCATCTCCTCGGCCACGGCAATTGGTTCAGAGGTGGGCCGGTGACCAAGCGGACCAATGGGAGCAGATCTGGAAACCCGGCTGATCCTACTGAGAAAGAGGAGCTCTCTTTTTTAGCGGAGGTCACTGACTTGGAGCCGCTGAGCTTCACAGTTGCCATCTGATCACCTGAGACTGAAGCCAGCCCCGAACAAAGCAGAGATAAGAGATGGAGACGGATTCCTGACGATATTGTTTGAGCGCCTGGACACATTCTTGCTTGAAATCAGATGCGCTCCTGGACTCGTTTGTGCGAACAAGTTCTGCGCTTTTTCATCATCAAAAAAAAAAAAAAAAAAGAGTTGGATTTGCGGCCCTTGAAACAATTCTGACGAATTCAGTAGTCCAGCTGATAAATGAAGCCAAACTGGTCAGTTCATTGATAAAATGCATTTATGGATTTGTTGACCTGTTGTTAGGCTAGATTATTCTAACATAATGAGATTGGCTGGTTGGACAGTCCAGGGCAGGCTCAGCTCCGGTGGAAAAGGGTGGCCATAGGACCCCCCGGCAAGGATGAAGGTCCTGAGAAGCTGCAGGTGTAGGCTGGTGCGGAGGACTGGTATTGGGGACTGTGTTGGGTTTGGAAGAGGTAGAGTTCAGCTGGTGATCCTTAGCTTTCAGGGATACCTTTAAGGCTGTGATAAGATTGTACACCTTCTCCCTAGTAAGATACTTTTTCCCATAAAATTTTCCATGTAATTTCTGGTGGCTCAGAGATACACAGAAACCCAGTTCTGGGCCGCTGGGGATTGTGAATCACACCTTAAGAACCTAGGCAGATGATTCATCTTTTATATCTTATAAGATCTCTTGTGACTGATACCTATTTACTGGTTAATATATTTGAAAACTTGTCTCAGGCAACTGTGCTTAACATATAGAATTTATATTTTTATAGTGAGCAGGGGTAGATGCTATTATTATCCTAATTTTACAAGCAAATAATCTGAAATATAAGAAAAAGTTATAGAGCTTCCTCAAGGTCACAAAGCTTACAAGTGAGCAAAATCCAAAGCTCAGGCTAGAAGACCCAAGAGGCCACATTGTAAATCACCTCACTGACTTTATAAATTACTCTACTAATGGATCACAATGCATACCAGTCTATAATGGTTTGAATCTTCACGCCTAACTTAAATGCATCATGACACAGTTTAAACCCATTGCTTCATGGAGGTGCGATGGAAGTACGTCGATTCCAGTCCCAAATTCGACAAGTGACTTGTAAGTTACTCAGTGTCTGAGACAGGTTCTTTATATGGGGAGTGTGGTTGGCACCTCTGCATGATTTTTTTCTGCTTTCCTTATTGAAAGATAGTTTGGAAACTCACAAAAGCAATGCTTTTGCTTTAAAACCTCAACACAGAAATGGACAGCGGGGAGTAGGTACCACATGAACATTCCCCTCAGTGGCTCCCCTAGCCATCTCACTCCCCAGAGGTAACTAGTCGGAAAGTTGGGTACGTATTTTCTGAGTTCCTCTCTATGGATTTGTAGTCTTTCCACAACACATGTATAGAGTTTATTTTTAAACAAAAATAGAATCACGTATCTTGGCCACTTTCCATGTCCATGGCACATGTAGATCTACCAGAGTGTTTTGGATGCACTACATTTAATCCATAGGTATGGACATATATATTTTGCTCAGTCATTCCTTGACCACTGGACATTTCAGATGCTTCCATTGTTTTTTGTTTTTTTTTTTTTTTTTACAATATTATCGACTATATTCCCGATGCTGTACTTTTTATCTCCGTGACTTATTTATCTTAAAGCTAGAAGTTTGTACCTCTTAATCCCCTTCACCTATTTTGACCATCCCCTCACCCCCATTAAAAAATATCATCTTAAACTCTGCTGCAGCAAATCCTCTTGCCAATGTATCTTTGCTCACGTGACTGGATATTTCTCTAAAACAGATCCTTAGGAGTAGAACTGCAGGGTCAGACCTACTTCTGTAATTTAAAGTAAATGCATGAGAGACCATTTTTGGCATTATTAAAGGGATTCCAGTGAAATGTAATCAAATGCAGTCTAGGTTTAGCTCTTTCTCTTGTGCTTAGGACCATTCTCGTGTGGGGACAGTTTCTCTGGTTGTCATGCTCCCCCTGGAGCTCCCTTTATGTTCAAGAGCTCATCTGAGTCCTGCCTTCCCTTGAGCTGCCCAGGGCTTATGTGTATTATGGCAGATTTCAGCTTCCTGAGCTGTGCACACTTCACCTCTGAACACAGGCTGCCCACCCGCAGACTCAGCTGGAGCCTGGGAGCAGCACTCTCCATGACGTCTATGCTCCGAAAGCTGAAACTTCGCGTAGCCTCTGTTTGCTAACAGTGAAAGGGAGATCCCTAAGAATGGCTACTTGAGACACTGATGCTGGAGGCTTACAGCCTTTGATGAAGCCTCATTAATTGGTTCATTTCTTTAACAAATATCTTTTCGGTATCTACTATGAGCCAAGCACAGTGACGGGAGTCAGGGATACAATAAATCACCAAAAGCGCAGATGGCCCCCTACTCATGGTAACTCTAAAAACATCATAGAGAGGTATGTGCACTCCCTTCTAGCAACTTTGGAGTTTTGTCTTAGAAACACCGTGAATGACAGGTGCGTTCGAAAAGGTGTTTTGGAAACCAGAACAAATCAACCCAAGGTGGAGTGAAAACAAACTCCCCTTGAAAAGAGCACATAACATCCCACACTGCAATGGTAAGTCAACAGGATATCGATAAAATGAGAAAAATTAAATCAAATGGTATAAATCACTTTGCCTCCATCCTGCTGCCCCTCCCACCCCCCACCTCACATCAGGTTGTTTCTCCCACCCCCGCTGAGGGGACCACTTCGGGGGCCACTTTATTCTGTCCCTTTGAACCCTGACTCCAGCTCAGCCACTTGGATTCTCTCCCGGAGAGCTGGGATTGTAGCATTGGAACTCAAGTCAGCCTTTCTTGGGGGGTGGTTTATTTGGGAAGAATTTAAAAGGTGGAAGCGTGTCTCAGCCCATGTGCAAATGGAGCAAAGGAGGTGACCCTGCCGAGAAAGAGAGAAGGAAGCCGGGAGAAGGAAAAAAGTAAAGAAGGGGAAAATGGAGTCCCGGAGAGAGAGACCTTGAGAGGGGGGCTCCTTTTATGTTAGAATTCTCTCCTGAGATCAAGAGGACTTCGTCTTCTTGCATGCTCTGAACCTTTCCTGGATCATCTGAACAAATCCCTGTTTTGTTTCCCCAGTTATATTGAAAAATAATTGTCAGACATGACTATGTGAGTTTAAGGCATACAGCATCATGGTTTGATTTACATATTTTGCAAAATGATTACAACAGATTCACCCAAGCGCCCGTCTTCTCACATAGATATAGTAAAAAGAAGAGAAAGAAAAAAGAATAAATAAACTATTTTCTTCTTGTGATGAGAACTCTCAGGACTGATTCTTTCAACAACTGTCCTACATATCACACAACAGCGTTAGCTATAGCCATCATGGAACGTTATATCCCTGGTACTTTATCTTCTGGGAGTTTGTACTTTTTGACCACTTTCCTCCAATTGCCTCTCAACCTGTGGTAACCACAAGTTTGATCTCTTTTTCTCTGAGGTTTTTGTTTGTTTAAGATTTCACACATAAGCAAGATTATACAGTAGTTGTCTTTCACCATCTGACTTATTACACTTAGCATAATGCCTTCTAGGCTTCCAGGTCTCTCCATGTTGTCACAAGTGGTAGGGTTTCTTATTTTTTTAATGGCTGAATAATATTTCAGTGTGTGTGTGTGTGTGTGTGTGTGTGTGTGTGTGTCTGTGTACATATCACTTCTTTTTCCATTCATTGTCGATGGACACTTAGGTTGTTTCTACATCTTGGCTCTTGGAAAGAACGCTGCTATGAACGTTCAGGTGTAGATATCTTTCTGAGTTAGTGTTTTCATTTCCTTTGTGGATATATTCTCAGAAATGGAATTGCTAGATTACAAGGTAGTTCTGTTTGTAGCTTTCTGAGGATCCTCCATACTGTCTTCCGTAGTGACTGTGCCAGTTTGTAATCTGACCAACAGTGTATCAGCGTTTTGTTTTCTCCACATCCACACCGGCATTTGTTAGCTTGTGTTTTTGATGATGGCCATTCTAACAGGCATGGGGTGATAGCGCATTGTGGTTTTGATTCGCATTTTCCTAACCTCTTTTTCCTTGAGCTAACCTGATGGTTCCTCTTTCTGTAACCCTGTCCCCCTCTGGTTACGACAATATTTGCTCCCTCCTTTGTGCTATAGAGAAAAGGGTGACAGAGAAACTCGTTTTCATTTTGCTCCTAAAGCCTAAACAGATACATCGTTGGGAAGCATATTTCGTTCAGCTCTGTCATTCCTCTGATGGCCTGCTTATTTTGGAAACGTGCTGAACTCCATCCTCAGGGACTCTGTAAGGAAGGCTCAGCTTGGAGGATTCATGAATCCATTTGTTCATCAATTAGGGAGGCTTGGAAGCAGACGCTCTGTGAGTGGGGCATTCTGTGCTGTTCTCTGTTGGGGGGGGGGAATCGGGAGTCCCAGAAATGTGGTCTCTCTTGGAGGTCCATGAAGGCAGAAGTTGAAAGTGTCAGTTGAAATCAGAATTATCATTTTAATCCAAGCCTAGCCTCTCAAGGTCAGTGAGAAAGTAAGGAGATTCCCAATGAGTTTCCGATCACTGAGCACTGGTGAGGAGTACAGGACAGCGGGACTGTCTGGGGGTGGGGGGGAGAAAGACCTCCTTTCAATGACTAGGAAAAGCCAGACCGAAGGAAATAGATTCACATTCTTGCTTCAATTACACACACGTATGCATACACAAACACACACGGGAAAAAAATGTATTGTTGCATCTCTGTGCTGTGAAGCACACACACGTCCATTACAGCCAGCTGAACCTGTATGAAGGGGGGCTTTCGAGGCTGGGTGAGTTAACAGTTCAGTTCAGCATCCCCCTGAGAATCTCTGCCAAGATGAACCTCTCCTTTTCCCAGAAGCTTTGAAAGAAATGGAACTTAGTAATCCTGATAGAGGAATTTGTCGTGAAAGACACATTAAAGGACAGTGAGTCGTCATCGCTCTTGTCCCCAGCCCCTGCTGCCTTGTTTCCCGTGACCCCAACCATTGCTATCCATGAGAGTGACCCTGTCCATTGCTATACACGCCAGTTGACTCAAGCTCTATCCACTCCCCACGAGGACCCAGCGCAGATGCCTGTATCTCCTGAGTTCCCATCGCCTCTAGGCCTCCTTTGTGGGTTTTCTCTCTCAAACTGGCATTTTGCATACCGTACTGAGCAGCAGGGAATGCAGACTGGCATTAGGAGCAAATCTGGTTTCTTTCTTTGTCTTCCCTCCCCCACCCCCACCCCCCTTCCTTTAGATAGCCGCCTTCAGCTGTGTATAAATTAAGCACATTCTTGTGATTTTGCAGGTCACATCTGGGATATTCTGGACATCTCTGGTATAAACTCTGAATTTATGAAACCAGTAATTTGCTGCTCCCAGCTTATAATGCCTGACATTGTCACTGTTTGCTTAGAGTTTTGGTATCTGATGCTCTTAATGTGAAGGTCAATGTTATTGATACTGAACTCCGTGCCCTCATTTCTTTCTCCATTGCATTTTTTTTTTCGAGGCACACACAGAGAGGGTAACTAATCTTAATATCTTGTGTTCACAATTCTATTTAGCATGAAATCAGTAACTGACATATTAATTATAATAATCTGTTAAATATACTTTACCTACATGTTAATTATGGGAGACCATTCTCATTTATTTCTCTGGGTAGCCTATTAATTCAACCCAGATGGTACAGCTTTGTGAGACGGTAACACTGAGCATTTGCAGAATAAATCATGTTGCCAAGATACAGCAGCAAAAACGTTATCACATCTGAATAAGCTTTAGTATGATATAACCAGGAAAGAAAACTTACCAATTACTCACAGACTGGAGCTTAGTTAAAAACAGGATCAGTATATCAAATGTTTAACAAAAATTGGAGGTGGGGGGAACATAAAATGTTTTCCTCCAAAGAGTGGATTCTTTATTTAAGCCCAGTGACACATAAATAATTCCAAAAGGGGGAAACTGAATCCTGACACAAGGAGCACATCATAACTTGGGAGGGGGAGTGGGGGAAAAAGGCAGCTGTGCTTTTCTTGGGCTTTCTGATGTCAAGGCTGGTGTCATTTGGAGAAGTGCTGAAACACCTCTCTCTTCTTCCTCTATTCCCCTGCCTCCCCACAATTTCTTCTTAGATGCTAATAGGCAGAACTCTGGGCTCTGTCTCATTGGGGCTCTCTAGTTGGAGCCAGATTTATGTTTGGGAGGCTGATTCATCTCTGAGTGGGGATAGTTCCAATGGGGAAGCTTGGAATCGGTCAGTGGGATGTCAGATCATCTTCTTTCTAGATCCATTGGCCTAAGATCCTTTCAGCCCAGCAATGTGGCTTCAACAGTTTAATCAGCACCCACTCGTTATTTGTTTTCAGAAAGAACTATGCTGGTCCTTGGGAACTGGTGGAGAGTAAGACTGATACAGGCTCTGCCTTCACAGAGTGTATCATGGGAGTGAGGAAGCATTTAAACAGATTGTTATAATCTAGTGGGATAGGGTCATGCTATGGGGGTGTGTGGCTGTGAGAGCACACAGCAAAACTCCCCCAACTCCGGCATGGCAGAGGCACAGAGAAGGCTTCCCAGAGGGTGAGCAAGAGGTCATTGAGTGGAGGACTAAAGAGAGATCCAGATGGAAGGAACAGTACCAGCAACTGGTGCATCATGTACTCATGGGTTTGAAGGAAGTTGGTGCAAGTAGAATGTAAATTGAGGGGGTTGTGGAAACTTCTAAGAGGCGTGACTAGATAGGTGTGCAGGGGCCAGATGATGAGGGTCCCTGTAAACCACACAAAAAAGCTCAACTTTCACCTTGAAGACAAGTGGGGGCCATGGAAAGGTTGGAGCATGAGGTGACAGGATCAGGTTGACACTTTAGGAATGTCTTTATAGATTCATCAGGGTAAACAGCGAGCAGGCAGGAGCCGTCATTAAAGCAAGAGATGGCGGTTTCCTGGAACAGAAGACAGGCAGAGCTTTTTTCGCCTTCTTACCATTCAGCTCTGCCTAAGGCTGTTCTCTTAAAGAGACATCTCCAGCATTCACCAAGCTCTCTCTTCCTTAAGCTCTAATAGCATTATTTTGCCAATCGTTTAATATTTGAAAACAAGTAGAGACTTTGCATCTCCACTCCCATTCCATCTCTGCCACCATGTTAGAGGATGCCAACTTCTCTTGGCCCCTGTCTCTCTTCTACTGACACATGGTTCCTATGAACTTCTACACTTGACCAACTCATTGCTCACGATGACTTTGGCTACTTGTGCTCCATATTTATTGTGTTGTTATATTTTGTGATTCTCCTCCAACACTCAATCTAAAAAAACCTGTTCCTTCATTCTTTCTTATAATGCCCTCTCCTTGGACACAAGTACACTTGGAGGTTAATTTGATTTGCTTGCTTATCTATGCCTTTTTTTTTTTTTTTTGCCTCCCCCACTGGACTTTAAGTTCCATCTGGGTGGAGACCATGTCTGTTTTTCTTCATTGTATTCTGAGCATGTAGCGCAATGCCTGTACATGGGAGTTGCACAACAGATAAAAATTTCTTCAATGACTGTATTATTCTCCTAAAACTAAAGGACATTTAACTCTTTGGGGAAGCACTTGGATCTCAGGACATGTTTCAGGCACATGTCTGAAGCTTAGAAAAAGAGATGAAAACAGGGGATGCCTATGGGAACTGCGAGCCAGAAAACGTGGCCAGAACACAGCCTTTCACGACCCTGATTAGAATTTATGTAAATGACATGGGTACAGGATGGACTCATCAAGCCTACTTACCTGAGCAGTGGGGGCTTCAGGGTAAGGGGGGGGGGAGATATTTTGATCATCCAAATTACAGCTCTAAGAAGCAGATGCACTTTAGGAGGATACAATCATTTTAGAGTTGACTTTGAGTTTCAGATCTTGCCCTCTTTTGTTTTCTAAGAAACAACCATTCTTCATTCCCTTCTTTCTTCCCACCCACCTACCTTCTTTGGTTCATGCATTCGTCCAACAAACATTTCTTGAGTATATGCAACACCCTGGTCTCTGAATCATGCTGGAAAGTGACTTAGAAGACAGGGCAGGTAAGCCTTAGGATACTGAGAGTGACATATACCTCTGCATTGATGAGTCGGGGGAGGGGTCTCAGCAGAAAGGATTCCAGCTGAAAGACTGTGTTTATCCAGGTTTGACCCCCCCTGGCTTCTCTTTCAAAGCAGATACTGAGAAAGGATTGGGGACTGACACATCTCCTGAGCCCTCTGAAATCACAGCTGAGCCCCACTCGCCGGATTGAACCTCCACCAGAATTCCACATCCACTACATGGTTAAGAGGAACTTCTAGCTGGGGAATATAAAATTGTAAATGGCACAGATAACGTCAGTCTGAGTTACTGTTTTCAGAATGACACAGATGTTAGGATAAGGGAAGCATAAATGGAAATTAAAGAGAAACAAATTCAGAACAGATGTCAGGAAGCATTTTTTTCATGCGGAGAATCACAAATGTGTGGAATGGCCTACCAGGCTCGATTGTTAAGGCAAAGACACAGGGGACATTCGCGAACTGATCAGATGGCATCATGGGGGAATTAAACAGTAAAAGAGGAAATGAGCGTGCATACTGCGACTGGCTTTCGGCTAATCCTCAACAGTGTCCATGTTCTTATGTTCCTGGTGCTTCCATGCTTACCTTGGATAAACACAGAGAATTTCTTTGCTTTTAGTTTTCACAGATTGCATCAACCTCAAAATAGTTATTTTCACATCATAAAGATGACATTGGCAGAGTCGGGGGGGGGGCGCGGAGAGAGAGAGAGAGACCTCCTTCCCTGGAGTAATTTTTGGGGGATGGAGGGTGTTGTTGTTTGTGAATTGTGCACGGGAATGAATGTTTCAAATGTGTATACCTATCTAACACCGAAGAGCCGGGTGTGATCATAAACCAGCCAGCCCTCTCGTACTGTCAGGTGGAGCTGGAGTTCTAATTCTCGCTAAGTAAGTACATGACTGCCAAGGAGTCCGTTGGAGAAGTCCTGCAAGACTTTCTCTGCTTCTGTCCTCCCAGCTAATGGCCTCATGGCGCCCAAGTCCTCTTTAAAATATTCTATGTGGGAGAAAGGGAAGTTAAGTTAGTTGTTACTTCCAATAGCTACTTACTGCAAAGGTTTGCACCAAGGATGGGGCAAGAGGAAATGTGCAGCACATGACTGCTTGTGCGTGTCTTTCTCTCATTGTGGCTTCGGAGCTGCTCCAGAGAGACTGTAACCAGGTGCCCCTTTAAAGGAGTATCACTTGGGGGATATAGCTTATGATAATAGGGAAGGAAAGAGTGGAGAGCAATGACTCTATGCCCCAAGGGAAGGTAGTTGAGGATAAAAAGTAGAGTAAAACCTCATTAATCTGGACCCTGCTAATTTAGAATGTATGAATAATTCAGACCCTCTGGCTGAGCTGAAGTTTACCTTTGTACTAGATATGGAAAAAAGGGTTTGCTAAGCAAATTAATAGTGTAAACAAGATAGAGGGTAGGGAATATATAACCTATTTAAGAGAACAAATTGTTTTCACATACTTAGTGGAACCATCTGCATAGGAACAATGAATAGGTCAATTATAAGTAATCCTGGTCTATTCATTCATCTTGGTCTGTTGGGTATCCATACTCAGAAAATTTTGTCAGCACTAGAGGGGTGAAATTGAACAAGCCGGGAGTTCTTTAAAGTTCATATTTAAGACATTGGGTTGGTTACATTGTCTTTTCTTTCATAATCTACTACAGATTGGCAAGACTTTAAAGACCACCTGACCAACCTTCCTTAGACCCTGTCTGTGCCTGTCACCTCTGAGCCTTGACTGTTGACAAGACCAAAAGACTAGCTCGTAGAGCACGGTCCTGAGTAATGTTGGCACCAGAGCAAAGAAGGTAAGGTTTGAAAGTCTGAGTTCTAAACTGGTCTCTGCTAATACCTACCTACTGGATTTGGGTAAATAGCTTATTTTCTTCTGGGCTTCAGTTTCCACGTGTGTAAAACTCCAACTCAACAATTCTATCGTCATCATCTATCTCTGCTGAGGCAACTTCTCATCTGTAAAAAATATATAGCGATTCTCAGGGCGCCTGGGTGGCTCAGTCGGTGAAGCATTTGACTCTTGATTTCGTTTCAAGTCATGATCTCGAGGCTCATGAGTTGGAGCCCTCATCGGGCTCTGTGCTGACAGCACGGAGCCTGCCTAGGATTCTCTGTCTCCCTCTCTCTCTCTGCTTCTCCCCTGCTGGCGGTCTCTCTCAAAATAAATAAATAAACATTAAAAAAAGTAGGAATTCTCAGTTGTGTTGATAATCAAATGATACAGCAAATAAAGTGTGGAGGAGGAGAATATCAGTAATAAGAAAAGAGTGAGTAATGGAACACCTGGGTGGCTCTGCAGGCTAAGCAACCGACTCTTGGTCTTAACTCAGGTCTTGATCTCAGAGTCTTGAGTTCAAGCTCCATGTTGGGCTCCACACTGGGCATGTAGCCTATATAAGAAAAAAAAAAAGTAAGTCAGGAGAAATAATCATGCTCCTACTGCCGTCATTTCCTAAGAATTATTGCCTTCACCCTCTCCTGGGGACATCTGGCTTTCTTTTCTCCTTTCTCATCCATGGGCTTCTTTTTTTAATTTTTTTTAAGTTTATTTATTTTGAGAGAGAGAGAGAGAGCAAGAGAGAGAGGGAGCATGAGCAGGGGAGGGGGCAGAGAGAGAGGGACAGAGACAGAATCCCAAGCAGGCACCACACTGCCAGTGCAGAGCCTGATGTGGGGCTTGAACCCATGAATGGTGAGATCGTGACCTGAGCCGAAGTCGGACGTTTAACCGACTGAGCCCCCCAGGCGCCCCTCCCAGACTTCTTAATAACATTTTCCCACCGGGTACTCTTGGAATTTTCCCCAACCCAGCCCCCTCCCCTCAGTGGGTGGAGCCCTGAGCAGTGCTGCATCACAGGCAAGGCACAGAGGTATCCTCACCGACCGTCTCTCCTTGAGCGGGTCAGTCAGCAGTGGATTGGAACAGGGGAGGAGGGCGTAGATGGCTTTCCCTCTTGTCGCCACTCTCCCGGCCGCCCTCAAACACTCTCGTGAGTTGTGCTGACTTTAATCCTAAAGCTGGAGGTAGACACGGAGCAGCCAGCTGGCATAAGTTTGGCTTTCGGCTTCAGTTCATATCAGTCTTGGAGCCTGCCGGTCACTGATGCATAAAGGAAATTAATCAATTAAATATTGATTTTATGTACCATTTCCATTTAAGTGATTCTCAAATAATGCTTCATCAGTGGACATTTAAAACCTCTGCCACCTAAACAAATCATCACCTAGCCCTTTCCAGATATAGACTCAGAACCCAAGGCCATGCTGGGCTTCCTTATCTGTGCTTGGCTGAGGACTCTTATCTCCTTAAATGTGGCTTTGACACATAAAACTCAGTAGCAGAATAGCTTTAGAGATTTGCTAAAATCATATGTAAATCTCATTGGTATGTACTGTGTACAGATTAGGGGCTCTGTAGAAAATGAGAGAAGGCTGGGAGAAAAATGTGGTGGGTGCCATGAGCAGCTTTTGTAGGGTGAGGGTTTTTGATCAGAGCCCACAGGCCTGCTACCTTCTCCGGACACCAGGACCCTGCATTGCAAGGGGGACTCTGATTTAAATGAACCCATCAGGGGCGCCTGAGTGACTCAGTCAGTTAAGCACCCGACTCTTGGTTTCAGCTCAGGTCATGATCTCACAGTTTTGTGGCTTTGAGCCCCACAATACTCTCTGCAACAGCAGTATGGAGCCTGCTTGGGATTCTCTCTCTCTCTCTCTCTCTCTCCCTCTCTCTCTCTCTCCCTCTCTCTCTGCCCCTCCGCCACTCACGCTGTCTCTCTCTCTCTCTCTCTCTCAAAATAAATAAATAAACCTAAAAAAACACACCCTATAAATGACTCATCAGGCTTAGAAAGGCAGCTTCTACAGAATCACAAACTTTGAAAGGAAGTTTTGGCGAGGTCATTCGACCTCCTTGAAGACAAATCTCAATAGATACAATGCTCGGTGCCATTGCTGTGAGAGCATTTGTGTGTGTGTAACATCTGTCAGCAAGCTTTACTTTATTTCTCTTTTTTATTGACCGCTTGCCATGAGTTCCATCCCATGAAAGGTGCTGTAAGCTTTGCAGAAAAAACGCTCAGCCCTTCTACCTTTCTAGAAGCGTACACTCTTGGCAAGGGGCAAGGCACAGAGAGCCAAAGTTGTAAGATGGTACGTGTGATTTGTTTGGCAAATAGTACCTTACATTTATAAGCAAACACATAACATAAAAACTAAATTTTGATGTTGTTGCCCGAATTTAGAGATCGAGATGTTTCACTTGAAAATTGAGAGCACAGACTTCTCTTGAAAAATGTCAGATGGCTCAGAAACACAGGTCCCACGTTCCCTCATGGCAACCACCAGCTAGACCTGAGTCGGGGCTACTTCCTTTTATTGAGAAATATATTCTCCAGTTCATCCCAGCCCCTCCAGCCAAACCTGTAAGAATTTGTGTTTATGACCCTTGGAAACTTTACCTAAGACAAACGCACAAACAGAAATGCAAGGCAGAATATAAATTCATGATCAAATGAGTGGTACAGATAAAGACCGTGGGTAGGGGACGCCTGGGTGGCTCAGTCAGGTAGGCGTCCCACTCTTGATTTCAGCTCAGGTCATGATCTCATGGTTCATGAGTTTGAGCCCTGAGTCAGGCTCTGCACTGACAGGGAGGAGCCTTCTTGAGATTCTCTCTCTCTGCCCCTCCCCCTCTTACTTACCTGTATTCTCTCTCTCTCAAAATAAACTTAAAAAAAAAAAAAAAAAGACCATGGGTGGCGTGACAAAATGACCAAAGTTACCTGGATGTGACTTGGTCTCTGGATATCCCTATTTGTCATAATTGTTTTGGAAGACGTCTTCAAAAATGACCAATAAGCAGGAACTAAAATCTTGAAATGCCTTGAAAAAGTAAGCGAGAAAAGAGTCAGTATTATCCCCTTAATAATGTTGCTCTCTGTGGCTGGGATTTCTGTGTACTTTGTAAGAGAAGAGGCGTGGCATTACGGCGATGGCTAATTCAGTCCCAGTGCTCATGGGAAATGGGTCACCAGATGAATGATTTCCATCACACAATACAGAAGGAGGGTCTGAGCCCTCGGAAGTGATGAAATCGGTTTGGCCTGGAAGAGTGACTGACTCGAGGGTGGCCACTGGACAGACACTTGCCTTGTCTTCTCATGGTTGGTATGATCCCAAGATCAAGCTGTAAGAGGTCAAGTATAAGGTGGTCAACCGGGTGACATATAACTGGAAGAAGTCAGGGAAGGCCTAAGAGAATTGTTGCATTTTGCAATTAAGGTGACTGTCAAGGTGAACGTGTTTTTTTTGGGGGGGGGGGTTCTTTTTTTTTTCCTTTTTGTCTGTACACTTTCATTCTCTTTTCTTCTGGAAACAGTAGAATGTCTTTTCCCACTTAGTTCGTGTGGTTCACATGGGCTGACTCCACACCATGGTACCAGGGGTAGGCACGTAATTCAGACTTGACATATGAGAATTTTCATGTCCCTTTCTCTGAGTGTTTCAGGATGGGCATGTGACCAAACCTGGGAAAGGAAATTTCAGGCTTGGGAATTTTGCTGTCCTTTCCAGGAAAGAAGTCCTCTCTCCTTCTGCTGGGGTATGCAGCTGGCAGGTTGGCGGCCAGGAACTTCCGGAGGCCATTTTTTTTTTTTTTTTTTTTTATTCCCTTAACGTTTATTTTGAGAGACAGAGACAGAGTGCGAGTGGGGGAGGGGCAGAGAGAGAGGGAGACGCAGAATCCAAAGCAGGCTCCAGGCTCCGAGCTGTCAGCACAGAGCCCGACGTGGGGCTTGAACCCATGAACCGTGAGATCATGACCTGAGCACAAGTCGAGTGCTTAACCGACTTAGCCACCCAGGCGCCCCTTGGGAGGCCGTTCTTGCAGTCACTGTAGGAAGCTCTAGCCCAGGATTGAAGCCAATAGATGAAAGGAGAGATCTGGAGACCTGTTGGTGGTGCCTCCCGCCAGCCATGCCTAAACCACATAGCTGCCTTCTTCCTCTTCTTTGGCGCTGCTCCTTTGTGGTAGCATGGCTGGGCATTGCGTTATCCTGCTGGGACGGAGCTTTTTCTCTGATGAATCAAGAAAATGTTACTCTTGGGGCACCTGGCTGGCTCAGTTGGTCCAACTTCAGCTCAGGTCATGATCTCACAGTTCGTGGGTTCCAGCCCTGCATCGGGGTCTGTGCTGACAGCTTGGAGCCTGGAGCTTGCTTCGGATTCAGTGTCTCCCTCTCTGTCTGCTCCTCTCCCACTCATGCTCTGTCTCTCAAAAAACAAATAAACATAAAGAAAAAGAAAGAGAAAAAGAAAATGCCCTCTTCTCTCTGGCTGTTGCACTTTGAAACTCAATATGTGTGCCTCTGTTTACCTCTGTTGCACTAACTCCTGGGCTTCTCTGATCCTGGCTCCTTTCTTGTGTTGCCTGTGAGTATCAAACCCCTGATCCCACAAGGCATTTTGACTCACAAGGCATGTATCCTTTGTCCTTCTTTTATGGCTAGGAGGAAGGAACAATAGGGTCACACTTAGGAGGCAAACACTGCCCCTCCCACGGAGATTACAATTGCTGATATGAAAGCCCTTTCTAGCACTTCAGAAGCTCATGGTCCTTTTTTTCCCACTACTGCACATGAAAGAACAATGGGAAGAAGAAGGGTTCTGGAACTGGGCAGGGCAGAATCCGAACGCCCTTTCTGCCACATAGACCTCTCAGATCTTAGATAAGTTACTGAACTTCTCTGAATCTCAGCTTCCTAAGTCTCTAATAGGAAAAGCATGATAACTGCTCCATAGGGTTGCTAAAGGATTAAATGAGATAATGCATATGAAGCCCCTGGCACATAACTGGTGCTCAGTAAAAGGTGGCTTGTGGTGATTATTTACTGGGTGAGATAAGGAGCATGTGGTTCACGCCCAGCCTCTGGAGGGAGACTACCTGGGTTCTCATCCCACCTTCACCCCTTCTACAGCATCTTGATGACTCAGTTGCTTTATCAACAAATGGGGACGATAGCAATAATGAAGTGTTTCACCTTGTGGAGTTATTATGTGAAATAAATGATTTAATGAATCCAAAGCACCTAGTGTCAGGTACACAGTGAGCCATCAATAGCTTCCAAATTCTTGGAAGCAAAGGTCTTGTATGTAGTGGCACACCTAATATCTTTAAAAATATGAAGCACATCATTTTTGAATGTTCCTCTTTTCTATACAGCAAAATTATTTTCAGTCATAATTATGTAATAATGAATGAAGTTGCCACAACCATTATTATTATTATTTTGTCCTTTAGCTTTAAAACAAACAATAAACAATTTTAAAAGAATAAATTTTGGGGCACTGCACTGGCTCAGTTGGTAGAGCGTGCAACCCTTGATCTCGGGGTCGTGAGTTTGAGCCCCATGTTAGGTGTGGAGATTGCTTCAAAACAAAATCTTTAAAAAAAGAGAGAGAAAGAAGTATATTTACAAAATGAATTTCTGCTCTCTCTCTTAAAATAAATAAATAAACTTTAAAAAAAGGTGCAGGGGCACCTGGGTGGCTCAGTCAGTTAAAACTCCGACTCTTGATTTCAGCTCAGGTCATGATCTCATGGTTTGTGGGTAGGAGCCCCATGTCAGGCTCTGCACTGACAGTGTGGAGACTGCTTGGGATTCTCTCTCTTCTCTTTCCTTGCTCCCCCCAACTCACGTGCTCTCTCTCTCTCTCGGTCTCAAAGTAAATACTCTTTAAAAAAAAAAAGAATAAATTTCAATTTCAAAGATACTATTCCAATTCGATAAAATATTCTCTGTACAAATTAAATTTTGCTTTACCACACAAAAAAATCACACCTAGGTGTTTGTACTGTTTCACTAGGTTACACACAAATAAAAACTTCTATTTGTTGTAAGGAACGACAGAACAGATAACTCAAATTCCTCATTTTTATATTCCTCATTATATCATTGTTTTGTTTGAATCTACCATATAAATATAGGAATGTGTCACACTCTAGGGGTTAGAGACACATGTTATGTTGGAAGGAAGCTCTAGAAATTTTGAAATTTCACAGAATTTTTCTCTTGGGACATATCCTGTAGCTGATTCCTGATGCAGTGGGGGTCCGCTGTATAACCAGGAGTTGTCTGAATAACCTGATGCAATATTTATAAAGCATCGGTAATAAAAAGATGCTAATTTGAAGCTTAAATATATACTGTTAAATCCCAACGGAGAATGCAACAATTATTTAGAATTTAAACTAAGGAAAGATTTTTTTTACTATGAAACATTGATGGACAAAGCCAGAGAAGACACAAATAAATGGAACAATATCCCATGTTTGTGGACTGGAAGAATTGGTATTGTTAAAATGTCTATACCCAAAGCCATCTACACATTCAGTGCAATCCCTATAAAAAACACGAAGGCATTTTTTCACAGACATAGGAAAAACAGTCCTAAAATTCACGTGGAATTACAAAAGACCCCAAATAGCCAAACCAATCTTGATACAAAAACAAAAACAAAAACAAAACTTGAGGCATCATACTACTTGATTTCAAAATATACCTCAAAACCATAGTAATCAAAAGAGCAAAGCACTGTCATAAAAATAGACATACAGACCAATGGAACAGAAAGAGATCCCAGAAATAAATCCACATGTTTAGCAAAGAATACACATAGGAGGAAGAAGAATGTCTTCAATAAATGGTGTTGGGAAAATGGATTATCCACATGCAAAAGAAAGAAATTGGACTGTTATCTCACTCCCTATACAAAGATCATCTCAAAAATACACTAAAGACTTAAATGTAAGACCTGAAACTGTAAAGCTACTAGAATAAAGAAGGGAAAATCTTCTTGACATTGGTCTGGGCAATGATTTTTTTGGGATATGACTCCAAAAACATAAGCAACAAAAGCAAAAACAGACAAATGGGATTCTATCAACTAAAGAGCTTCTGCATGGCAAAAGAGTGCAGAGACAACCAATGGAGTGCGAGAAAATAGTTGTAAACCATATAGCTGATAAGGAATTAATATCCAAAATATATAAGGAACTCAGACAAATCAATAGTGAGAAAACAAATGACCCAATTAAAAATAGACAAAGGACCTGAACAGACATTTCCTGAAAGAAGACATAAGGAATGGCTGGCAGGCACCTGAAAAGATGCCCAACATCACTCATCATCAGGGAAACTCAAATCAAAACCACGATGAGATATCACTTCATACCTGTTAAAATGGCTATTATCAAAAAGGCAAAAGATAACAACTATTTGTAAGAATGTGGAAGAGGTACAGTGTTGGTGGGAATATAAATTAATATATATAAATATAAATGCAGCCATTATGAAAAACAGTATAGAGGTTTCCCCCAAAGTTAAAAATAGATTCACTGTATGATCCAACAATCCCACTTTCGGGTATACATCCAAATTAAATAAAAGCAGGATATTGAAGGGATGTCTTCACTCCCATGTTCTAGCACAGCAGTATTATACAATAACCAAGTTGTGGAAACAGTGTAAATGTCCATCAATGGATGAATGGATGAAGAAAATGTGGTATATACATGCAATGAAATATTATTCAACCTTAAAAAAGAAAGGAAATCTGCCATTTCTCACAACATGGATGGATCTAGGGGAGATTATGCTAAGTGAAATAAGCCAGGCACAGAAAGTCAAAAACTGTATGATCTCATTCATATGTGGAATCTAAAAAAGTTGAACTCACAGAAGCATAGGGTAGAATGCCTATGTAGCATAGGGTAGTTACCAGAGGCTAGTGAGGAGGGAAGGAGGGAAATGGGAAAATATGTTTGTCAAATGATACAAAGTTACAGTTATGTAGAATAAATTAGTCTATAAGTCTAATATACCCTCTATGTCTATAGTTAATAATACCTTATTGAAAACTGGAAATCTGCTAAGAGAGTAGATTTCAGGTGATCTCATCACACAAGAAAGTGCTACCTATGTCAGGAGATGATATGTTAATTAGATGGACTGTAGTAATCAATTCACTATGTATCAAATCTTCATATCAAATCATCATCTTGTATACCTTCAGTATATAAGATTTTTATTAACAGAAAGAATGAAGTGCTCATTCATGCTACAAAATGGATGAACCTTGAAATCACTTTGCTAAGAAAAAAGAAGCCAGACACAAAAGGCCATATATTTTATGTTTCCACTTATATGAAATGTCCGGAATTGACACATCTCAAGGGACAGAAAGCAGATTAGAAGTTGCCTTGGGTTGGGGAGACTGGGAGGGCCATAGCCAAACAGTACAGGGTCTCTTTGGGGGATGATGAAAATATTCTAAAATTTATTGTAATAATAGTGGCATAGCTCCATGAATATATTAAAAATCATTGAATTTTATGCTTTAAGTGGGTAAATTGTATGATATGCGAGTATGTGAATTATATCTCAATCCAGCTATTAACAAAAACAAGAGACAGAGAGATTTCCAGACAGGAGTACTTACCACTGACTGACACAGAATTGCTGGTGCATGGTGACATTGGAGAGAAAATCAAAATTTAGTCAGTTTTACTATTGTTTCTAAAATCTCTACAATGAAAAAAAAAATCTCTACAATAAGCCTTGTATCTCTCTAGTCTCCTGGCATGTAATAAGTCCCTAATAAATATCTGTTGACTAAATAAAAGATAAACACCTTGATCTTTAGGTAGGGGAGTACCTACCTCTAGGAGGAGCACCTAACCTAATTTAAGAGGGTTAAAAATGCTTCCGTGGCCCGAGGCATTGCAGAAGAGCTTTGAATGACGTGTAAGAATTTGTTAGGCAAAAGAGTGGGGGCGTAGTGCTTTGAGAAAGGGCACAACGTGTGCAAAGGTCTGGAGGCAAAAGTGAGAGGATTATAATTTGGCTGGAATGATCAGATGGCGGAGGGACAAGGACGAAGGCGGGGAGGGTAGGAGAGAGAAAGACATGACCTGGAAGGGAAAGAGGGGGCGGCGACGGCGGAGTAAAAATGTACTTTGTGGAAGACGAAATTTTTCACCTTAGGGAATTCAGAACAAGTTGTCGGTATCCTAGCAACTGCTGCAGGGTGGGGGTCAGATTTGCTCTGGGAAAAGTGGTTTGGGCTGCAAGGTGGGAGGATCACTTCAAGAGAGCAGAGCAGGTAATTTGGTAAATGGGCTAAGAGGTGGTCAGAGTAATCCAAACAAGGGATAATGGTGACCTAGGGAAGCGTAATGGCAGGGATCTGACCATGGGAATGCGGCCGAGAGATATTTAGGAAATAGAATTAACGTGGATTGAGGGTAGGTTAGCAAGCACCAATGTCTCCCCTACCATGCCTGTGTTCCAGTGGTGGCTGGACCATATTGACTGAATTGATAAGGAGTACAGGAGGTGTTTGTCTGTGGTGAGTTTTAGATGTCTGTGAGATATCTACATGGAAGTATCCGGAAGGTTTAGGTGTGCATATCTGAGGCTGAGGAGAGTGATCTTGGCTGGAGAGTCAAATTTGGGAGTTATCTAGACACACACATTAAACAGTACCAGACAGCAGGAGACCGGATGGATCAGAGCAGGAATATGTAGACTGAGAGAAGGGCCAACACAGAACCCTACAGAACAAAGCCTTGTTGGGATGGGTATATTGCACTGGGAGGAATGGGAACACCGAAGGTAAATTTCTTCTCATTTTTTTTCCCCCTAAGGGTAATCATCTCTAGTGTGACCAAGCAATTGGGATTCTTTTTGTGACAGTACCTTTCAGTCACTACCCTGTCTGGACAGATGCAAAGTCTCTTCTTGAGGCTTGTTGTATAAAGCATAAGGTAAGTAGACACTACCTTGAGCAAATACTGCAGGATTTCTTTTGGCCTAGCAGAAACCGCCTGTCCCAAATAACCCATAGCAAGGAAAGAGGCAGATGTTTGGCATAGGGGCCATTGAACTTCCTGGGGAAAATAGCCACACTCTAGAAAACTTATAGGCACAACCCTATATTAATATCTACTAATGCAACATTAATAGAACCTGCCTACTAGATTAGGGTATCCCAACATGAGATCCATAAACCAGCACAGACTCACCATGAGGCAAGATTACCTAGGTCTTGGTGTTTTGCTCACATATATATCCTGCACAATCTGGTTGCAAGATAGTTTTGTGATTGTGCAGGACTGGTGTTCAAGAGTGACAGTGTTTCCATGTGGCAAGGGTATTAATGACAGCCCAGGGAGGCTTATATGACTCTTCAGTACTTTCAAAATAAGCTCCTGGTTTTCATGGGCAACTAAATGGAAGCCTTTAGAAGAAGATACTGAACTCCCTATAATATAGGCAGATGATTGATTAAGCAATTATTGGCAATGGGAAGAGATTACTGTTACTGTATTTGAGCCCCAAGAAGATAAAAAGGTCATTGAACATGAACACCCTCATGAAGATGTTTTTCAAGATCACTTGCCAATACACTACCCCATTTCTTCTACTCTCAAATGGAAATCTGGGGAAATTTTTTAAGTGGCCAGTATAGGAAACACTTGCATGTAGCTGGAGATACATGGCAAACTGTCTTTGCCCTTAAATGAATCCTGCCTGCATTTTAGAGTAGTTTTTTTCCCTCTTAGTATGGGATCTTTGAAAATGTTTAAGTATCATTAGGCTGTGTAGGTCTCCATGTAGTCTATGTTTCTATATGCTGTATAGAAACATAAAATGGTGGTTGGAAAGAGGCGTCCAAGAGATGTGGGTTGTGCATTTTCAATAGGATTCCTTCTCCTTTTTAAAAACCTGCTAGGGGCTCCTGGGTGGTTCAGTCAGTTAAGCATCTGACTCTTGGTTTCTGCCCAGGTCGTGATCTCATGGTTCATGAGACTGAGCTGTCAGCATGGTGCCTGCTTGGGATTCTCTTTCTCCCTCTCTCTTTGCCCCTCCCCTGCTCATGTATGTGCATGTGCATGTGCTCTCTCTTGCTCTCTCTCTCTCAAAACAAAGAAACAAACATTAAAAAAAACCCTCCTTAATCAGTTGAAAAGAACTTTCAAATCTGACTTTTCCCATTTGTCCATATAATAAAACATGGTCGTGTGATTCTGACGCAATATGGAACTGTCTGAGGGTAAAAGGGTGTTTAATTAGGAACACAGGAAGCAGGACCTCTGTGTGGCTCAGTTGGTTAAGTGTCTGACTTTGGCTCAGGTCATGATCCATGACCAGTGTTTGTGGGTTCAAGCACTGCATTGGGCTCTGTGCTGACAGTGTGGAGCCTGCTCGGGATGCTCTCTCTCTCTGTCTCTCTGCCCCTTCCCCACTGTCTCTCTCAAAATAAATAAATTAATTTAAAAAAGGAACACATATTTGTTGATAAACTCAGGGATCATTATTTGTAGTACATTTTAAAAAGTTGTAGAATTTTTTCATTGATTTAGGGGAAATAATTAGGAGTAATGCAATAGTTAAATTTAACAAACTTCCTTCTTCCCTTTTGGTGTGTGTCATTTGAACATTCTCATTTATTTCTATTAAATTTTTTAAAAGTGTTCTTTAATTGCCTTTGTCAGTAGTTATTATATTCAAGATTTCTATTAGTTTTTAAATGTCCCATTTTATTTCCTTCATTTTTCTCATTAAAGAGACTGGATAGAAAAATGAATTCAATTCAGTGGCCAACAATTGCCCATCCATTGTAGATTCTACAAGTAAATTGTATGTGAGTTCTTGTAGCACCCTTGAGACTAGAGTGAGGATCTTGAAAAACCAAGTTCGATTGAAAAAAAAATGATCTTCTATTGTGGTTTTTTAGAGCAGATTGAAGACCTGAATGAGCACTTTTAAAAATACGGAGAAATGATACAATTAAAAAGGCAGTAAACTGAGATTAGCTTTATTTATTTATTTATTTATTTATTTATTTATTTAGGCCTTGACTCTCTTGGTTGGTAGCCATTTGAAACAACTTAAAGGAATAAAATAAATATAAAATAAAATAGAAAAGAAATCAGGGTATTGAAGTATAGACTAGAGGATAAAAACTGGGGGAAATTAAGATGAATAAGCCATATTAACATAATATCAAAATTAAGCTGGATCAAGGAATTGTTTTTCTCCATCCATCAGTTTTCCTCAACGGGACCTTTGTTAAGTACTGGCACAAGAGAGCCCAAGGACTGGGCTGGGAAAGAAAAGTGAAATCACCCACAGTCTCTGTGCTTAGAAGTAATAAGTCTGCTAAAGAAGGGGGTCAACAATGACCACAACAATTTCCTATGTCCAAGATAATTGAAATCAGAGGTAGACTAAAGCTAGCTTAGTTATAACCCAGCAACCACTCATCATAATTCCTGATTGAATCAAGGTGAGGAGCCCCTCAACCAATTTCTCTGACACTGGAAATTTAATATCAATTTACAGTCTTTAATTTCTTTTACATGAGTGTCTGGCATGCAATAAAAGTGTGACATGTGAGAAGGAGCAGGAAAATGCAATTGATAATCAAGAGAAAAAATAGCTGATAGAAACAGACACACTCATACACCTCTCATGCATTGCTGGTGGGAATGTAAAACGTGCAACTATGGAAAACACTTTGGTAATTTCTTATGTGGTTAAATATACACTTACCAAAAGACATAGTAATTCCACTGTCAGGTACTTATTCAAGAAAGAAGAAACATATATCTCAAGAGAGATCATAAATGTTCATAGCATCAAAATCTAGAAATGTTCAGAAGGGATAAACAAGTTCCTCGGGCTAAAGGAAATATTTCCAGTTGAGAGGAAAGAACTGCAAGAAGGAATAAAGACCTCTTGAAAAGATACATATATGAGTATATGTAAAAGGTTATTGATTGCTTAAAGCAACATAACCCTATCTTATGATGTTTATAACATATAAAGTTAAATATAGAGCCACAATAACATAAAGGATAGGGGTGGTAAACCAATTATAAGGCTATAATTTTAAGGTGAAAAAAATTGGTAATGAACTTTCTGGAAGCCAAAGCAAAAAGTGAAATATTACTATTTCCAAAATCGATGTGTCCATAGAAAAATAGATTGTTATTCCTCAGAGAAATAAAACTTTCTTATGAGGGCTAAAATAAAATTTTGATTTGCTATTTTTGGAGAGGACACTGAATATAGTGGATGACATACTAAAAAAATCTCTCTATACACAATGAAATAATGGGTTTGTTTAGCATTTTCTTAGAGCATCTCACAAAATAAGCCAAAGGCTGGGTGAAAGCTATTCTATTTGTGGAAAGTACAATGAGATTTATCACTCAACCTGAAATTGTTATCTAATTGGTCAGAAGGCCATTTCTCGTAACCTTCATCTCACATTAATAACTTCAAATGACATTCATGAACATGTTTGGAACTTACTTAAGTCCTGACATATCAATAATTGCCTTAAATACAAATTATCTAAATATATCAATTAAAAAGCAGAGATTGGAAGAGTAGATTAAAAACAACACTATCGAGAAGATGTTGTCTATAAGAAATTCATTTCAGATACTTAATACTAGTAAAAATTTGAAACAACAGAAACCTGTAAAGCATATATTTTGCTCAAGTCAATAAAAATTAGCCAATACATTTGTAAAGTAATTGGCAAGTTGCTTATTAAAGGCTAAAATCCCAGCAAAAATAAAAATGAAAACAACATAAGCACTGGCTGGTACTGAAATTACTGTTTCTTTCACAGAAACTTGTAAGTAGCATGTGTTTACTAAGCAAATATTTTGGATCAAACTGTGATCTTTTTCAGTGCAGTCAACCCACATCAGCTCTGCAACTGGTCCAATTCAGTTATTAAGATAGAAGTTTGAAAATGTTGCATTTTGGGGACGCCTGGGTGGCTCAGTCGGTTAGGCATTCCACTTCAGCTCAGGTCATGATCTCAAGGTTCGTGGGTTCCAGCCCCATGTTGGGCGCTGTGCTGACAGCTCGGACCTTGGAGTCTGCTTCCAACTCTCTGCCCTTCCCCCGCTCGCACTCTGTCTCTCTGTCAAATACAAATAGACATTCAAAAAATGGAAAAAAAGACCAGAAATAAGAAAATGTTGCATTTTGAGCAGAAAGCTTTATTCATAGGAATGGGGTTATTGACAAAATAAAACTCAATAATCTCAACAAAGAGAAATTATAATTGAATTAAAGAAGAGTAAAATCAAAAGTTAACCAGAGTTCAGGTCCTGGTATGTGGTGAAAAAAAATTTTTTTTAAATCATCGCTCTCCTACAGAAAAAAAAAATGTTTCCATCAACAACTTTTAACATTTTTACTTCCTTTATCTTTCGATGATGAAAGGAATTCTTTAAGGCATTATATTTTCACTCCCTCTTCCACGAATTTTTGAGCAACACAAGTATTTGTATCACCAAGACAAAATCAGGGAATATTTGATCAATGTGTTAGTTACAGAAATGGAAGTTTGCATAATCAAAAAGTTTGCATAATCTTAATACTAAAAACTGATAAAATAGCACAAAATAAGAAAATAAGTCTCAGTTTGGAATATAGCAACTATAATCCTGAATAATGTATTAGCAAATATAATGTCTCAGGCTCAAATCAGGGGGAAAAATCTCTTAGCATGAATTGCTATGTATATATAATCACTTATGGTTTCACATAGGTTGAGGAAAAGAAGTTCTACAAGTTGAAGTTGTCAAAACATTTTATTTCATTAAAAAAAGACAACAAAAACAGGTTGTGTTAGATATTCTGAGTAATGGAATATAATCCTGTCTGCTTACTGCTTTTCTGGTTTTATATTGCTATAGTAAATTATAAGCAACTTTATGATGGGAGTCTTGATTTACTTTTTAAAAAGACATTAGCTTTATTATTTATTAATTCTAACAGATTTCTTCTATAAACACTCCATAAATATTAACATATCTGATGGATTGAAAAGGTCTGGGGAAAGGAAAAAAAAACCAGCAACATTATGCCTGATGTATGATGATGATTTGACAACATTCTCCTTTTATTTTGTTTGTTCTTTATTGATTTTGATAGCAAAAAGTGCAATTAATTAACAGCTCATGTCAGTGGAAGAAAAAGATATAGTATTGAAATGTAGTGAGTTTTAGATTCTTCTACCAGGAGTAAATACAACATTGTTTCTAGAAGTTTATGGTCTTATTATTTGAAGTTTTCCTAGATTCAAATTTACTAAAAGTTTTCTTTAATTTGCTACTTGAAATTATTTTCAATAGAATGAAAGTCTTTATTATTAAGCTAGAGAAGTAACCAGTGTCACATTGTCATGTTTTGTTAGGTATTTTGAAAATGAGATAGACCTGGGGCTTCTGTTCTCAGGAAGACTTCCACAATATACAGATATTAATTAAGTGCTTAAGTGCTCATTGTGATGGTTGGCTGGGTGTGTGTGTGTGTGGGAGAGAGAGAGAGAGAGAGAGAGAGAGAGAGGCAGACAGAATGAGAGAGAAGCTGAAAAAGAAGACAGCGTCTCTCCCCAAATAGAGCAGTAGCATAGGATAACAGATGCAGAAACCCATGTGGCCAGAAATGCCAGTCCTAATGTCTTTTAGTAACACATATTCTTCTATTTTTAGTTCAGAAATTTTAAAATTAAAAAAAAAGCCTAGGGGCGCCTGGGTGGCTTGGTCAGTTGAGCGTCCGACTTCGGCTCAGGTCACGATCTCACGGTCCATGGGTTCAAGCCCCGCGTCGGGCTCTGTGCTGACAGCTCAGAGCCTGGAGCCTGTTTCAGATTCTGTGTCTCCCTCTCTCTGTGACCCTCCCCCGTTCATGCTCTGTCTCTCTCTGTCTCAAAAATAAAATAAACGTTAAAAAAAAATAAAAAAAAAAAGCCTATTAACAAGCTAAAATTCTAGACCATGGTGACTTCCCATCCAAAGAGTTTCCACACCCCTAATTTCAACATGCAAGTGGAAAAGGTGGCTCACACAAAGCCCGTCTGTATTTACCCATAGACAGAATGTGGGTAAGAAGCGTATATGTAACATTTTAAGTTATAACTAATATTTCTTGAGTGTCATGTATGTGTCTGGCACTGTGCTAAGAGGCTTACATATATTGTTTGCTATCATTTGCTGCCAACTTATGAAGCTAGGTGCTATTATCTCCATTTTTTTATATATGAGAGAATAAAAGCTAGAAACAGATCAGTAATGAAACTGAATTGCACCTTGAACGTTACTCTTTTATTTAAAAAAATTTTTTTATGTTTATTTATTTTTTTGAGAGAGACAGAGCACAAGCAGGCGAGGGGCAGAGAGAGAGGGAAAGAGAATCTGAAGCAGGTTTCAGGCTTCGAACTGTCAGCACAGGGCTTGGTGCAGGGCTCAAACCCGGGAACCATGAGATCAGGACCTGAGCTGAAGTCCTACGCTTAACTGAGCCACCCAGGCACCCCAGAAAGTTACTCTTTTAAATGGTTTCATTCCTTGTGATTTCAACAAAGAAGTTTCAGGAGCTAGTATGTTTTTAACACCTCTGTAACATTTCCTAATCAATTTTTCTCCAGAGCTGTTTCTCTTTCAACAAAGACATAAAGCCCAGGTTCAGAGCCCCCGGAAAGCCATGGTTTGTAAGTAAATTGTAACAACATTGTCTTAATTTCGTTCTATTTTTAATGTATAGTTTTTATTTACGGTCAGTGATACAAGTATTCCATATTTAGTAGTAGCCCAAATTGCCTTTTGAAATTAATTTAGGTAGAAAAATAAGGAGTCATTTAAAGTTATAGAGTAAATAGTGGCAATATTTGTGAAGGTAGTAAGGAGAAGACAAGTTTGGGAAATAGCATAGAATTTGCTGCTTTAGTCATTGACAAAAGTTCGTGAAAACTTTAAAATGCATTTGCATCTGAGGCACATGTTTTCTGGAGATTTTGAAATGATGTATGTAGCACTGGGCTATGCAATAATTGATGGCTCTGAAATTTAATATCTTTGAATATATAGACCTAAGTTCACCAAACCAACATGAATACAATGAGCATCCATGATTTCTACTTTAAGAGGAAAGAACTATAAATAAAAGAGAGAACTTATTAAAACTTTATATACCCTTGGTTAAGGCAGGACAGTTCTGAACTTCTATTTTTTAATAACAAATATTTATTGATCACTTTTGCATGTTAATCATTTTGGTAAATGTCTTAAATGTGTTATTATACTTAATTCTTGCAACAATCTCCTAGTGTAGGAGCATGGTTGTCTCAGTTTTGAGACTATATAGGAGGTTATCATAGATTGCATAACTTGATCAATGTACTGAACTTCAATGTTTGAGTCTTCTTATGTAATGCCTAACATTGACGTTGGCAACATTTCCTCTCACTGAGTGCCCACTGAGTGCCCACCTGGATGCTGTGCTAGGCACTCCTGTGGAGATTCTCCCTTACAAAGGTAAGGGTTAACACAGTAATGGATGAAGGAAATCGTGTAGAGACGTTAAACAGCTTATCCATGATCATATGGTTTATAAGTGGCAGAGCTGAGATTTGATTCTTGTTTCCCTGGTTGTGTATGGTTTTCACTTCATACTCTTCTCTGTTCCTTCCCTCCTCACTCTTTTAATTTCTGAGAAAATTAAGAGAAGGGAAAAAAATCTAATCTTTTATATTTATCTTCATATTCAACATTTTGGGGGCTCTTCATTTCTTCGTACGTATCTGAGTTTCTATGTGGATCGTGTCCATTCAGCCTGAAGAATTTCCTTTAGTGTCTATTGTAATGCAGGCTGTCACTGAAAAACTGTTTCAACTCTTGTTTATCTGACATTGCCTTTATTTCTCCCCGATTTTTAAAAGATGCATTTTGCTGGGTATGAAGTTCTGACTTGACAGCATTTTCTTTCAGCACCAAAAAAAATATTACCTTATTATCTCCTGACTCTGTTTTTTTATAAGAAGTTGGCTAATGTTGATGTCATTATTTCTTTCTACATAATGTGTCACTTTTCTCTAGATTTTTTGGGATTTTCATTTTTGGGAGCTTGAACATCATGTGCTTAGTTGTGGTTTCTCTGTATTTATCCTGTTATAAGGTTTCTTGAGCTTCTTAGATCTATTTTTCATTAAATTTGGGAAATTTTACACCATTTAGAGAATTTTGTTTTAATTCCAATTAGTTAACATACAGTGTTGTATTCATTTCAGGTATACAATATAGTGATTCAACAATTCCTTACATCACTCTGTGCTCATCACAAGTGCCCTCCTTAATTCCCATCACCTATTTCCATCCCCACCCACCTCCTCTCTGGTAACCATGTTTGTTCTCTATAGTTAAGACTCTGTTTCTTGATACTTCTCTCTTTTTTTTCCTTTGCTCATTTGTATTGTTTCTTAAATTCCACATGTGAATGAAATCATATGGTATCTGTCTTTTTCTGACAGACTTATTTTGTTTAGCATTATACCCTTTCGTTCCATCCATGAGCAAAACATTTGAACAGATAATTCATGAAAGAGAGTGTCAAATTACCAATAAGCATATGAGAAAGTAACACATTTCACTAAAGCATCCAGTATATGAGTATTACAACTACAGTGTCATACCCCTTACATGCCAACCAGAATAGTGAAAATGGAAAAGACAAAAAATACCAAGAGCTTGTAAAGACATGGAGAAACTGGAACACCGCTAGTGGGAGTGTAAACTGATGTACCCACTTTGCAAAAGTCTTGGGCAATATCTGCTAAAGCTGATATATGTAGATAGAGAGATAGATAGGGATGCAGAGATAGATATTGACATGTATATCACATCTTCTTTAAACATTCATCTATCGATGGACACTTGGGCTGCTTCCATATCTTGGCTTTTGTAAATAATGCCCCTAGAAACATAGGGTTGCATGCATCCCTTTGAATTAATGTTTTGTATTTGTTGTGTAAATACCCAGTAGTGCAACTGCTGCATCATAGGATAGTTCTATTTTTAACTTTTTGAGGAACTTCCATACTGTTCCCACAGTGGCTGCACCGGTTTGCATTACCACCAACAGTGCACGAGAGTTCCTTTTTCTCCACATCCTGGCCAACACTTGTTGTTTCTTGTGTTGTTGATTTTAGCCATTCTGACAGGTACAAAGTGATGTGGCTTTGCAGTTTTGATTTGTATTTCCCTGATGATAAGTAATGTTGAGAGTCTTTTCACATGTCTGTTGACTATCTGGGTGTCTTTTTTGGAGAAATGTCTGTTCATGTCTTCTGCGCATTTTTAGTTGGATTATTTGTTTTTTGGGTATTGAGTTTTATAAGTTATCTATATATTTTGGATACTAACCCTTTATTGGATATGTCTTTTGCAAATATGTTCTCCCATTCAGTAGGCTGTCTTTTTGTTTTATTGATTGTTTCTTTTGCTGTACAGAAGCTTTTTATTTTGATGTCCCAATAGTTTATTTTTGCTTTTGTTTCCCTCGCCTCAGGGGACCTATCTAGAAAAAGGTTGCTACAGCCAATGTCAGAGAAATTACTACGTGTGCTCTCTTCTAGGATTTTTCTGGTTTTAGGTCTCACATTTAGGCCTTTAGTCTATGTTGAATTTATTTTTATGTATGGTATAAGAAAATGGTCCCCTTTCATTCTTTTGCTTGTGGTTGTCCAGTTTTCCCAACACCATTTGTTCACACCATTTTTTAAAGTTTATTTATTTATTGGGGGGGGGGCAGAAGGAGAGGGAGATAGAATCCCAAGTAGGCTCTGTGCTGTCAGGGCAGAGCCCAATGTGGGGCTCGATCTCACAAACCATGGAGATCATGACCTAAGCCAAAATCAAGAGTTGGACTCTCGACTAAGCCACCCACCAACACCATTATTTAAAAACAACAACAACAACAACAACAACAACAACAACAACAACTTTTCTGTCTCAGTCTCAATCCCTCCTACCTTTCTGGTACTGCAATCACACATGTGTCTCAATACTATCAGGTCACTGAGGCTCTCTTAATTTCTTCAATTTTAAAAATATGTGATCTTCTTATGGGATAACTGTGATTGCCCTCTTTTAAAGGTCAGTGACTATTTTTCTTCCCCTTTCTGTTGTCCAGCTCATCCAGTGAATTTTCCATTTCAGACCCTGTATTTTCAGTTCTAGAGTTTCCATTTAGTTCTTTTTATAGCTTCTGTTTTCCCTTGAGATTTACTACTTAGTCAGTAAGACCATATTTCATTTAAATCTTTGAATTTATTTATAACTGCTTTAAAGTCCTTAATGACTGTTCGCAACATCTAGGTCATCTCAGTGCCTATTTCTATTGATGGGTTTCTTCTTGATCATGGGTCACATTTTCCTGTTTCTTCACATGTCCAGTAAACTTTCATTGTATGCGAGACATGGTAGGTAATATATTTTATGGGATCTGAATTATGATGTCTTCTTGTAAAGAATGTTGAGTTTTTTTCCTGGAAATTAACTTACTTTGTAACCTTGAGTATGTCCATTCTACCTTGAGTATGTCTCAATGGCATAGAAATTGTTTTCTACTAGATTTTGTGGAATATTACCTGTGCAGTCTGGCTTTTAAATAACATACACGGAGTTTCTCCCTACAAACTTCTGGAGATGATTTCTCTGTGAAGCAGCTTCCTTTTCATAACTCTGTCCTGTAAGTTCCAGCTGCTTTATCAGTCTTAAATTCTAGTCTCAGTCTCCTCAACTCAGCAGGAGCATCCTGTTTTGCTTGGGCCTCACCTTCCTGTGTCATGGTCAGGAAGCTGTGCTGATACAGAGAATATATAGATATAGTATATATCTCTTCTTTCTCACATTCCTATGCTACATTTTGCTCAGTGTTTGAAAATCATTGTCTTCTATATTTTATTCAGTTTTTATAGCAATTTATGATAAGTGCTAGCTACTCCAACCTGGATAAAAACAGAAGTCTCTTTCCTTTTCCCTCCTTCTCCTTTTCTTCTACTATTTCCCCTCTGTCCTTCTTGGTTTCTTCTCCCATTTAAAAAGGGTGATGTAAGTGATGCATCACTGAATTTTACTCCTGAAACCAATATTGCACTGTATGTTAACTAACTAGAATTTAAATAAAAATTTGAAAAGAAAAAATATTTTTAAAAGGATGATGTTACAATAGACATCATGTTTATCATTTGTCTACTTTCTAAAACATGTCATGGTCTCATTTCTATCTTGTAATGCCAGTATTAGTCTGATTTATTTAACACCAATAAAACCAAAACAAATTAAGTTATCTTATAGGGGCCAATCACTGTGCTGAATTGTGGAGATACTAAGATAAATCACAGTCTCCATATTCAAAGACTTCATAATGGAAATGAGGCAAAGAATTAATTAAAACAGGGTAAGATAATTGCTATCACAGAAGCAGGCAATATGTGCTGGGAAAAACTGACTGTTTTGGGAACAGAATCAGGGACCTCTTCTAAGACCAGGGAGCATTGGAGACAGTCTTGAAGGAGTAGTAGGAAGTGAATGAGAGATAGAGAAGACACCCCATGCACAGAACAGCATGTATAAAAGCATAAGGAAGCATGGCGTGATTGAGCAGCCACATTGGTCGCTGGATCTTATGCCTTGTGGGGAAGATGGCAGGTCATTAGATTGAAAAGCAGTCTCATCTTAGAGAAACTTTATACAAAGTCTTCAGTACAATCATATAAAGATGAAGATCCCTCTCCTTTTGCCCTAATGGTATATTTCAGATTAACCCAGATTTTCTTTCTATATCCCATGCTGGCTTCTTAAAAAATATGCTGGTCTTACCTCTCAGCATTAACACTTGTCAAGTGTATTTTGACCTTTACCTCACACCATACAAAGTAATTATTCCACGTAGATTGTGGACCTAGGTCTGAGAGGCAACACAAGAACACTTAAAAGAATACTAGAGAAAATATTTATGACCTTGGAGTAGGCAACGATTTTTTAAGCAGGAAACAAAAATGACTAGTCATAAAGGAAAAGAAATTGATAAATTGGAAGACGTTAATACTGAGAATTTCTACCTCTCAAAGATGCAGTAAGGTGAAAAGGCAACTTTGAAAACATTTTGTATGTCCACAAAGGACTCAAACGTTTTGTATATCCACAAAGGACTTATATCCAAAACTATACCTAAAACTCCTACAAATCAAAATGGAAGAGAAAAAGATATCTAATAAAAAAATGAGTGAAATACTTAAACAGATAATTCACAAAAGAGGGTGTCAAATTACCAATAAGTGTAGGAGAAAGTAATACATTTCACTGAAGCATCCAGTATATGAAGATTGCAACTAAGTGCCACTTAAACACCAGCCAGAATAGTGAAAATGGAAAAGACAAAATACCAAGAGCTTGCATGGAGAAACTGGAACTCTGTAAGTGGGAGTGTAAATTGATGCGCTCACTTTGCAAAAGTCTTGGGCAATGTCTACTAACGAAGAACTTGCTTCTTTCCCACAACACAGCAATTCTGTGGATTTAAGAGAAACTCATACACATGATCCAACGATGTGCACCAACATATGCACAGAAGCATAATTTGTAATAGCCACAAAGTGGAAACAACTTGAATGCCTACCAGCAGGAGCATAGATACATAAATGGTGGTATGGCCACGCCATGGAATACTGTGCATTGAGTACGAATACTCCACATGCAACGGTATGAAGGAAGCTCATGCACACGATGGTTTAAAGAAGGCACCACACAAAAGTAAAAACTGCACGCTCCATTTCCAAAAATACAAAACAGGTAAAACTAATCTATGCTGTTGAAGCAAAGATAGTGGTTACCTTGGAGGAGTGACTACAAAGAAGCTTAAGGGCTTCTGTGAGGTTGGTCATGGTCTGTTTTTTTTCATGTGGGTGCTGGTCACACAGACGTGTTTAGTTTGTGATAATTTATTGAGCGGTATATTTATGATTTGGATATTTATGTATGTATATATATATCATCAACTGTACATCTATATCTTTATCTGTACTTATATCTATATCTTTATTACACTTAATATTTTTAATTGGTTGGTGACAGAGCTGGCAAAGATTTGTCCCTTTGTTACTGTTGATAGACTTGAGCCGCATGAGAATTTTACGGTTATGACTGCTCTTATATCTTGAGTGATTGATCCAGGTTTACATTTTCTACAACCCCTGTAAGTGCCATTGAAGGACCAGAGTGGCTTGCAGTGTGGTTGGCATCTGTCCCAGCTTCTCTCTTCAAGTGGAAGGTGTAATCTGAATTGCTAGCAAACACACCTCAGAAGCCAGATTGTTCTTTGGCTAAGACCAGTGAGCTTTAGAACTGCTCAGCTCTGTGCAGAGCTTACCAGATGCACACAGATTTAGACGGCTGCCACGGGAGGGGGATCTGGCTCACGTTTACTCTCTTCATGCTTCTCACTCTCTAAGGGGCCCAAGCTCTCCTCAAGAACACCAGAAAAGTCAGCTCTTAACTGCCACCCGCCCACCCCAACCCCCCCCCCCCCCCCATAGTTTTTGTAAACTCTGGAGTCCCAGCATTTTTCTTCTGCTGTTAAATCATGTGATTTCTTAGCGATGTTACCTCTTTGGGACTTTGTTTTGTCAACTTTTAAAGCTCAGTGCATATGCTTCCTCCTCTACAAAGCCCTCTACAGCCCCCCCCAGGTGTGTCCTTTTTCTATATGCTCCCATTTTACTTTGCACGACCACCCATTTCAGTCCTTATTATTTTTATATGTAAATTGTTATCCGTACATCCATGTTCTCTTAAGCATTGAAGGGCTGGACTAGAGTCTTTTGGTTTATGTCTTTATAACCTTGGTCTTTATCTTGGTTTTTGTTGAAAAAAATGAATTTCATGTAGATTAATTTGTAGGATAATTTGATCACTGTCTGTCTCTCCAACTAGACTATAAGCTCCCTGAGAGCAGGGACTGTATCCTTAGGTCTAGATCATGCCTAGCACATAGTAGGTGTTGAGTAAATATTTGTTGGATAAGTGAAGGAGTCTAAAATGAAGAAGTTAGTTATATCAGATTGTCTTTGAAGTCTGTGCCAGTTTTAGAATTTTCTAGTGAATCAGGTGTATGGGATTTAGTTTCTTTAAAAAAAATAACTGTATGACACCAGTCAGAATGGCTAAAATTAACAACACAGGAAACAACAGTTATTGGTGAGGATGCAGAGAAAGAGGAACCCTTTTGCACTGCTGGTGGGAATGCAAACTGGTGCAGCCACTCTGGGAAATGGTATGGAGTTTCCTCAAAAAGTTAAAAACAGAACTACTCTATGCTCGAGCAATTGCACTAGTAGGTATTTACCCAAAAGATACAAAAATACTAATTGAAAGGGATACATGCACCCCAATGTTTATAGCAGCAGTATTAACAATAGCCAAATTGTGGAAAGACCCCAAATGTCCATTGACTGATGACTTGATTAAGAAGATATATATATATATATATATATATATATATATATATATATATATATATATATATATCACACACACACACACACACATATATAATGGAATATTAATATATATATTCCATATATATAAGGAAAGAATAAAAAAGAATAAAATCTTGGGGCATCTGGGTGGCTCAGTCCATTAAGTGCCTGACTCTTGATTATGGCTCAGGCCATGATCTCATAGAAGGGAAAGAGAAGAAAACCAAGAAACAGACTCTTGCTATAGAGAACAAACTGGTGGTTATCAGAGGGGCTTGGTTTAAATAGGTTATGGGACTTAAGGAAAGCACTTGTGATGAGCACCAGGTGTTGTATGTATATGTTGAATCACTAAGTTCTACACCCAAAACTAATATTACACTGTATGTTAACTAACTGGAATTTAAATAAAAACTTAAAAAAATAACTGTGTACATGTAACCACACAAATACACACACACACACACACACACACACACACACACACACATATGCATAGTAATACACATATATGCATCAGCTCAAAGCAATGCATATTTAAGTAGGCTTATATGAATATCATATAGGACATAATATATTATTTAATTGTGTGATTATCTGCTTAAAGTCTTTCCTTTCATTGGATTGTAAGCATCACTGGGGCATCTGGGTGGCTCAGTTGGTTAAGCAGGTTTCGGCTCAGGCCATGATCTCATGGTTCATGAGTTCCATCCCCACATCTGGCTCTGCACTGTCAGTACTTGGGATTGTCTCTCTCTGTCCCTCCCCTGCTCTCTCTCTCTCTCTCTCTCAAAATAAATAAACTTAAACAAAAGATTGTAAGCATCAGAGGCACGAAACTTGACTGTGTCTCTCTCAACTGGTGTATCTCCAGCACTTGGTACAATTCATGGCACAGAGTAGGTGTTTAGTAATGATTTCCTGAATGAATGTGACCACGTCTTGAAAGAGGAGAGATGCTTGCTACTCATTTTTGCACTCTATCATCATCATCAAATATGTTTGGATAGTGTCTCATTCTATACCCCCTTCTTAGAGATTTACTACCCATGTCAGCATACTAAGAGCTTGGAGAGGTCCAGCACAAGGTCCTTTTGAACTTAGCCTTTCTCGAATTCCTTAATTCTATGAAATGTTCAATATCCAATACCTATGAAAATCCTGAAGGATGAGTATGCCACAGAACACAAACTGGGGAATGCTTCCGAGTTCATTTAGATTTGCTGATGACTTACTTTCAGCCATCTTTACAAGTACAAGAGTGTATGGTTTTACTGGTGGTCCAAGGCACAATTCCAGGGGATGCCATTAACAGTGCAACCTCACCACCATAAATGGTGGTCCTGATTCTGTGTCACAAATTCTTTTTCCCAAGCAATCTGTAATTCTTCTGAAGGCAGAGAAGATATTTTTCATTTATCCTCCTACTCCTAGTAGCAAAAGGAGCTTTATTTGCCCAGTGTGGAAGCTCCTTTTGGACTTAAAGTATGATGGTTTATCCAGTACACTAGAGTAGGGATAACCTTAGGCTAAATTATGATGGAGATTGATTTTTTTTCTTCCTTGGAAGAAAGGAATCTTTTATCTATGCCTTTCTTCCACTCCATTGCATGAATTCTCCTGATACCTTTTGCCTTCCACCTCAATCAAAAGAAATTTTTGCATCAGCCCTTTACCATTTAGTCTGAATTGACTCCGCTTTCCTAGAGGCACTTGCACCTTAAGCTTTATCTTCTGTTGTGGAAGGACACCTTCAGATCTCTGTTGAAGTTATCCCAGGCATTGCTAAGTCAGGAGGAGGCCACACTTGGGGCAATGACTCCACTTGTCAGTCGCAAGTTAATTGCTAGCTTCACCTTAGGTGATTAGGACTAGCCCTGGGGAAGACATCTATATTGTTTTTGCAGTTCTGTTCCCTGTTACCATTCCTCTATAAGCATACCCTGCTTCTCCCCAACTTTCAGTCCATGTACTTGGATACAGCCATAGCTGGCCACAGATACAGCACATAATCAGGCAAGTCCACAAAAAGGATTTTTCTGGCCACAGTAATTGGTTTAGGAATGGTGCTTGGTCTAATCAAAGCCAATGAAACACAGTGCGGTGTTTGCTGGGAATCTTGGGAAAGCCATGGGTTCCTAGCATTAAAACAGAGAGGACAGAAGAGCCGAGAGCAACTGTCACCATTCTGGTCCTATGTGAAACCAGAGGATGAAGCCAACATCGCCAAGACTCCATTGAAAGAGGGAGAAATTGAGTCCCCACCACTCAGTTGAACAGAAGGTTTGAACAGAATATCCTGTTCAAACCGTGAGTCATAACCTATTAGTGAGTTGTAAAAAATAAATTCAATGGGTGGGGGGGCACCTGGATGGCTCAGTCAGTTAGGTGGCTGACTCTTGATTTTGGCTCAGGTCATGATCGTGCATTTCATGGTATCAACCCCAGATCTGGCTCTGTGCTGACAGTGCAGAGCCTGCTTGGGATTCTCTCCCTGTCTCTCTGCCCCTCCCCCACTCGCGTGTGTGCACTTCCTCTTTCTCTCTCAAAAGAAATAAACATTAAAAATAAATTCAATGGGACATCACCAGCATTAAAAAAAAGAGAATAGGCAAGAATAACTGGGTTGCAACCAAATGCACTTACTATCAGGGATCAAAAAATGTTTTAAGTCACTGCTAGTCAATGATAAATTTTGGTAACTTCTTCCTGTATACAGAATAATCATTTTTTAAAATCCTCTAGTGATTTCAAAATTAATGTATAATGAATGACATTGGTCACATCTGATGATTCACAGGAGAGAAAATAAACAACATATTTTCTGTTTAAAAAAAAAAAGACAGAAGGAGTCAAGCAGCACCTGTAACCAGCCTTACCCCTGGTCTTTTCTGCCAGGCTTGCCTAATTTCCATTTTGCTTAAGCAGGTCTGAGCTGGATTTTCTGTCAGTTGAAACCAAGAGAAATCTAATACATCAGCCAAAAAGGCACTCCTACCCTTTGGGGATTTATGGTTCTGTAACTACTTGGCCTGGGAATGTATTCCGTTCCCTACTGTCAAAAGAAGAGTGGAAGAAATAAAAGAAAAAAACTTGAAAGGTCTCTCCAACTTCAGAATACAAGCACTACCTCTGGTGGAGATATTTGAACTGCCTTTTCCTTTGGGTGTACAAATATGTCAACCCTGATGTTATTTGTAAGAACAGTACAATTTCCTCAGAACAAACCAAAAGGAGCCTGATTCACATGTACATAAACACATACCTGTTCACATGCTGGGGCAACATGTCAGGAAAGACTGAGAGATTGGAGGGATGCCTCACACATGCTTATAAAGCATGGATGTGGCTTGGGGCTGAATGAATTTAGTCCTGGAAAAGGGCAGAAATTTGTCCTGAAATCTACTGCTGGAAGGCCCGGCTGCTATTACAGACTGAATCTATCCACAGGGACCAAGTGGCTGACCCTTGAAACTCTCCTGGGAAATAGCCACCTGCCAACCTGGCCAGCGTGCCAAGAGGCTTCTAAGAGCTTCCTTAAGTATCTGTGTACTGACTCCACCCTCAAGTCCCAAATATTGAGGTGGAATCTTAGACTGCAGGGTAGTAGACAGTCCTTTCTGCCCGTGAACAATACAGGGTTATCTCTTAAAGAGGCTGTTATAGGTTCAGAAGTGCCTATGCCCCGGGGAAAAGGGGGTTTCTGGAAGAAATACGAACACACAGAAAAGTCTTGGTGACATTTCCTTCACCGGGGGGAGGGGGGAAGAAGGGGGCTCTTTTTCCAGAACTGCCCATTGAAGATTTAGAGCATTGGTGCTTCAAGACAAAGATACAAAGTAGGAAGGAATAAAGGGCATTTTGAAATAATTGGCAGGGAGCCAGGAAAATCAAATAATATTACTGCAAAATCCTTCTCCCAGTCTAAGTAATAACCTGGCAGGGCCTAAGCGTGGCAGCTCTGTTTGCTCTGTAGTTGTTTTATTATGTATTTTTATTGGGTATTTTCCCCTCTATTCCCTGTTGATAGAGGGTACTTAACTGTTTATGAGTCCTGTTCAAGGGTGATGTTTTTGATTTTCTGCCTAGCATTCTAAGTGAACGGGGGTGAGTGGGGCAAGGGGAGAAGGTCACTAACGTGGGCCGGGGGGCCGGGGAGCCAGGGGGTGGGGTTTCTTATGGCTCCTCTGAGCCCAGGCCTGTGCACACATAGCGCATCATGCCGCTGGGCGACCTATCACCTTCAACGCTTCCCTGCTGCCTCAGGATGTAGGCCTGAGGCTTGAGCACGGTCTATACGGTCCTAAAGGATCCAGTCCCACCTCTCAGCGGCCACTGTTCTCTCTGCCTGGTTCTGTTATTCCCAACCCCTCCTATGCGCCAATAACTAGTGTTTTTTGAGGTCTTCAAAGCAGCTGTGATTCTTTTCTGCTCAGCGCTTCGCACATGCTATTCCCTTTGCCTGGAGTATCCTCTCTGACCCCATCAGACTGTATGAGTTTTCTGTTATGTGGTCTCATAATTCTTAACTTTTCGTTCATAGCCCTTGGTCTCAATCTGGGTTTCTCCCAAAGCAGACTCGAGACCAGGATTTTGGAGGTGACCTTAGCATACATGGTGAGGGAGGGGTGTGAGGAGGAGGCATGGAAGGGAGGCAAGACAAATAGTATGTTAGTGGGTAAGTTACAGCTGTGGGTAACTGGATCCAATTCCCCTGGGGACCCTCTGAGAGTCTAGAATTGGGGTTGGCTAACTATGGCCCTGGGGCCGCCTGCCTATTTTTGCATTGGAACATGGCTATGCTCATTTGTTCTGTACGATCTGCAGTAGGGTAGTTGTAGCAGAGGCCACATGGCCCCTGCCAAACCTAAAATATTTACTATCTGGCTCTTGGAGAAAAAGTTTGCTGACCCTGCTCTAAAACATACCTCAGAATTGTCTTATCAGTGGGCAAGGAAGCTGGTGTACATATTCACGGACTCCCTTTTCTCATTGGCCCCAAGTTGCCCCTGGGGTTGTCATCTGCCCCAGAGGAAGGTCTCAGACATAGAGACATCAGTGCTGGAGGAGGAAGCTGTCACCTAGCTTTCAAAGTTGCAGGTGATCTCCGGGTGGGAAAGAGACATGGGAATGCAATCCACAACGCCTATTCTGGTACTTACCACAATTATAGTTGATTAATTAGCTACTTTTTTAAATGTTTATTTTATTTTTTGAGAAAGAGAGAGAGCGAGTGGGGGAGGGGCAGAGAGAGAGGGGACAGAGGATCTGAAGCGGGCTCTGCACTGACAGCAGAGGCCCCGGCCCAGGACTTGAACTCACCAACCACAAGATGATGACCCGAGCTAAAGTCAGACACTGAACTGACTGAGCCACTCAGGCACCCCGATTAATTGGCTATTTAATGGTGTTATTATTTGTTTAGTGTCTGTCTCCCCTGCTTCACTCTAGGCTCTAGGAAGGTGGGGACCACGTGGTCACACTCATGTCACATCTCCAGGGCCTGCCACAATGGTTGGCACATGACAGCTGGTCACAAATGTCTGTTGACTGAGTGACGAAGGAATGATGGCAATAGATACGGAAACTAAGACTCACAAAGGTTATGTATCTTGGCCAAGTAACAAGAGATTTGTGCCCAGGCTTTTTGACTACAAACCCAGAATGTTTTCCTTTCCACAAGACAAAATATAATGAATTGCCCAATGTGTATGGATGATGAGTCAGGAAGGAAAAGGATAATGAGGAGCTAAATAATCATGGAAGAGGCGGGTCAAGTAGAATAAATGAGCTTTTGCTGGAAGGGAAACTCTAAGGGACCCTTGGATAGAATTTCCAGGAAAACAGGCCTTCAAATGAGAAATGGTGAAAGCAACGGCACAGAAACCGAGCTGGACAGAGTGCTATATTAGTGGGGTACTGGGGTGCCTAGCATCCCATAAGCAGAAAGCAGGTGCAATCAAGGGGAAGCCCAGTCATGGTGGGCCTGACTTGTGAGACAGAATAGGGTCTTCCCCTGAAAAAATAAAAGGTATTTTAGAAAGGTGACTCCCTTAGCTAATTTCTGCAGCAGATCTGGAATACCACGATAATGTAACGCGTGGACAAGTGTGCATAAGTGTGAGGCAGGCAGGGACACAGACCCATCAGGAAACTCATGCATCTTGACGACTTGAAACTGCCGATTTGCGCTGCAGTTTTGTAAATGGGCATGCGAATCCTATAAGAGGAGAGTTAGGGAAACTTTAAAAAATGTCACCTCACGTTTGTGGGGTGCTAATCTCACATCTCTCTCCCCGTGTGCTAATAATAGGCAATACTTATCTGGCACTTACTGTGTTCTTGGCACTGTCTACACTCTTCATATGAATTAAATTGTATTCACGACAACTTCATGATGTAGAGAGTACTATTGTCATGCTTTTACTACTGAGGATATTAAGTCCTGGAAAGATTGGTAAGATGTTTGCTGAAGGTCAGGCAGGAGTCGGGATGCCCGTCTGAGGCTTAGGAGCATGAAGGGCAGAGTCTGTGGAGGGGAGCACCAGGGACAACCCTGCACACCACCTTGAGTTGTCCGACTGTGTCCGTTAGCATCTCTGGAAGTCTTACCTCCGTACCTTCTTGTTATAAATCTCCTCAGGGCGAGGCGCCCGGGTGACTCAGTCGGTTGAGCCTCCGACTTCAGCTCAGGTCATGATCTCGTGGTTCGTGAGTTCAAGCCCTGCGTCGGGCTCTGTGCTGACATCGCGGAGCCTGGAGCCTGCTTCGGATTCTGGGTCTGCCTCTCTCTCTGTCTGTCTCTCTCTCTCTCTCTGCCCCTCCCCCACTCATGCTCTGTCTCTCTCTGTCTCAAAAATAAACATTAAAAAAAATTTTTTTTTAATAAAAAAAATCTCCTTGGGGGAGGTTTTACGTGAAATGGCATTTTCCTGTCAGCACAAGGGTGGTGGAGTGTTAACCTTGGGTCACTAGTGTCGGTGGCAAAATAACTGGGTGTAGAATTTTCAAAAGCCAATGTTATCACCAGGGGAGCAGCATGGGTCCACCCAATAGCTGTATCTCCTCTGTATTTACAGGATAGAGATGCTCCAGTCCCAGGGGTATCTTTACCCTGTCTCAGTTTAGATTACTCCAAACTGACTCCAAAAGAGCCAAAGATATCAGTGCAAATAGTTTATTTGGAAAGTGCCAAGGACACCAGTGGAGTAGTGGAGAAGTGATACGGGGAAGGGAACACGGCCAATCAAAGGTGCATTATTAGGGGCACCTGGGTGGCTCAGTCGGTTAAGCATCTGACTCTTGGCTTCAGCTCAGGTCATGATCTCACTGTTTGTGAGTTCCAGCCCCACGTCAGGCTCTGCACTGACATGGCAGAGCCTGCTTGGAATTCTCCATTTCCCCCTCTCTCTCTGCCCCTCCCCCACTCACCATCTCTCTCTCTCTCTCTCTCTCTCTCTCTCTCTCTCTCTCTCTCTCTCTCTCTCAAAAATAAATAAACATTAAAAAAAAAAGGTGCATTATTAGATCAGCTTAGCCCCCGGAGGAACACATAGCCTTGGAATTAACTGCCTCTCCCCCCGCAAGGGACGAGGGAGCTGGGGCATTTATGCACCAACGTTCAAGAATTGTCAGTTGATGGCTTCTTCTGGGATTCTAATTCCCTAGCACTTCTGGCCTGCTCTGCACAGGAAGTGCAGCCTTCTGTGGATCTGGATGGACCGGGAGGACATTAAGCTAACTGAAATACTCTAGACACAGAGAGACAAATACTGCATGATCTCACTTATATGTAGAATCTAAAGATGTCAAACTCACAGAAGCAGAAAGTAGTGGTGGTTACCAGAGGGACAGGGAGATGGGGAGATGTTGGACAAAGGGTACAAAGTTTTAGTCATAAGATAAATAAGTTCTGAGGGTCTAAGGTATAGTCTGATGGCTAGTGTTAAGAATACTGTATTGAGGGGCGCCTGGGTGGCTCATTCATTTAAGCATCTGACCGGCTCAGGTCATGATCTCACAGTTTGTGAATTCAAGCCCCCCACTGGGCTCAGTGCTGTCAACTTCAAATCCTCCTTCCCCCCACTCTCTGACTCTCCTTTGCTCATGCTCTCTCGCTATCAAAAATAAATAAACATTTAAAAAAAGAATACTGTATTGCATACTCTAAAGTTTCTAAGGGAATAGATCCTAAGCCTTCTCAGCATGTGCGCGCGCACACACACACACACACACACACACACACACACACAAGTTACTTTGTAAGTTGACGGATGGGTCGATTTACTTGATTGTGATAGTCATTTCACAGCATACATGTATATCGAACCATCACACTGCATACCTTAAACACATACAATTTTTGTCAGTGATACCTCAAGAAAACGGGAGAGCAAGCCCTCAGGCCCAGAGACAAGGCACCAACAGCTGGAGGCCACCCGGGACAGAGCAGTGGGCAGGCTGGGTGCGGCCATCGCCTGTGGCATCCTTCAGACAAGCAGTGTGTATGCTGTTTGGAGATGGACAGACCTAGGTTTTCACCCCAGTTCCACCGCTTACACCGTGACCTTGGACAAGTTACTTCATTTCCCTCTTTAGCACACAAGAGGTGGAAAGAGTCGCGACATGCCTGGGTCATGAACACCCAATAGGATAATACCCATGGAGCACATAGCGCTGGGCCTGACCGAGAAAAACGCAACTTCTCACCTTCCGATTATCTTCATTATTACCTAAAGTGACGCATCCAAGTGGAGTGAAGAGACTTGGGAAGGAAACGCCAGTCTCGGTGGTGCTCAGAGCAACTCAACACGCGCCAAACAATTTAGCCCTGTCAAAAGAATCAAGCTGCGTGAGGCTTCCATGAGCTTTTTCTTCCTTTTCCTCCCCCGAAAGGTCAAACGTATGCTCCGAGTGGGACATTTCCTTCAATCACTTTCAAAATAACAATTTGCCAGAACATTTTTATTAACCTTGAAACTTGTCCAATTCGTCCAGGAATAATAGGCTACAGTGATATGTATGATAATAAAGTCCCAAACAAACCTGGCCAACGAGTGACACATGGCCTCTCTCTTTGCACATAATTAAGTGTTTTTTTTAAATGCCGAATGTGATCGGCACACAGAGCTGGTCCTCCCGAGGGGGAGTGTTAAGGGGCACACTGCCAAAGGGTGACGCGTTGCTTCGCTTTAATAAAGACGTAACGGCAACAACACTCCCCTCCATAACCGTGCCTCCTGGCGTTGAATCATCAGGTGTGGGCCAACAGGCACTAGGGAGAGGGGCCCAGGAGCTAAAGGTACAGATCGGAATTTCTCCTACAGGTGAAACATCCTATGTCCCCAAGCGATCGGGTGTGTGAGAGTCTTAGATCGGGTCCCCTGGAAATGGACCTTCATGCAGAAGGCTCCTCAGGGAATGTTCTCAGGAGACATTCCTGCCGGGATGTGGGAAGGCAGGATCAGGCAAAGAGGCTCCATCACAATTCCGGAGCCGGGGCGGCCCTGCAGAGGTATCCCAGATGGTCGCGAGGCAGCATAAGCCAATCTTTTCCAAACTTTTTTTTCCCTCTATTTTGTCATTATGAGAGTGTGTTTGCCAAAGTAGAAGGATAGAATTTATTTTATTTAACAGCCTTTAGCTTGGTTTATAACTTGTAAATATCCAGACATATGGTACGTGGGCTTCTATTTGTAGTCCTGCCCTGGGTCCTACAAGTGTTGGAGGCAGCCTCCGGGAAGGTGTTCAATCTCAGAAGCTTCAAGTCTACGTGGGTGGATCCAGTTGTGGAGGCAGCACACTCAAGGAAGGAAGGCTCTGCCATGTTGCGGCTACGTGACTCTGTCCACTGTAGGTAGACGCTCTCATCGTTATCCTTCCTTCCCCAGTCGGGACTTTGAGCAGCAGAGAGCTTTATTCTCTTGTTCAAGGTCACACAGCGGGTGAGCGGCAGAGCCAGGACTGAGACTAGACCAGTGAACCCAGGGCCGGTACTCTCCATGGCTCTGTGTGCAAGGCCGAGCAGAAATCTGGTCAATCCAGCAGGTGCTTGCACTGGGCCCACCTCTCACATTCTCTCTAGACTTTAAGGCTGTTGCAAATGTCACCTCCTCCAGGAAGCCCTCTCTGATTTTTCTCAGCCACATTGCTTTCATCACATTGCTTGTGTCTTTCTCGGACATAAGCTTATATACCCTGATTAACGTGTAAGTTGCCTCCATGTGTATCTTATCTCCAGGACTAGAATAGGAGTTCCCTAATGACAGCGAATCTAATATACTCATCTCTGTATCCCTTCACAGTAGGGTTCTCTGGCTATGTGACAAAGTCCTACAAACTTAGGAGCTCAAAACAACACAAAGTGATTATCTCACAGTTTCTAGGTCTACAAGCCTGGGCTCAGAGTCTTCTTGTATGCCAATTGGTTGTTGGCTGAATTCACTCCCTTGCAGATGTAGAACTAAACTCCCATTTTCCTGCTAGCTGTCTGCTGGGAATTGCTCTCAGCCCCACAGTTCCTTGCCAGGTGGCTCCCACAGGCACTTCACAGAATGGATGTTTGCTTTCCTCCAAGCCAGCTGGGGTACATCTCTCTGACTTTCTTGCCTGCAAGCAGCTGAAGGAAACTGGTTTTAATGCACGCGCATGATTAGGCCAGGCCCACCCAGGGTACTCTCTCTTTCGTAATACAATGCAACAATCACAGGTGTGATATAACCATATTCACAGATTCAACCCACACCCAAAGGGGAGGGGATTACACAAAGGTGCTGGGTCGTTGGGGATCATCTTAGCATTCCATTATACCCTTCTACCACCTTAATGTATCCTGTCCAAGCTTGCAAAGCGGTGAACTATTCCTCAGTTAGTTTCTCTTTCATTTCCCTACTTAATTGCATTTGGCAGGGGAACACAGAAGAACTCGGGATGCCTGCATTCCTTCAGTTAAAGAAGGAACTCGTATCAAAGAGGGCGGAAGTGACTGGGGTCGCTTTTATTCCTCTAATCCAGGATTTCCAAAAATAAATATACCACCGAGGGAATACACGATGATTTTAAGTGGTGCATGGGCACGGTAATAAATAATGTTGAAGCCCACAGTGAGAAATGCATTCCCTCTTCAATTCTTTTTTAATACCTCTTATTACATTAAGGAGAAAGTCTCAGTTTGGTGCCAATATGTCCTTAACACCTCCTACACTTGCGAATCTCCCTTTTTAACAAAGAGGCTCCGGCTCGAGACTTAAAGATGCAACAGTATCAAGAGAACGCTGAACAACATTTTCGCTTGTATTGTGCCAATTTTTAGGTCCCTTTTCCTTATGGCAAATCAGACCGGCCTTCACTCATGCTGCTGCTAAAAGATTTCTTTATCAAACTTTTATTTAAGAAAAAAGTCAATGTCCAAAACAGATGAACATAAGGGAAGGGAAACAAAAATCATATAAAAACAGGGAGGGGGACAAAACAGAAGAGACTCATAAATATGCGGAACAAACTGAGGGTTACTGGAGGGGTTGTGGGAGGGGGGATGGGCTGAATGGGTAAAGGGCATTAAGGAACCTACTCCTGAAATCATTGTTGCACTTTATGCTAACTAATTGGGATGTAAATTAAAAAAAAATTTTTTTTAAATTAAAAAAAAGAAAAAAGAATGTCAATTTAAAGAAAATTATATAACTAATAGTCCTGGTAGGTCATGGACTTGGCAAAAGTCATCCATGTGGGATGTGAATGATGGACGTTGGGTGTGGAGGGGGTAGACACAGTGCTCTAATCAGGGGTAAGATGGGCTGTGGCATCTGGGCTGGAGTTGAACCTGCAGGTGGAGGTTAGGTCAGCTCAATTGCTGCCATATTGAAAAGAGAGAGGGAAAAGCCTGGACACTGGGGGCCACACTTCCTGTCTTGCCTTGGCCCCTTGGCAACTATGCAGCCTCAAGGCATTCACTTCCCTTTCTGGATTGTAGGGTCCCCACGATAAAGTCAGGAATTTGTACTTGATCTCTGGTGTTCCTTTCAATCCTGACTTTCTATGATTCTGTGAATGAATCAGGCATTATATAGAAGGCCTCCATAATCTTGACCCCCATATTTGCTATGGAATAAAAAAATCTTCCCATAGCTGCTCATTTGTTACAGCAGGTTTTCTCAACTCCTGCACTGTTGACCTTGGAGGGAGAATAATTCTCTGTTGTGAGGACCGTCCTGTGCATCCCATAACGTATTTAGCAGCTTCCCCGAACTAGATGCCAGTAGTAATCCCCCAGTTGTGACAACCAAAAATGTCTCCAAACATTGAGAGATGTCCCCTGGGGGACAAAATCGCCCTGGCTGGGAATCGGTGATTTAGGGAAAACTCATCTGGTTTTGTGAAATTTGTTCCATTGGTTCTCATGGAAAAACGTTACTCAGACTACCCCCACTGTATTTTGAGGCTGCAAGTTGCCTTCTATGGAGCAATAGGAGACACTATCTCACTGGATCGGTTGGTTCATTGAATAATTCACTCACTAATCATTTACTGAACGTGTTCATTTAAACTCCAGCCGAACAATGGTGAACAAGAACTTTCAAGAACTTGCGGTTGGCCCCCATTGATTTATGCATCATCTCTTACAAAATATGTATATTAAGCTATTGCTTATGTGCCTGTTCTTCCTCTAACATGTATAATTAAAAACAGCATTTATTATGCATAACTCTGCACCCATTTTAGAGACAGGAAAACTCCTTCAGAAGGCTGAGGGTATTGCCCTAGTTTACTTAACTAGTGGGATGCAGGAGCTAGAGAAAAGGCAGGAGAAAGGACTTGAATCCAGGCACATCTACCTGGTAACAAAGTCCCATAGACTTGTCTACTTTCCCAGGCAGATACTAACGAGCGCTGGGAAATTTCAGGGAGTCAGATTGAAGTTACAGAAGTATGAGGGAACAAAAGTAGATAAACATCTGCTAATCATCATCTGTAAGAAGGCTGCGTAAGAGCAAGCGTATGGCCCTTTCTAGTCCCAGGCTTCTAGACTCCCCAGAGAATCCAGTCCCGGTGGAAAAGATGCCGAGGATGAGACAGAAATAGAGGGAATTTGGTGGCCACAGCTAGAAAGCTGAGCACAACTTGAAAGAAGAAAAATGTAGTGGCCAAATTCAAAATGAACCGCACGGGGCACATCATGCTCTCGCTTTACTTGTTTAGATCCTTGAATCCATACAGGGCATCATCATCATCATCGAAGAATGGATCCTTCTTAAATGAAACCTGTTAAGGGAAGGCTCTTCTCATCCTTAGTTTAAGTCTTGCTTTTCTCCTGCAATCTGTTTGCAAAACAAATCCAAACCTTGAAAACTTCACACATTACCAGAGACAGAAATCTCTGCAGGTTCTTTCCTAGTTTCACTTTGGAGTGAACTGTATTACCCCCGAGATCATTTCACATGTCCCACTAAGGAGCAGGGGAGAGTTTTCAGTACGTGCAGTATATAACATGCTGATGTGGTTTCATCTCTATTTGCTGCCCCCTCCCCCTGTGATTTGTGATTTTTTCATAAATAATACAAAATCTGAGAGTAAGTGGAGGAATTTTATCTTTTTCCATCAAAAGAATTCTTGTTGGGGTGGAGACTTTTTTTTTTTCCTAATGATCTTTAAATATCTTGAAAGACTAGTTGAGTCTAGCCACAAATGCCTTAATGGTGAAAAGCAAAATTACCCAAGAACTCGCTTAGAGTGTGGCTCTTGAAAATGTAATAAGGTAGAACATTTAGCATAGATGATATTATAGCTACATTATTACAAATTGGCAGCTTGATCATTAAACTTTTAGGAAACTCATTGTATTTACCTTGGTGGGCTCCAAATATCAATAAATATCATGGCTGTTACAGATCGCCTTTGGAAAATACCAAAGCAATCAAAGTGAGTATGTCTGTATCTCCACTAGGTTATAGGTTCACTGAGGTCAGGAGAGGAACTTTGTATCTCACAGCACCAGGTATAATGACTTGCATCATAGGGTGCTGGAGCTAACTTGTACAGTTTATGTAAGCTGCAGGAAATTTGCGAGCCAGTTGTAACATCCCTGGTAGCTTGAAATTGGCCATGGTGGAAATATTTACATCATGGAAATTGACAGACACAACAAATCAGGGCTATTTGTTGTTGCTGTTGTTGTTTGAGTGCTGATTTTTTTGCACAGAATCCAGTGCCCACGAAATGTTTGCTCACCTAGAATTTGGGAACTTCTATTTGGGGGAAATAACAAAAAAAATACTAAACTAATGCCAGGGTAGAACATTACCCTAATTTTCCAAGTATAAATAGACCCTCATCGTATAGGCTATGTCTACATTTCCAACTTTATTGGATATTATACTCTTTCACACTGCCTTCTCTCTTTAAATTAATACTCTGACACTTAACACATTAGAATTAATACTCTGATATCCGTTTTGGGACCCTACAGTTCACCAGGCATTTTGCCAGAGACAGAGGGCACTCAATATGACTAAGAGCTAATTCACACTGTCTGATATTCCTCTTCTGACCAGAGGAGAGGATAATATATGAGAGATTCTGGGCATGGGCATTCTGTCTTGTTACTGTGATGTATGGGGCTAATAGCTATAGGAAGCGATAGGTCAGACCAAGAGTCACCAACTTAGATAGAGCTAGAACAAAAGCATGAGACAAGGTATAAAGTAGAGGAAGCCTCATCAAGGAAAGCCAATGCATGAGGAAGTCTGGTGGGGATGGCAGGAAGCTAGACTTAGATATTCTTGGAATGAAGTCTGGGCAATGGGATAATTCTGGAACCAAACTATTAGCATGGACATTGCTGTATTTCCACTTCTGATAACTGTGGGCATGAGTGTGCTGAGACCATGGAAAGAGACTTTGGCAGAGCCTGTGATCTCAAGGAGCTTGCAGGTGGCTTGAAGAGTCATTAAACATGCAGGGAAAAAGGGCTCATGATGAAGTAAGAAGAAACAAGTGTTAAGTAAGTGGAAAGGTAATCACAAATGTCTTCAAGGATGAGATAGGATTTTCAATGGTCCTCAAAAGATGGGTAGAGAATCAGGCATTCTGGGTGGTGCAAGTAACTTGAGCTAGCAAGAGGGAAATGTTTAATGTGATGTTGGCAGATGAGGATAGACCCATATGAGTAGAGTATAAGATTTACCATGGCCGTACTTGGATAGTTAGTAGTTTCGGTTAATAGGCTCACCAAAACTCTGATTTTTATTAAGAACTAAGATGCAATCACATTTTTAACGTTAAAGGAACACAAAAACACATATGAGACAATAAAACTGGATTAAAGAAAACTGTATTTTTTCCCTCAGTCTTTAAAAATTGTGTACTTTGTGGTGATTGTCATTCTTTTGGACACTTAGCACTTTGCTAAGGACTAAGTTAGGAGATGGGAGGATACCAAGATCAAACCATTTATGGTTTTTTACCTTCAAATGGTAGGGGAAGAGGACTAACGTATGTGTAATGATGACACAATGAAAATCATGAATGTTCTTAAAAGGGATATAGATAAAGAAATATAGATATTATGAGAAGAAGGAAGATATTATCTGTGACTGGCCATCAGGGAGGCTTCGTGGAGAATAGGAGGGGATTTATAGCATCAACTCAGCTTAAAAATTATCTCTAAAGACAGACTTTTCTCTGCCACTTTAACATATAAAATAGGTATTTTCATCTGAAGCATTCTAGACTGGGCATGGAGGAAAAACACACAAAGAATGAAGCATTAAGGATCTTCATAGCTAATAGTTGTGTCTGGAGGTTGCCACCCCCATTTTACTTCCAGGTAGATTGGTTGATTTGGTTGAGCTCATTTATTAAATATTTCCTGAAAGCATTCTTTCTTTATGCCAGGTGCTACTACAGCAACTGGGGATAATGCAGTTAATAGGGCAAACACAGTTCCGGCCCTCATGCAAAATATGTTCTGTGAGAAGATTGACATCAATCAAGTAATTACATGAATAACTGGTGTGATAAGGGCTATAAAGGAAAAGGAGTCCTGAGTACATGTAGATGTGATATCTGGCTGAGTGTCAGGGCCTGGGAAGCCTGCACAGATAACTGCAACGGAGAGATGAGTAGGAATTTACCAAGCAAAAAGGCCAGTGGGTAGGAAGAGAGAAAAGCAGGCACAAAGGCAGTGAAATGAGAAAGTAAAGGTGGCCAGAACACAAGGTAGGGGAGAGAGAGAGGATAAGACAATAGAGATCTTGAGTCATGCAGTCTTACAGGAATTTAGACTTTATCCTAATGAATCTTGGGGGTTTCTGAGCATTTTTCAATAGAGGAGTAACAGGGCAAGGCTTATAGTTGGAAAATTCTTCTGAATACATTCTGGAGAATGGACAAATGGAGAATGGGGAATGGAGTTTGGGCAAAAAGGGCAGCAGCTCTTTCATTAGAAAAACGCTCAACCAACTAGAAATAGAAGGGGATTTCCTCAATCTGATAAGGACATCTACTAAAAACCCACATCAAACATCACACTTCATGTAAGATTGAATGCTTTTGACCTAAAATAGGAAACAAGACAAAGATGTCTGTTTTACCACTTCTATTCAATATTGTACTGACTTTAGGCAGACAGGCAAGAAAAATAAATAAATAAAAAGTATCCCTATTGGAAAGAAAGGAGTAAAGCTATCTTTATTTGAATATGACATGATCTTATATATGAAAAACCTAAAGAATTCACACAAACATCATTAGAACTAATAAGCAAGTTCAGGAAATTTTCAGGATACAGGATCAAGATATACAAATCAGTTGTATTACTTTACACTAGCAATGAAGAATATAAAAATGTAATAAATAAAACAACTTGTAATAGCACCAAAATAATTAAATACTTAAGAATAAATTAAACAAGAGAAATATAAGAGTTTTACATTGAAACTATAAAACAGTGTTGAAAGATCTAAATAAATGGAAAGACATACCATGTTCATGGATTAGAAGATTTAATATGATTAAGATAGCAATACTCTCCAAAGAGATCTACAGATCCAATGTAATCCCTATCAATATTGTAGCTGCTTTTTTTGCAGAAATCGACATACCGACCCTAAAATTTATATGGAAATGCTAAACAGGATAGCCAAAACAATTTTGAATAAAAGAAAGTAAGAGGATTCACACTTGCTGATTTCAAAACTTACTACAAAGATACAGTAATCAAGATAGTACTAGGATATGGATGAACACAGATCAATGGAATAAAATTGAGAGTCCAAAAATAAATCCTTATATTTTGGCCAATTGATTTTTTAAAAAATTTGTTTTTAGCATTTATTTATTTTTGAGGAACAGAGAGAGACAGAGCGTGAGTGGGAGAGGGGCAGAGTGAGAGGGAGACACAGAATCCAAAGCAGGCTCCAGACTCTGAGCTGTCAGCACAGAGCCTGATGCGGGGCTTGAACTCATGAACCATTAGATCATGACCTGAGCTAAAGTCGGATGTTTAACTGACTGAGCCACCCAGGCACCCCTGGCCAATTGATTTTTGATGAGGGTATCAAAATCATTCAACGGGGAAAGAATAGCTTTTAGCAAATAGTTCTTCAAACAAAGAATAGTCTTTGTCCAATTTCAAAAAATGATCAAAGGTTTTGAGTGTATATTTTCCCCAGAGAAGGTATAGAAATGGCCATTAAGCTCATGAAAAGATGCTCAACATCACAAGTCATTAGGGAAGTGCAAATCAATACCATAAGGTATGGTATCACACACACTAGGGTGGCTAAAATTTAAGAGTCAGACAATAACAAGTATTGGTAAGGATGTAGAGAAATTGGAACGTTCATACATTGCTAGAGGAGTTGTACAATGATACAGCTGCAATGCAAAACAGTTTGGCAGTTCTTCAAGAAATTAAAAATAGAGTTGTCATAATTATGTTCCTAGGTATTTAACCAAAAGAAATGAAAATATACATCCACACAGAAACTTGAACATAAGTATTCATAGCAGCCTTATTCAAAATGGCCCCAGAGTATAAACAACCCAAAGGTTTATCACCTGATGAATGGATAAACAAAATGTGGTATATGCACAAAGTGAAATGTTATTTGCTATAAAACAAGAATGAAGTACTGATACATTCTACAGCTGAATGACCCTTGAAAGCATTATGCAAGTGAAAGAAACCAGACACAAAAGGCCATACATTGTATGATTCCATTTGTATGAGATGTCCAGGATAGACAAATCCATACAGACAAAAAGTGGATTAGAAGTTTCCAGGGGTCAGAGGGAGGTTGGTATGGGGAGTGACTGCCTATGGGTATGGCGTTTCTTTTTGGGGTGATGAAAATATTCTGGAATAGATAGGGTGATGGTTGCACAACTCCATGAATATGCTAAGAACTACTGATTTATAACTTCCGATGGTGACTTTCATGGTATGTGAATCACATATAAGTAAAACTGTTTTTAAATTTTTACAAAATGGTAGCAGAGACCCAGTCTAATGGAATAGCCCTGGTGAGAGATGATGGTGGCATAGAGGAAGGGGGGACTGTGGAGATGAAAAGAAATGGACAGATTTAAGACATATGATGGAAAGCCTTTTGTAGGATTCCCCCACCCCCACCCCCACTGTCACTGTCACATCACCCTGTCCTACCCAAGCCCAAGACCCAGCTGTGGTGAGTGGATCCAATTTGTCTAATGACAAGAATTACCTCGGAGAGGTACATAGATTTTGTAGATTTCTAGATCTCTGCTCTGGAGAATCCAGTACAATGGGTTGGGGGTGGTACCCTGGAATCTGTATTTTAACAGGTGCTTTAGCAAGCAAATTAGGGAAAATTGCACTGTGCTCCGTGTCCTGGCTTTCTTGGAGACCTACTTTGTGGTTAGCACTGTGTATGTGTTGGGGTGTCTGAGAGGGGGACAGCAAGTATTGTGCGGGAAGTCAAGTATAAGCATCACGCAGAGTTCCCATCTTCAAAATTTGGCCCTACCGACACCTCCAAAACCAGGAGAGGAGCTCCTTTATTCTGAGTTGGAACCGCCTGCATTTTAAAGCACTGCACAATTTATTCAGAGGAAGTCTTTCAAGAAGGAGTGAGAGCTGGGCCGCAGGATTCTAATCTTGAATATTCAGGGAAAGCAGCATATCCTATTCAACACGGCTGATCAATAATGAGTGCATTCACACTCTAAATGTGTGCATTATGTACAGACACAAAATATACAATGCCCCCCAAACGGGGAAAGACATTTCTGATTGAATTTTTTTGTTTGGGTTTATAAAAATAACTTGTGTTGCATCAATTACTCTCCATTTCCATGGATACAGGCAATACTTTATTATGTAACTCTACAGCTGTGCCGGTTTTTAATATAAAACCCAGATTTTTTCATCTATTTCTCTTTCATAGTTACTGAGCTGAGATAATAACATCTTTTACCTATGAATGTATTCAATTCCTTTTTTTTCCCCCTCACCATCCTGCAAACTATTATTGATTAGAATTTCATTTTGTGGCTTTTGTAATAAAATCTCCAGTAAATGTTACCATTGCAGGCAGTGGAAGGGCGGAGTGGGAGAAGGTCATTCTTTATGTAGAACGTGTGTAAATATGTATGTGTAAAGAATACAGTGTGTGTGCACATTCTTCCGAGTCTAACAAGTGAACGTCTGGGCATTGTACTGACTTCCAATTTGCTCTAGGGCAGTTTTCAAATGACTATTTATGAAATGTTGAGAAACATTCCTCTCCTTTTTTTTTTTTAAAGAACCCACAACCCTCTTTTCTGAGAACAACACTCTACCTACCACTATAATTTGCAATTCAGTGCCATTGCTTTAACTCCCTGGTGACGCTCAAAGTTTTGATGGATACCACGTCATTCTTTCCAGGTGTCCCTGCGCAGAAATGGCTTCCCATTGTCCTGCAGGGGTTGGGGCAGAGAGTGACAGGAAGGAGAAAAGGAAGAGAGGAAGTGGCAGGAAAATCCAGGGCAGGCTGAACAGGGGGTAGATTAGGGGAATGAAGGCAGATGGGACTTGAGGAGCTACTTGGGGGGCTTCTGCCTTAGCAGATTGTCAGCCATTTGGAATTCTTCCATTAGCAATTCAAATTGTGTGTGTGTGTGTGTGTGTGTGTGTGTGTGTGTGTGTGTGTGTGTAAACAAGGTTAACTTAGGGTCCTGGAATGGACTTGAAGGGTCTATCAACTCCTTGAAATTTTGCATATATGTGAAAAATTGCATATATATATATATATATATATATATATATATATGAACATGGGCATTTTTGGAGGAAAGGATCTGTTACAGGTAGATTTGGGAGTGACTACTGGGCTTACTACAAAGCTTGGAGAGGTCACCTCCTCTTTTGATGACAGAGCCCACAAAAAGGGTGGGACATAATTAAATCAGACATTGCCATCCTGGTCACACTTAACAGGTGGACATCTCACTCCAGCTGGGCTGATCAGAGTCCTTCCTCTGGAGTTTTCCTAACTGATCTGGAGAAAAAGAGCTCACTTCTTCTCTGGGTGATGGTAAGAGGATTCAGCCACCGTCTCCATCATATAGCAAAAGTCCATCAGCAATAGGGGGGAAAATGCTATCAGTCAGAAGTGAAGGTGACAGCCAGAGAGAGGGACCCCAAAACAATGCCAATAGCACTCACTGATTTGGCTATCTCTTGGGCCAGCTTCACTCATGCCCCTTCTAAATCTGGATATCGTAGTCAACAAATGGCCTTTGTTTGGTATGTTAAATCTACTGGGTACCTGTCATCCACAGCAGAAACAAATTTTGAAAGGAGAGAATCCACAGTCTTCATCAGATTTGTGTGATCTAAAATGGGGTGAGAACACCCATGTAAGCCCATCTCTCTTTGTCATGATCTCACATCATCAGCACCCCTGGGAGGGATGGCTCAGAAAGCAATAAACAAATACTAAGGTAAACAGGAAGGGGTTGATTGCATGCTCTCCCCTTTGGTAAGAAGATCCTGGGGATGAATATGGGGCCTCCAGGGACTGTCCTATTTCATCATTTTGCTTTGAATGCCCCAGAGGTGATGGTGCTTGCAATAAGCACTTATTAAACACCACTACATACGCAGCTCCGGGCAGGTTACTGTGGAGTAAAAAGGAATGACAGTGTGATCCATGCTTCCAACTTACATGAGGATATAAGTGGCCCGGAGAGTATTTCCCAGCTACATTGCGAGCAGGAGTGTGAGGCAGGATGCAGCAGAGACCATGTGTGGAAGAGGAGGCAGGGCAATGGGCATGCCTTCCATAATTATTGTTGCCTAATTCAATTATTTAAATGATTAATTAATTTATGAGAGCACTATAGTACAGAAAAGAATGAGAAGATATTATGGGATGTTACGCGTTGGGCTTGGTCCCCTACCTCTGTGGTCTTCTTTCCCAGGAGGAGTCACATGCACAGGAATTCTGCTTCCATGGCTTTTTTTAGGGGACCCTCAGTGTCCCAGTCTCCCCCATCTCTCAAAGGGTCATAGTAATAATTTCAGCCCTCCCTACTTCATTTAGGTGTTGTGAAGACCTAATGGGGTCTTTTTTTATTATTATATGAAATTTATTGTCAAATTAGTTTCCATACAACACCTAGTGCTCATCCCAAAAGATGCCCTCTTCAATGCCCATCACCTCCCCTCCCCTCCCTCCCACCCCCCATCAACCCTCAGTTTGTTTTCAGTTTTTAAGAGTCTCTTATGCTTTGGCTCTCTCTCCCACTCTAACCTCTTTTTTTTTTTTCTTCCCCTCCCCCATGGGTTTCTGTTACGTTTCTCAGGATCCACATAAGAGTGAAACCATATGGTATCTGTCTTTCCCTGTATGGCTTATTTCACTTAGCATCACACTCTCCAGTTCCATCCACGTTGCTACAAAAGGCTGTATTTCATTCTTTCTCATTGCCACGTGGTACTCCTGATGGGGTCTTTTAAATTACATGTTGTCCACATATTCCAAAGAGTAGTGTCTGGACCTATGCTGATGTGCCTTGGTTTGAGATGGCAAAAATTCGCGAGTGATGTCATGCCCTCTTTCTCTGCCAGTGTCAGACATCACCAGTTGATTCTAGCATTCTTCCTCAACCTGGCTGTGACCTTAGCATCTTTTTCAACATGACTCTCTGTGTGGCCCCCACCACTGATCAGAGTTGGTATGTAAAATGAAACCCATGAGTGGTCTCTGATCCAGGTTCTTGAATGGTGGGTGTTAGGGTTGCAGGCTGGGGATCAATTTCCCAACTAATCACCGGAGAGGGATCAAGATATGATGATACGTTGCCACCACTTTGAAAAGGACAAAGTCGTGTCACTTTTAGGCAAACATAAACAGGAACTTAGGGAAGTAAGGAGAAAGGGGCTGTCATTTTAGCTGTTGAAACATCTTAGCTATTATTAATAACAGAGAGTGGGAAGGTTAGCTGAAATCACTCTAATTACCTCCCCCCAAGCATCCCAAGCTGAGCCTAGAATGGAACGGTCTGACAAGTCAAAACAGGACACAGTGTAAGTCACTCATCGTTACCTTTTGTTCCTGGGAATTTAAGAAAGTGAGAATATAAGAACAACCCAATGTAAAGGGAAATAAAACAAACAAAAACCCAAAAAATGTGCTTAAAAATAAGTTTTCAGAAGTTGCAGATGAGACTATTTGCATTCCTATTGTTATGTGAGCATACCTACTCAGAAGTGAGCAACCATATGTGAAACCCTAACTCCATCAACAACTGATTAGGGGAAACAAGTGACTTTAGGCAGGGACTTGAAGCTTTAGTCATCCTGTTTCTGAGATCCACAGCGACCGAAGACCTCAGGCTCTCCCCAGATTGCTAGTGACTTCCCAGAATACCCTGGACAGAGCTTATTTCCTAATTTCCACAGTGGCTTCCCAGCCACTGGAGCATCCCTCCAAGGCTCAGTAGTTTCAGGGTGCCTACCCGGAGAGGTCACACCACTCCGGAGCTATTCAGCTAGCTGAGTCAGAGCTGGATTCCTCACCAAGCTAGGCCAATAGGATTTTCTTTCCCCAAGTTCAGGACTGAGTTACTGGGTCCCTAGTAGGTGTCATTGGACCTAGTAGGCCATCTGGATGCGAGGGATAGGAGTTCAGGGTAGTAGGGATTCTGTTCCAGGCAGAGCAGAGACACCCTTCTGGAGAGAAAGGGGGTGAGGGGGTCAGTTCTGCTTTCTGAAAATAAAATCCTTTCAATTTCAGCTAGTTTAATTGAGCTTCTGTTCTCTGCAAGCAACCCTGTTCTGACCCAAACTGTCCCCACCAAAGCTGAGATGTGTACCTCCGGGGTGCACAACTGGATATTTAGGTGGCAGAAGTGATTTGATGTGGCACACAGGTACCGCCTTTTCAAACATCACCACCAACTTCCATCAGGAGAAGAAATCCCCCTTCAGCCTTTCTGACTGTCTCTGTTTGGTGCTTGTCTTTAACGCCCAAGACTTAGGGGTTGGTGAAGCTACCCAGAGTTAACAATGGCAGGAAGTCGCTCTGATCATAGAGCTGTAGAGACAAAGGGAGGACCAGGTGTTACTAATGTCCCAGAGCCAGGGCCACCTGGCAGGGACTGGAGCCACGGTGGGGACATCTGGTGGGAGCTGGATCCTTAGCTCCTGCCAAAGATGAAGTCCAAAGGAGAGAGGAGTATAAATACTTTATATAAAGTATAAACACTTTAGCTTCTCCTCTTTTACTCATCAGTCTCCCATTGGGGCTTCCCGCAAGACTCTTACCAGAAGCCTGTTGTTGAGGAAGCCTGGATAGCGCAATTCGCAGGAGTCAAATTATGGAAGATGAAGAGGGTGGGGCAAGGCAGGTAAGTGATCTAAGAGAACTGGGGCAAGTGACCGGCACACAGGGTCATGCAACACAAACCAAGGCAAAGCACTTCTCAGGACCCCCTGTGGCCAGTTGACCCAGAGTAGACTCAAGGACATGAAAGGCACATGACCTTTGATAGAGAGGCCTTCAACCAGTTCACATGCCATCTGCTATATAGCCATGCTTGATTCCTGGAGCTCTGACTTCCTCCTTTGCACAGGATGCTACTTGAACTAGGAACAACCAAGGTGGCTCATTTTTTAAATGTCTGGAGTGAGAAGGCTTCAGGCACAGATGGGTGCAAGTGTTCAGCTGGTTCATCAGGTAACTGTCTCTGTCCATCTCTGAACTCTGTGCTTCTCTGTCGCTGTTCCCACATGGTCACTTTTCATGTAGGGTCAACGTGATTACCAACAGCTCTAGGCTTGAATCCATTGGCTCAGCAGCCCCAGTGAAAACTCAGCACCTTTTCCTTAATACCTCAGCCACCAGCATTCCAGAGTTGAGTTTTGTTGGCCTGGCTTGGGTCAAGCATCCATGCCTGCACTGACCACTAGGCCCAGGGAGGGGAATGCTCTGATTGTTCAGATCCTGCTTCTGTGCCCTTCCCTGGAGGCCAGACATGAGATGGAGTAAGGCAGGAATCAGCTTCTTCTGAATGGAAGAGCCATTCACCTAAAGAAAACTAAGGTACTTGTTCCCAGAAGAGGGGATGCTGGGCAGGTACAAACAACAGATGTCTCCTCTACCCTTTTTAGCACTTCTGTTATCTGCCTTCTTCCTATTTCCCTGTGGTCCTGACTCATCAGGAAATATTATGCCTTATTCACCTCTGTATTCCAACAATGTCTGGCATGGTACCAGGGACCAAGTAAGCGCTCAGTAAATGTGGAATTGAACTGAGGTGTAAGCACTTGCATTTTACATTTATTTCTAGAACATAATGGGGATTTTCCATGCTCTGGTGGGGGAGGGAGCCTGGATGTCTTACACGTTCTCTACGGTGGGTGGTGGGCAGAAAGGAGCAGCACTGGCCGAAATGCAGCCCTCGTCACACCCCAAATCTTTTTCCTGCTGCCGGGTCTCTTGGGGACCCTGGCCAACCCAGCTGAGAGCTCATCTCCATTTGCTACAAATTAGAAAACCAGCATTTTCCCTTCAGTTGGCCTGAGGCGCAATCTTTCCCTTCCAATTTGAATTGCATATAAGTACAATTTCTTCCTGTTGGATGTTTAAGGACAATCTGACACTTCAGTTGTTTTTCCTTGTCTTTCATATTTAAAAGGGAAAACACAGTTTTGAGCCCTGTTTGGTATTCTGTCCCCCTTTAAAAAGTATTGTCAGCATCACACTGCAAAAGCAAAATTCCTCAATTACTCTATACAAATTAAGTTCAGTCTCAGTCTCTGCACGAGGCCACCACGTAAGCCTGGACTCTGTTTAGTCACCAGCCTCTAAACCGTCCTCCTAAACAGAATCATTATGGGTCCTGTTTATAACAGTGCCATTAAAAATGAAGGCCTGTCAAGAGTCCCTTATAACAACGTTGGAAACTGTATCCACAAAGATTTTTTTAATGACTGGATGGTTTTTAAAAAGGCAATGGAACACTTTTAAGGAACCATAATGTAATAAATCAATCACAGTCCCTCTGTCTTGACTACAGTGTTTTTGTATTTATTGCAGCTTATGGAAAACCACACTGTTAATTCTTTCGTACTCCCTGCCCCCATTCTCCTGCAAAACTCAGAGACATCTAGGTAAAGCATATTTATATTTTAAGAGATCTATATTTGCTTTTAGTATTGCTTACCCCAACCAATCTTCAAAGTACCTATTGGAACTTGGGCTTATTTATTTATTTATTTACTTACTTACTTACTTACTTAAAGTTTATTTATTTTGGGAGGGAGAGAGAAAGAGAGAGAGAGAGAGAGAGGGAGAGAGAGAATGAGTGAGAGGAGGGGCAGAGAGAGAGAGAGAGAGAGAGAGAGAGAATCCCAAGCAGACTCCTCCCTCTCTCAGCAGGACTCAGGGCTCAATCTCATGACCCTGAGATCATAACCTGAGCTGAAACCAAGAGTTGGATGCTTAACTGACTGAACCACCCAGGCAGCCCAGAACTTGGGTTCTTTTAAATTTTATTTACAATGTTTGTTCTTTTGAGGGGATAGTATTAGTGTTCCTTGACTGTTTGTAGGAAACAGAAACTGACTCCAACGGACTCAAGAAGAGGACATTTACTGGGAGGATACCCAGAATTGTTGAGAGCCTTGAGTTTGAACAAGCATGGACGGAACCAGGACAAGTCTGGAGGGCTGGAAAATGGGACTTACAGGAAGTCTCTTGTAGAAGTGTGGCCGGAATGCTGCCATTACCTCCAAACATGCAAATACTTTCCTTTAATTTCACTCTATCCCAGGACAAAGCATCTGATTAGCTGAGCTTAAGTCATGTCTTTGGTCTCTGGGTGTACTGAGGAGGGAGGAGGAAAGGTAGACTCTTTTGCTTCCCCAATGAGAAATAAGCACCATGCCATCCAGGTGACACACAATGGCAGAAGCAATTTCCCAAAAAAGAAATCACTGAGCTGCTCAAAAGTGATATTAATTTAGGTAAAGCCAACTACTACAACAGATAATATCCCTAATTCTATTTATTGGCTTAACACAATAAACGTTTATTTCTCCCTTATGTAATGGTCCATTTTGGTGGTTCCCAACTATTTTTTTTTTCTATTTTTTTAATGTTTATTTATTTTTGAGAGAGAGAGAGACAGAGTGTGAGTGGGGGGCAAGGGGTGGGGTGGGGAGGTGGGGGGGGCGGGTACAGACAGAGAGGAAGACACAGAATCCCAAGCAGGCTCCAGGCTCTGTGCTGACGCAGGGCTCAAACCCATGGACCGCGAGATCATGACCTGGGCTGAAATAAGATGCTTAACCGACTGAGCCACCCAGGCGCCCTGGGTTTTTTCTATTTTAAGTTACTCTATTGAGGTATGATTGACACTGAAAAAGTTGTGCATATGTAATGTATACAGCTCAGTGAGTTTGAGCACATGTATACACCCGTGGAAACATCACTGTCATCAGCATCATAAACATATCCGTCACCTCCCAAAGTTTCCTCCCACCTTTATTATTATTATTATTATTATTATTATTATTTATGGTAAGAACATAACATAAGATCTACCCTCTTAGCAACTTCCAAGTATACAGCACAGTATTCTGTAACTATAGTCACCATGCTATACAGTAGATCTCCAGAATTCACCTGTATAACTGGCACCTTGTGCCTTTGACTGTCAGCTCTCTGTTTTGTTCTTCTCCAGCTCCTGGCAACTCTCTGCTTTTGAGTTCAACTTTTTCAGATTCCACAAGTAACTGAGATTTTGAAGTATTTTTCATTTTGTGCCTGGCTTATTTCACTTAGCATAATATCCTCCAGTTCCATGTGTGTTGTTGTAAATGACAGCATTTTCTTTGTAAGGCTGAATAACCTTTCATTGTATGTATATACCACATTTCCTTTATCCATTCATCTGTTGTGATAGACATTTAGATTCTTTCCAACTCTTGGTTATTGTGAATAATGCTTCAGTGAACAGGGGAGTGCAGGTATCTCTTTGAGAACTTGATTTCAATTCCTTTGGATAAATACCCAGGAGTGGGGTTGCTGGATCAAATGTTAGGTGTATTTTTAAACCTTTAAGGAACTTTCATACTGCATTCCAAAAAGTCTGTGCCAATTCACATACCCACCAATAATGTATTTCGATTCCCTTTTCTCCATATCCTCACCAACACTTACTATCCTTTTTTTTCTTTAAATACCAGCCACCCTAACAGGTGTGAGGAGACACCTCACTGCGGTTTTAATTAGTATTTCTCTCATAATTAGTGATGTGGAGCACTTTTTCATCTACCTGTTGGTCATTTGTATGTCTTTGTTAGAATGCGTATTCAAGTCCTTTGCCTATTTTTAAATCAGCTTTTCAGAATTTTTTTTTTGTTATTGAGTTGTGTGAATCCCTGGTATATTATAGCTATTCACCCCTTATCAATGTATGGTTTGAAAATATTTTCTCCCTTTCTGTAGGTTGCCTTTTCATTTTGTTGATTGTTTCTTTGTGCAGAAATTGTTTAGTTTGATGCAAACCCACTGGTTTATTTTTTCTTTTGTTCCTGTGCTTTTGGTATCATATCAAAAAAAAAAAAAAAAAAGTCATTGCCAAGACCAATATTAAGGAGCTTTCCCCCAGTGCTTTCTCCTAGGAGGTTATAGCTTGAGGTCTTCCATTTAAGAGTTTAATCCATTTTGAATTGATTTTTGTGTATAGTGTTAGGGTCCAATTTCATTGTTTTGTATGTTGATATCCAGTCATGTTGATACCCAGTTTTCCCAACACAATTTATTAAATAGACTATCCTTTCCCCATTTTGTCTTATTGGTGTCCTTGTCAAAGATTAATTGACTGTATACACATGGGTTTATTTCTGGGTGCTCTATTCCCTCCATTGGTCTCTATTTCTGTTTTTATGCCAGTACCACACCATTTTGATTTCTAAAGCTTCATCATATAATTAATTTGAAATCAGAAGGTGTAATGCCTCCAGCTTTGTTCACCTTTCTTAAGATAGCTATGGCTCTTTGGGGCCTCTTATGGTTCTAGATGAATTTTAAGATTTTTTTTTCTATTTCTGTGAAAAATGCCATTGGAATTTTGATAGAAAGTACATTGAATCTGCAGATTACTTTGGGCATAATGGACATTTTAACCATATTAATTCTTATAATACATAAATATGAAATATCTTTCCATTTATTTGTGTCTTCTTCAATTCACTCTTTAGTGTTTTATAGATTTCAGTGTACAGGTCTTTTGCCTTCTTGGTTAAATTTACGACTAAATATTTCGTTCTTTTTTGTGCTATTGTAAATGACATCATTTTCTTAATTTCTTTTTTGGATAGTTCATTGTTAATATATAGAGATGCAGCTGATTTTTGTATGTGGATTTTATATCCTGCAACTTTACTGAATTTGTTTACTCTAACAATTTTTGTGTGGAATTTTTAGGGTTTTATATATATAGGATTATGTCATCTGCAGAGACAGTTTTACTTTTTCCATTCTGATTTGGATACCTTTTATTTCCTCTTCTTGCCTAATTGCTGCTCCGATGAGGATTTGCAGTACTATTTTGAAAGGAGTAGTGAGAGTGGGCATCTTGTTGTGCTCCTGATCTTGGAGGAAAGATTTCAGCTTTTCACCATTGAGTATGATGTCAGCTGTGTGACTGTCATATATATCTTTTATTATATTGAAGTACATTCCTTCTATACCTAATTTGTTGAGAGTATTTATTTTGAATGGATGTTGAATTTTGCCAAATACTTTTTCTGCCTTTATTGAGATGATTTTTTGTTATATGATACTACACCAAGCTGCCTAAAGAGTGATTTTCCAGTGTCGTTGAAGTAAGTGAAAGTGACTGGATTATAACCAGGAACTTAAAAAAAATGTTTATTTACCTATTTTTGATATATATAGAGAAAAAACAAGTGGGGGAAGGGCGGAGAGAGAGAGAGAGAGAGAGGGCGAATCCCAAGCGTGTGCTATACTGTCAGTGCAGGGTCCAATGCAGGGCTCTATCCCACGAACCGTGAGATCATGACCTGAGTTGAAACCAAGAGTTGGACGCTTCACTGACTGAGACACCCAGGTTCCCCAAGACCAGGAACAGTTTGACAATTGAAAAAGTGTGTGTGTTTGTGTGTGTGTGTGTGTGTGTGTGTGTGTGTGAATATAATGTAATGTAATATAATGTGATATGATATGATATGATATGATATGATATATAATTTAAACCAATGCAATATATTGTTTAGAATAGTAAGCTCAGAACAGAATAAACACAGGTTTGCAACCTTAATTTCTTACTTCTATATCATGGTTCTTTTAGCATTAAATCCACACTGAATACACTATTAAGCACAGTAATAAGCTGGAGATGTAATTCTGATTAATGCTATGTCATTTCATGGTGAAGTAGAGAAGGTCATTCATCCTGTGGTGACAGTGTATTAGAGGGCTTCGTGCACTGGACTCAGTGTTGGAAGAGCTGTGGGCACAGATCTTCACATTTGTTGTGGAACCCATCTAGTGAATACTGCAGGTTAGTTACTGTATTTTTCAGCTCTCTGATTAATTTTTGGTACTTCCAGTATTTTCTATCTCTTTTTTGAAATTTTCACTTTGCTCATGCAAAGTGTTCTCCTGACCTTCCTGAGCATCTTTATGATGGCTATTTTGAATTCTCCATCAGATAAATTTAATTTCATTAGGGTTCATGTCTGAGGATTTGTTCTTGTGCGTGGAACCCATTTCCCTGTTCCTCACTTTCCGTGACTCTCTGTGTTAGTATCATTGTGTTAGACATAGCCACGTTACCCAGTCTTCATGGACTGGCCTCATACAGAACACCCAGACCAATCAGCCTGGCCATGGATTTTGGAGGTGTCTCTAATTTTGTGCTAGTCTAACCTGCCTTTTTTGTTCTTAGCTTCCCCCCTGGGGATCTGGAGTATACTAGGTCCTGTCAGCCCTCTGAGACAAGTAAGACTAAGGCCAGTTCATCAGAATTTGCAACTCTTTTCTTCCCCCAAGGAGAAGCTGGGAGCTGGAGGGTTTCCTCTCAATCCTATGGCACTGTGCTGGAGGAGGAATTATGGAAATTCATGAAGGTGTCTTGAATTTTCAATGTGGATAGTTTTGTGCTCAGCCACAGTGCTGGAGCCTCTCAATTGATTTCTGGATTTCTCACAAAAGGAATTTGTCCACAAATTGTCATTGACTTGCTGTATTTGTAGGGGGTAGGAGGGTCAAGGACTTCTTATTCTGTCATCTTGCTAATGTCACCCTTCTCCTCCCATAAAATGAAGGGATTAAAGGAGATGATTTTGGCAGACTCTTCCAGTTATAATAAGCTTTGGAAAAGCAAGTATATTCTCTTTCTCTCAAATCATAATTTGCCACATAAACCTAATTATATCTCTACTCATTTCCTCCTGCCACGAGTTTTCATACAACTCAATGATAGCAAGTAGATCTTCATCAACACCAGAGCAGGAACAGGTTGATGGACCTCATTCGATTTGCCTGGCCCTTCCTGCCAATCTGATCCATGGAACTTTGTCATGAGATAGAAGCCCCAGCATTACATGTGATGGTTTCTCATTCCACAAAAGGGGAAACAGATGTCAAAGATCTGCTCAGATCCACAGAAATTCAGCATGGGATGAGGCCTCTTACATTATTTGCCTCACTCCGTCACCGTAGAGAAAAGGAAATAGAGCTGTCTCAGCCACCGCTACCATCACCTAATCTCTTACTTAATTGTGCTCCATGCTCAGGTCTAACCAGATTGGACGCACAGAGTCCAAAGGTGCAACCCAAATCAGATGTGTTGATGAGTGAACGCTTCGTGATGCAAACTCCATCCAGTGAGAGAAAAAAGGCAGCAAGGAGTCTGCACATAAATTATTTACTCTTTCTTCTTCCAAAAGACAGTTCCCAACTATAATGATTCCATAGATTTTCCAGGGATGTCCTTCATGCCAAGAGATTGACTGTGTTTGTTGTGAGTCCGTGGCAAACTCAATGATACACCGCTTGTATTGGCTTTTCCCCCATCCTTGCTCGGGATCTCTTTTCCCTCACTCTTGATGCCTTGGTATTGTACTCTCTAAGAAAACCCTGGCATGTAAGCTTTGCCTCAGGCTGTTCTCCAAGGAACTGTGCTAAGACATCTCTTGGCAACATTTCCCACAATACCGGATACTCACCACTTGCATTGGAGATGTTACTTTGGGTGCCCCACACAGACACAACAGTGAATCCTATGGGGTGAGAAAGTTGCTTTTGTATCACTTTGCTTTTTATCTTGTTAATTAACCCACGGGGGGGGGGGGGGGGGGGGGGGGGGAGGGGGGAGGGCGGGGAGGGGGGAATTCTATTTGGAGCAGCTTTGTCTTAAATAACTCTCCACAACTCATAAGTTCCCTCTTGGCAGAGACCAGAGCTCAGCCACAGGAACTTTCAGCAAAAATTCTAAGTACCTATCATGGAATCACATTGTTTCATATCCAGTGTATTTAGTCTCTATTTCCGCTTTTCTCTGTGGTCAGTGATACTCATTTTGCAGTAACCCTACTGACATAACATTTCCCTTTTAAATAAAATGAGCTTTAAAAAGCCAGTTAAAAATAAATAAGCCAGTGAAACAGGGAGATGATTGAGGATAGTGAAGAAACATGCCCTTTGTACATAGTGCAAGGATTTGGTCCAAAACCATGAAAACACAATCAGCTGAAATCTGGGAAACCACCTTATGGTGAAGGCTTCTGCTTGGTATCATGGGGGAAACAAAATTCTATCAATTGAAAAATCCTCTTTTTCCCTTTCCCAGAGACCTTCCTCCCAGGGTATAGGGCCTCCTACTCTGCAAGCAGATTTTGGCAACTGTGTTTTATTCAGGGCAACAATCACTGAGATTCTGCCTTTCTGCTGTGACTGCAGGCCCTGAACTAACCAGCAAGAAGGCTCAATGATAAATAGACCCCAGCGCTAAACATGAGCCCCATCCCAGTAGCCCCCACCCGCAGTGGTTTCTCTAAAACTGTTCTGGTTGCTGTGTGGCCCCAGCCTTACCATCTATTAGCTCCAACTGCAAGATCTTCTGTGATTCACTTCTTGGCTTTCTTTCCAGGTCAGTACACCCAGTGTTGACACCGAGGGATGCCATTATGCCCCCATAATCTCCACTGCCCCACACTGTTTGAGATGGCAATTGATGACAACATAGCCTTCTGTAAATACTTCTAGAAGAGCATCTTCAAGTCCTCCTGCCTGCCAGCTTTCTTCTTCTAGACCCCTCCTCCTAGCTGAAAATTTTGTCATTCCTGAGGGCCCTTCCCTCTTTCTTTGTGGCTTTGTTGGCCTACTCTGCCCTCACTGCCTGCCATTTCTTCTTTCTTTCTCTTCCCTCTGTCTCTCATTCCAGATCTCCTGGGTTTCTTCTCGAAAGTTCTCTAGGCCTTCTTTTGACCTTACTCACTGTGCTGAAAACACAATGATTAATTTTTTTTAATGTTTATTTATTTTTTGAGAGACAGAGGGTGAATGTGAGAGGGGCAGAGAGAGAGGGAGACACAGAATCGGAAGCAGGGTCCAGGCTCTGAGCTGTCAGCACAGAGCCCGACGTGGCGCTTGAACTCACAAACCCCCAGATCATGACCTGAGCTGGTCAGACACTTACTTAACTGACTGAGCCACCCAGGTGCCCCTGAAAACACAATGATTAAATGTCACCTTTCTCCCATAATCCACAGAGGGAGGTTCCCCAAGGTTTAGGAAAGACACCAAGTCCCCTTCCTATAACCTGTCACCGTCTTCTCCTGGCACCCACACGTTGGACCAGAGGTGCACTTCCTCCTGTGATGTGGTGTTCACTTCTGGGACACCTTTACCCTCCAGGAATTCCCTTCATGCCAGAACCAGCAAAGGGGACAGCAGTAAGGGGACAGTGAAGTCTCTCCTGCTCCTGTGCTGTAGGCCTCACCAGACCTGGGGTCAAGCCAGGACCCCCTGCAGAAGTTGTGATCACAACAGGAAAGCCAGGCTGAGAACCACAGTTTTTGTTCAGATGGAGGAGGCTCCCAGGAGAGTCCTAAGGACATAGAGCACCCATACTGAGCTCCTTCTTCCAGCCTCCCTTTTGAAAGAAATAAGCCAGAGAGAAAAGAAAAGGGAAAGAGAGGAGGGAAGGAAAAGAAAGGAAAGGGAGGAGGGAGAAAGGGGGGGGATGGAGAGAGGGGAAGAAAGAAAAGAAAAAGGAAAGGAGGCTTCCTTTCTGTCTCCATCTGTGAAATGCAGGTCTTAGGTTTTGCTAATAGAGCTGCCTCTCTCACCATGACTGCTAGCATCTGGGATAAAGGGAACACAACATCGCATCATGCTCTAAACTCAAGGGGAAAAGACCTTGGTAGACATTTGGTGAGGCCTCCAGTCACCCTGAGAGGGCCAGTCACCTTGAATGCCAGGTTTGGAAAGCAGCGAGACTTCTGCCCTGCTTCCCAAGGCACTGAGGGCACAAGTTGTGTGCAGTCCCTCCACTTATACACAGAAGATTCTGGAAGGAATGGAGCAATTTTCCTGCACCTCCTTTTGAGGCAGCCCCAGCCCCACCACCTTCTGGAAGCCTTCCAGAATTACCGAGTCTCCTCTTCTCAGGGACAGTGCAATTCCTAACCTAATTATTCACCATCCTGTCTTTCTATTAAGACATACTACTTTTCTTCCCTTGTTTTCCAACCCTCCCCCAAAATGGTGTCTCACAGAGATACACATAGTAGGTGGTCAACAATTACTATTTTTTTAGGTTTTTATTTATTTTTGACAGAGAGAGGGAGAGAGAGAGAGCACACAAGTGTGAGCTGGGGAGGGGCAGAGAGAGAGAGAGAGACACAGAATCTGAAGCAGGCTCCAGGCTCTGAGCTGTCAGCACAGAGCCCAATGTGGGGCTTGAACTCATGAACCATGAGATCATGACACATAATTGACTGAGCCAGCCAGGCACCCCAGCAGTTACTATCTGTTGAGTGAACAGACCAGGGAAGTACTACGGTCCAGGTAAGAAAGAATGAAGGAGTCTTTGGAATCCCACATTCCATCTCCAGCTGCGCCATTACTTTATCTGTGAGGCTCGGGCAAGTCTCTTCAATTCTTTGCCATGTGCAAAAGGAGGGTAATAACACCTACCTTACAAAAAAGTCTTAACATTTACAGGTTGTGATGGACAGGATAATGCCTCCCCCTCAAAGATATCCACATCATAATCCCTGGAACCTGTGAATATGTTATGCAGGTGGAGTTAAGGATGCTGGTAATCATCCTGGATTATCTATGTGGGCCCAATGTCATCACTAGTGTCTTTAATAATGGGAGAAGGAGGCAGGAGTGAACCAGAGAGATGGTGCTACAAGAAATGCTCAGCCACCACTGGCTTTGGAGATGGAGGAAGACTCCAAAAGCCAGGAATGAGGGTGGCCACTTGAGACTGGAAAAGGCAAGGAAATGGAGTCTTCCCTAGAGCATCCAGGAGGAATTCAGCCTTATTGATACTTTGCTTTTAGCCCAGTGAGACCCGTTTCAGATTTCTCATCTCCAGAACTGTAAGAGAATAAATTTGCATTGCTTTGAGTCACTAAATGTGTGGTAATTTGCTACAGCAGCAAGAGGAAGCTAATACAGCTATTGTGGGTAAGACCCCTGGCACACATTGGTTGCTTTAATACCAATTTGATAGCAGAGAAGGAAGGAAGGAAGGAAGGAAGGAAGGAAGGAAGGAAGGAAGGAAGGAAGGATTAGTGTTTCCAGCTAAACTATCATCAATGTGAGGGCAGTGTTTCTTGTACATTTCACTCACCACCTGGGAGAGTGCTGGGCACACTCCAACTCAAAAAGGCTTCTAGAATCAAACTGAATTTCACCTTTGGGGATTGATGCTAGCAGGAGGGATGGAAAAGAGACGCTGCATTGAAGAGGAGCCAGAGGGGTTTTAAAGCACAATCTGAGTTCCTCCCAAAGGGCAGGCTACCTCTCAACGTACATAATACAGAAGCCATGTTTTAATGCCACTGTGCCATGAGGCTCCAGACAAAGATGCTGGGGAAAATGGGAAAGAGGACTCTTACCTCATCTCCAAGACACAGAAGAGGCTGTTTCTGTCAGTGAGAGATGCTATCCATCAGGGGGAAATGTTCATCATGAGGAAACTCGTTTCTATTTACTGACACTGTTTGCCGAGGCATCAGGCTGAATTCACCCAGTATCTAAAGAGCCAGGCCCTGGTGCAGGCTAAGACAGTGATGGCCGTAGTAGAGCTGGATTTTGCAAATTTTCTGGATGCATTTGGGCCCTCCCTGAAGTCCAGTTTCCAAAGAGGAGACTCAGTTATCGGGATACCACTGATGGATTGATCAATATGGCTCTGTTGCAAATCACCAAATGTCTTCCTTCATTTACAAGAAAGGAAAAAATTTGGGTTCAGTTCTGAATGCATGGGGTAAGAAACCCAGAGGTCACTTTCTCTTTCTTTCGAGCTCTCTCTCACTCTCTTAAATAAGGAGAAAGGCTATATTTTTCCATGGATTAAGTCCAACACAGAGAAAACTGTCACTGTGAAAACAATAGAATTTATCTCCACTGATATAGCTTGACACTGGGACAAGTGCCTGAATTGTTGCCATAGCAATAAATGTGTCGGACTTATGCATGCGTTTTCTGCTATAGGATTTTGATTAATGGCATTGACTAAATGGTGTGAAGGGGGAGAGACCATGCAGAAGGCCCAAGGAGGGAGACCCAGGCTGCATAGGGTTTGCCGTGGTCCACTACGGAGGATGGCAAACGGGCTTGGCTGGAAACCAGTTAAACCGGGGTAGAATCTCATCCATGGAGCAGCATCTGTATGCCAGCAGTGTCTCATGGCAGGGATCTGGGAGGTGGAGGGGAGGGTGGAAGATACTGTGGCCAGAGCTCAATCAAGGCCAGAGAGCTAATGAAATCTCACTGCTTCCTGTGTACCTGTATGCTAAGGATTTTGTGTGTCTCAACTTAATTCATCCTCCTACAAACCCTATGAGGTGGCTATTAATTTTTTTTTTCTGATAAGAACAGAGGCACAGAGAAGTTCCTTAACTTGCAAAAAGTCACACAGCGAGGCATTGGCAGAATCAGGATTCAAACCCAGGCTGTCTGGCTCTGGAGGCTGAGCTTAAATCCCGTGCTTTGTGTCAGGAACAGATTCTACCCTCCTGACTTTGCCTGTCAAGGATGGTGATGAGCACGGGAGACACTAAGAGAGAAAAAGAGAATGAGAGAGGATGGTTCAGTGAAAGATGTCCCCATGTTTGGAAAATCAACGCAAAGCCATGAGCTGTCTGAGGGGAGGGGGCATACTTTACTGGGGCTTGTGGATGCTACCCGCAGTCTGTACTGAGCGCTTCGAGAGGCAGGGTGGGCAGGGAAGCCAGAGTGTGGAGGCCTAGGAGCCAGAAGGGCTTGGTTCCTGACTGTTGGCTCTCAGTGTGACCTTGGACTGCTCACCTCATCTCCTAATACCACCCTGCCTGTGGCTGTGGGGATTAAATGGGGCGACATAGTACACACTCAAGTGAGTCCTCAAATTAACTCGTTTTTTAAAAGACTCATTTTTCACTAATTTGCCTGGTATTTACTTATTTATTTATTTATTTTAAAGTTTCTTTATTTTGAGAGAGAGAACGAGTCAGGGAGGGGCAGGGAGAGAGGGGGACAGAGGATCCGAAGTGGGCTCTGTGCTGACAGCAGACAGCCCGATGCAGGGCTCGAATTCACAAACCGTGAGATCATAACCTGAGCTGAAGCTGGACCCTTAGCTGACTGAGCCACCCAGGTGGCCCTTGCCTGGTGTTTAGAAAATTCAGTTTTCAATCCTTAGCTCAAACAAGTTTTCGGCTATCATTTTCTCAGATTTTTGCTTCTGTTCCTCCTAGTTATTTGGGTAGTATTTGGGCACCAAAGTCAGGTGCCCCTATTAACCGACTGAGCCACTCAGGTGCCCCTATTTGTTTTTTTTTTTTTTTTTTAATATTCTTTTTGACTTGTGGACTAGATCTCCAGAACATGACCACCCCCATCCCCCCATCTCTCTTCTCTCCTCTCATTTCTAAACTCAATTCTCCTTGGAGGTGAGGCTCCATTTGTCAGGTTTATTCTCACCCCACCCACTCCGTATTTTTCTTCAATACGTATTCTGCTACTCACTCTTCTGAAATGGTTCTTGCTATTATTTATTTATTTGTTTAAGATTTTATTTTTAAGTAACCTCTCCACCCAGTGTGGGACTTGAACTCACAACCCTGAGATCAAGAGTTGTGTGCTTGATCACAGAGGACAAGATTCCCCAGACAGCCAGGCTCCCTGGTTCCTGCTTTTAGGTTATTCCTTTGTGACTGTTTAGTCTACCTTCACAGATGCAATGTTATATTAAATATTTTTGAAATCACTGCTTGGAATTCTTTTAACATTTTGTTTTTCAAATTTCAGCAGTAAATCTACATGAGAAAGGCTGTTTCTCTAAGGTGTCCCTGTTGTGCTGGGCTACAGTGTTACTCTTTTGATTTCATTCATTCATTCATTCATTCATTGACTCACTCAAGAGTCATTTATTGAGTGTCTGTTATACACACATACCATCCGTCATGTCAGATGGTCACAAGTTCTCTGAAGAAAAAACAAGATAAGGGGAACTGAGGGTCGCAGGGGTAGCTATTGCTATGGCATGGCTGGTGAAAGCCTTTCTGTGGAGTCAACACTTAAACAGAATCCTAAAGAACGAAAGGGGGCAAGAGATGTGGATTTCTGGGGTGGGGGAGGATATTCTAGAAAGAGGAAGGAGTCAGTGCAAAGGCCCTGCTCTATTTGCAAGATCAAACCTGTTTGTTTGTTCTGAAAGTGGGAGACTCCAGGGAGATGGCTGTCACCTGAGTACTTCTTTCTGCCTCAGGGCTTGCTTACTGCACAGTAAAAGATTTTTTTAGGGTTTTCTCAAATCCCCAGAAATAAAGGGATTTTTCTTTTCCTCCCAGGAGAGGGAATTTTGAGTTGGTCCACAATGCCCCCTTGAATCAGATACAGTTTGCACTGAAGCAGAAATCCTTTGAATTTTGGGAGGCAGATGGCAGGTACCCTAGTTTTAGGGTCTAGTACTGGTATGTTGATGGCATGAAAAGAGGGGTGTACCCCTCTCCACTGCAGACCAGGGATGGCAAATACACAGCCCAAGTGCCCTGCTCCCATGGCAGAAAGCACTTGTGGACCACGGTGCTTTTTTTTACTGAGACTACATGCCACTTGGGAATCCTTCTCAACACTCCCAGTTGGTCATGATCGGCACCCACGGTGAAACCTTTCAGTCATCCTTGATGATGGTTTCTGACAGTACGCACACCAATTGAATTTTTGATTATGTCAGTGAAATTGCTAAAAGGTAACTTTTTAAAATGTTTATTTATGTGTTTTGAAAGAGAGACAGAGACAGAAACAGAGCCAGAGAGAGGGAGAGAGAGAACTCCAAGCAGGTTCTGTGCTGTCAGCGCAGAGCCCGACATGGGCTCAAACTCACGAACTGTGAGATCATGACCTGAGCCGAAATCAGGAGTCTGACACTTAACCAAATGAGCCACATAGGTGCCTCACGAATAGGTAACTTTAAAAATATCCTCAAAAATGGCAATTTCATGTGATTTCATCTAATACATTAAATTAAATGCAATTCTGTTCAGTGAACTTTTGCTGGGAATTCTTTGGTGAAGCCAAGATTTCTTGTCCTCTGTGAACACTTACACCCTAAAATACACCCTACTTTTCATATACTGAATTTTCTTAAAGGAAGACCCACCCGTATTCATTAATATCCTAATATATCTATCTTGGCACCAACTCCATTTCTAGCCTTTGTCTAATTTTTCTTTCATTTTCTGAAACTATGAGGTGGTCGAACCTAAAATAAGGAGTTCCCAAAAGACATGTCAATAGGTCATAGCTTTTTCCTCTAACTTCTATGCAGTAACTTGTGTTAGTGTTCTCTTTCATTCACTCTCCTCCCTGGAAGTTTTTACTTTCCTCACACATCGCCATGTGACTTGTGGTTCTTCCCTGTGGGAGAAATGTACTACCTGTCTTCTTGACATTAGGCTTAGTCATATGACTTGCTTTGACCAATGGAATGGGATGTGTGATAACTCTGGGAAGAAGCTTTAAAAGACATTGCATTCACAGTGCTCTTTTCCTTCTGTCACGAGACCCGGATCTTGGGCTGTGGAATATATGGGGAACAGAAGTGTAGAGCCTCAGCTTTGCTTCAGGGACATATGGGGCCAGTGAAAAAGAAACCTTTGTAAGCCACCAAAATATTGGGGATTGTTCGTTACTGTGACCATACCTAGCCAAAACTGACTAATACACTTGGCCAGCATTAGATACCATGTTAAGAAATAACTTTCCCAGAGACCCATTCTGGGTGAGTATTATGTAGCTATAGAGCTCCCTAAGGAGTGTTTCAGTCTACATACCCTGTTGATATTAAGGGAATGGAGGGTGTGAGACCATCCAACCTTCTAGACGCAACATATGATCGATGTGCCAGATACCTTCAGTACAATGTATCTAAACCACATGATCACAGATGCTATGGGGATCAAAAGAAGAGAGGGAGAGAGAAATTTTGACTTCCAATAAGTTTGCAAACAATGTGTTAAATGAAGTTAAACAGGTTTCATTCTGACAAGACTTCTCAAACCTTTTAATATGCTAAGGTGCATTGTGAGTCTCTAAGGGAAGAGAGTATATATATAGAATTCATTGTTTTCCAAAACTGTTTGATCATGGAATTCTTTTTTTTTTCATAGAGTATTTCATGGTCTTAGTGTTCTGCAAAAACTCTCGGCAAACGCTGCCTCCGGTGGCTGCAGACTTTGTGTATTTCTCTTGTATTTCCCATCTCGTCCAGCCATGCATCCTTCTTGCTTTTTCTTTGCCATTATATGACTTCTCTCCTCCTTTGCCACCTGCTTTTCCATTTCCTATCATTCTACCTCCCCTATTTCTCTGCTCTCCTCCCCTCCTTCCCTTCTTTCTTCTCTCCTCTCCTATTCCCTTCTATACCCTATTGTCCCCTCCTATCCTGCCCCTCCTATTCACTCTCCTCACCCTTTTTCTCACTCTCCTTGACTTTTCAAGAAGCCAGAGAGTTTTCTCCAGCTGGATGACTCAGGGGAGTGTCCTGCCTGATTGTCAAGTATCATTCCTGAAAAAGCAAGCCAACGATGGTACTGCCTGCCCTTCCCAGGTGTAGTGTTAATTTTAAAGTGATGGGCTTTAACACCACATCAGCCTCCTTAAGGAGAGATCCTTTGTTCTAGACTCAGACAAAGCAGCACAGTCAGCCTTAAAAGAAAAAAAAAAGCTGTTTCATTTTATATTGGAAAAATACAATGTGACATCTGGAGAATAAATTGTTCAGTCAGCCAGAAATACGCCTCGTAAAAATTGCTTAGGTTTCTGTAACAAGATTATTTACTGCGAGTGTTCACCTATAATACAGCACACTTTTGAAATGGACCTTTTATGAAACACATCAAGAACTGTAGAAATGTATTCAGTGCATTAATCTACAACACTGAACACTTTACCACACTTTTAGAGCAGATTTCAAAACTCAGACCATCTAATGAGATAGAAAAAAGTTATTCTTGTCCTATATTCATTCCAGTCATGTTCTATACGGAGCCCTTGGGATATTTAACATAATGCAATAGGTTTTTCAACATACACACACATACACACACACACAATCACACACACTGTTATACTCTCACACACAAACAAAATATATGACTGCTCAGACAAGTATTCAGTTTAGAATGCACTAGGCCCATATTTCAACCGCCTGTGTGCAAGGCAAAGGCTGGCTATTTTAGATACCAGAACTTTATAAATATTTAAAGATCTTGATTTAATCCAAATGAGAGATCGCTCAGGTGCTGTCAGTTACTTTCCATAACTCCTTCTTTTCTGATCAGGGGGTGACAGTTTGGATAGCAATCTCCTGGCAATTTGAGGAACAGCCTCAGTTAGCATCTGGCAGCTAGGACGGGGCCTGAGGTGGCTGAAGCAGGTGGATCATGAGAAGTGGGTCAGGTGGGGGAGGCAGGGAAAAGCATGTCCCATGATTGCCTGCCTCACTGACCTTGACTTTTCTTTGCCACGTGGAATGCACAAATGGGTTCCTCCAGCCACACACCTCAGACTTAGGTGGTCCAGATCCTTCTGCTTCAGGGTCAACTCAACTGCTCCCTTGGTTCCATGGTCATCAGCTCTAGAAGATACAGAGCAGAGAAAAGACCTGCAGAATGATTCTGCCACCAACCAAATGAGAGACTCTGGGCTCTCCAAGTTTACCTTGGCCCCGAGATGTTAGTGTTGTTGCTGACAGAGTTAAACAAAGGAAAGAGGCCAGTATGGAAATTCCAGGGAGGAGGACAAGAACCACACCAGAATTCTCTCTCTGGTGCCAAAGATCACCTAATTTCTCTGCCATCACCTCTCATCCTTTTGATATCACCATGCAGTAAAGGTTGCATGGAACTCAAGGTAGAGCTGGGAGCAGTTGCATATCACCTGTGTCTTGGAGAATGGAGTTCTGGAACAGTTGTCAAGCTCTGCATTCTGATGGTCTCTCTTCTTAGAGACTGCAGCTCTGGAGAATGCTTGCAGGAGGGCCTTGCTGTTCTCAGTGCAGAGCAGACCCTTTCTTTCCACTGCTCCTCATTTACTTTGCTGAATTTCAAGCTTCTCTTCTGCCTCTTATCTGCCCCTGGTCTGGCCGAGACTGAAGAATGACATTTTTTACTGCCTCTGCTCGGCTTCCTCAGACTTCTTCAAAATGGGTTTTAGCATTTTCCATTTTATTTTCTTAAGTCGCACACTCTGGAAAACCACCAGCCTCTTTGAGGCACTTTCCTCTGCTTACTGTTTCCATCCCTTTCATGGTTGTCTTTATTCTTCATGGTCCAACCTAAGACACTTGTCCTTCATGAGACTTTCCATGACGCTTTGGCTCATACCAATTTCTCCTCTGTATCTTTTCAGGCAATGTATTGAACCATGTAGTTTAACACTCAATCACACATGGCCTGCCTTGCTTCATCTATCTTATTTCCCCATGTATGTTAAGCAGAGACATGGGAGAATGGAAAGCCTAGTGCACCGAGGGTAAGAAAACTAGGCATTCTAGTTTCATTATACAATCATATATGAAAACTTACATCATCATGTAACCTTTGGGCAAGTGCCTTAACCATTTTGAGCCTCGATTTCCTCATCTATCACATTGCTGTCTCAAGAAAAATGTCGCTAATATTAAGTGAAGTAAGTGAAAACACTTCTTACATGGAAAATCCTGGAACATTTATAACATATCAAAAGTATTGAGCTTCTGGTCTTATATTTGCTTCCATTTTTCCACAGTGGTCAGAAAAGTGTTGAACACACAGTAGGAAACCAACAAACCTTTATTAAATAAAATTTTTATCTGTTCTTCTTGCCTTCAAGGTGTCCTTACAAGTCCTAGCTTCTGGAAGGTCTACAACAAAGCGCAGAGCAAATCCTAATCAGGATGAAAAAGAGTTGAGGGCCCTGTCTGTTCTTTTCACAAGGATTTACAAAGCTGAGTTTCGATTTTCCTCTACAATTTTCTAGAAGCTGGGTTGAGAGTCTTGTTGTAGACGACTCTTTGGAAAGTTGCTGGAAAGTAGAAATCTGAAAGTTTAGCACGAACCATGAGATGAATTTTCTTCCCTCTTTCAAGAACAGAAAATACTAAAGTTAGGACCATTTGATAGGTCAGAGGTCACAATGAGTTCTTATAAGGTAGTTTTATGTCTATACTAAGAAAAAATGAGAAAAATCTAAAGTCTTGGTGAGAGCCCCTTTGATTAAGAATTTGGTTGGCTTGTTTCTCAGTATTTCTCCACAAATAAACTTTCCCTTGAATTCTGAAGATAGGCAATGGATTTCCTTTGCTGCATTAGTGGCCTGGTGAGGGCAGTAGGGTGTTATTTCTGACCCTAAGGGTCAGAGCCACTCAGATACTTGAAGAAATGTGTGTTGTTTGTGGATATAGTTTGGCTATTAAGATAGCAAGAAAAGGTCAATCCTTTGAGTCAATCTCTTTTTCTCAGAGTTCTAGAACCTCTTATCTCACTGTGATGGAAAAGAGACAAAGTGTGGTCTGCTCCAAATAGGGGAGATGGCAGCAAGTTTGACAGCTCTCATGAGAGATCCTGGGCTCTGCACCCTGGATGGAAACAACCCCTTTTCTCTTCCCTTATTCTAAAGCATGGACACATCTCTAAACCTCAACTTGATGTGGGGGAAGCTGCAGGCTCCAAACTGAGGTCCCCCCACAGATATCACTCCATTCCCCTTCAAATGGTTTCTAGGAAGGAGTGAGAAAATCATATACCAACATGGACCTTGTTCATTGGTGAAATTTTCCCTTTAAAAACATTCTAAAGGCAGTAACTGAAGGGCTTGTAGGTTCAAGATTTTGTGAAGATAACTGTGGGCAAAATGGAGAGAAGACATGGTCTTCTCAATGACACATGATTTGCTGGGTGAGGCTGAGCTGTACAGAAGCAATGATGGCACCATACTGACTGTGGTAAGTACTGTAATACTTGTACAAACGTTCCCTGAAAGAGGCAGAAGAAATTTATGTGGGCTGAGGAAGTAAAGAAAGGAATATCTAACAAGGGCTATCCATGGGGATCAAACCAGTATCTTCAGCCACGGCTGAACCAAGTACACATTAGCCATGGCTTCGGCACCAGATTGATCAAAGAGGCATTTGTGGAGTGGACACGCCATGTTGTAGAAAAGGTCCTAGAAATTGAATGTGTTTCAGCCTTTTAGATATTGATTGGGCAATATTTGCCCTTGAGATTTTTCTCATACCCTCCTGTATATCCACTTGGTCTTTATGATTCTTGGTGGCCACTAGCAGGTGGGGATTTAGGTACTGTCGAAAGCATTTGAGTTTCGAGTAACATAAGCCAATTCAAAAGAGTTCAAGCAAAACAAAAACAAAAACAAAACCCAAAAGGATTTACTAAAAAACTATGTCCCATGGAATCGAGGGGAGGAATATAGTTGGGCCACAGAACAGAATTGCTGTCAGAACCATGAACAGTAGCTAGGGATCCAGGCAGTACTCCCTCTCTTTCATTTCTGCGTCTCTCTGAGCATCTTTTCCATTCTCTTTATATACCTGTTCCTGTGCTTCTTCCTCCATAGAAAAAATGGCTGTCCCAGATGTCCAAGTTTTTAATGTGTTCTTATTCCATCATTCACACACACTGGTGGTCTGAATTCCTATTTCACATTCCTGGTGAGAATCTGTCTAAAGTAACTTAAGCCATGTGTCTTTCTTTGGTCCAGTTAAGCTTCTAACACCCAATTCCAAAGGGGGGCAGGTGTTCCCCACACATCCATGGAATTCTCTAACACCGGCTGAGTATCCTACGGTTCAACTCAATCCTGACACTATATACCTGGAAGTGGAGCATCAGATTCGCAGGTTAAAGGCTCAGTCCTACAAGACCACACACCATCTCAGACACCAGCTGCAAGGCCAGGTTGTTACCTGTACTTCTGACAGACTGGCTATAAATTAAAGGTTCCCACGATCCCCTCCTTAGGTTTAATTAATTGGCCAGAGTACTTCACAGAATTCAGAGAAACATTTTACTTACTCGGTTACCAGTTTAATATAAAAGGATATAACTCAAGAACAGCCAGATGGAAGAGACACATAAGGCCAGGCATGGGGAAGGGACCTGGATCCTCTATGCCCTCTGCAAGCACACAAATCTCCCAGAATCTCCATGTGTTCAGTAACCCAGAAGCTCTCAAAACCCCATTATTTTGGGTTTTTATGTGGGTTTCATTACATTGGTGTGATTGATTAAATCATTGGCCATTGGTAAATGAAATCAATCTCCAGCCCCTCTCCCTTCTCTGAGGTTGAGGATGGGACTGATTCCAACCCTCTGATAGGTGGGTTTCTTCTCCAGGCAATTGACTAGCCCCCAACCCTTGGTGCTTTCCAAATGTAACTCTATTAACATAACAAGAGGCACCTTTATTGCTCTTATCACAGGAAATTCCAAGAGTCTTAAGAGCTCTGTGCCAGAAACAAGACGAAGACCTACTATATATTTCTTTTTATAAATCTCAACATTATACCAATCAACTTTGTCTATAGGATTGGTCAAAGAGTAGAAACACAGCTGTGAAAGTCACATCCCTGTGGTAGAAAGAAGACACTTATAGAGGAGTATTCTTGGGGTTCCTGGGTGACTCAGTTAGTTGAGTGTCTGAGTCTTGATTTCAGTTCAGGTCATGATCCCAGGGTTGTGGGATCAAGCCCCATGCCAGGCTCCACGTGGAGCTTGCTTAAGAGTCTATCTTCTCCCTCTACCTCTCTCCCTGGCTGGCACTCTCTCTTTCAAATTAAAATAATAATAATAGTAGTAGTAATAATAATAATAATAATAATAATAATAATAATAATAAAGGAGGAGGGGCACCTGGGTGGCTCAGTTGAGCATTGGATTCTTGATTTCAGCTCAGTTATGATCTCACGGTTTGTGAGTTCAAGCCCCTCACTGGGCTCTGTGCTGACAGTGCTTGAGATTCTCTCTCTTCCTCTCTCTCTCTCTTCCCCTTCCCCACTCTCTCTATCTCAAAAATAAATAAATACACATTAAAAATATTTTTTTTTTAAAAATGGAGGATTCCTTGAAGACTGGACAGATCGCTTCCCCATCCCCCACCTTTGGAAAAAAAAATATACTATCTATGCCTTCCTAAGTGCCTGTGCTGCAGGAGAATCACAAATAGGCAGTTTAGGGAAAGCTCATGTACAGGAAAAAGTAAGAAGAAAAAAGAGCATTGCTGATTTTAGATGCCACCCTTCAGAAAACAGTGACACGAACCCAAACTTCTTCATGACCTCAAGCTTTGACCATGTGAAGGTTGTGTTTCTGAGTGTTCCTACAGTGATTCCAAGTCTATTTTGCTTGGTCTCAATAACTTTGTTCTTTACCAGGCATATTATTCTGCACTCCAGATGTGTATATGAAGCTTCCAAACAAGGCAGGTTCATGAAGGCCCTGGGAAGTCCAAACTCTTTGGTATTAAACACAACCCTGTAAACTCTGTCTCCTGTTGTTTGGCCTGTCTCAACTGTCAGCACTCCTGATCTTGCAGTGTATGTTTTGGACATTTAAAAATCCTTATGATTCCTGAAACAATGCACGGTGCTTGTGACTCTGTGCTTCTGAACATCCTGTTCCTTCTTTCTGGAGACTCTTTCCCCTTACCTGTCCATTTCACAAACTCCTATTCACCTGTTTAAACTGGCTCATAGATACCCTCTCCAGAAGCTCTGCTTGAGACTTACACACACACACACACACACACACACACACACTCACACACACACACACACTCACACCACTAGAATGGGGTGATGAATTGGCCTAACTCAACACAAAATGGCCCTCCAAGACTGGATGTGTGGCCTCACCTCCAACCCTTCTGTTTTCATCTATGAACTATTCACATATGCTAGACATGACTAAGCTCCCATAAAATGGTTCCATTTTATTTATCCTCATATTCATTCTCCTGAAAACATATATTTTTGCACAGGAAAATACAGTATAATTTAATCTCCAAGTACAGTTTGGAGATTAAGAGAATATAGTGTAATAATGATCTCTAACAGATTATTCACAAGACATCTGCTGTCAGATAGACCTGCCTCAGTTCAACTCTTAGCTTCTTCCAATTCTTAGCTGTAACCCTAGGCAAGTTCTTCTACTCTCTGTCTCAGTTTCCACACCTATAAAATGGGGAATAATCATAAGACTTAACAGTAAGGGTTATAATGTGGTGATTTTAAAGAGATAATATGTGTGACATCATAAGCCTTCAACAAATGTTGGATATTATCATATAAAAATCTTCTCAACAGAATTACTGTTTTGTTTTGTGACTTAAGCCACTCTATTTCCACAGCAATAAAACATCTTATGTACATTGGGGATCCTCACTAACAACAATGATAAACCATTTTTTTAAATGTTTATTTACTTTGAGAGAGAGAGAGAGAGAGAGAGAGAGAGAGAGTGAGTGCATGAGCTTGCATGAGCTGTGGAGGGGTGAAGAGAGAGGGAGAGAATCCCAAGCAGGCTTCATGCTGTCAGCACAGAGCCAGATGCTCAAGTTCATCTCACCTGAGATCATGACCCGAGATGAACCTGAGGTTTAAGAGTCAGAAACTTAACCCACTGAGCCACCCAGGTGCCCCTAAGGTACGCTTTTTGCCTTTGATTCCATTTCCCTTTTCCTAGATGGCAAAGAATTGGAAGGACAGGCTGGGCTTTGATTTCACACTTAGGGATTCTCTTCAATGACCACCAGGTTATTGGGATAAAATGTCCTTCCAGAGCTCTGCCATCCATCCTTCTCCCTGCTTGCCAGCCAAAAGCCTCTGGCCGATTCATCCCAGAAGTGTGTTCCTCTCAGGACAATAGAGGAGCTTCTGTAAAGTTCTAGAACTCTGAGTTTCTCAGCCAGAACTCCAGGGGGAATAACCTTTTATTGTGCAAGAGAAAGCAGAGATTAGAGGGGAAGAAAGCAAAGGAAAATTCTCTCTCCTGCTTTCTCATGTGGGCACGCATGCGCATATACACCCTCTCTGTTTGTGAGCTCTTGGATTTTTGGATTTGGAAGAAAATATGCATATTTTTCTCAGTCTGCTGGTGACAGCCCTTCTTCCCAAATCTTATTGGAGGCTGCTCTCTTGTGCCCCTTGGGGAAAGTCGCAAAGGCACACGACTCGGCGCCTCTGCATATATATTGGTCCCCACTTTCCAATGCTTTCTCCCAGCCTCCCATGCACTTGCTCGCCCGTCCCTTTTCTTCTTCCGTCTCTCTTGTCTCTCTTCTCCTCTCCTTTCTCCCCTCTTTCCCTCCTCCCACCTCTCTCTCCCCCGTTACCGGAGGAGCAGGTTCGTTCCTGGTCACATTCTGTCCTTGACTTTAGGAGATGAGACACATTTCCAGCTCCACAAAACCAGCCCCAGGACTGTGCTCCTCACGCGTGAGTGCTGCTTTTGTGGGCAGGCACATGCCCGGAGGGATTCTGGCACCTGCACACAGCCCGGCGGCCTCTTGCATCGAGCTGTAGAATGCAGACAATGTTGCTCCGTCCAGAAAAGCCTGTGCTTCCCTGCCGCGGCCAAGCTACTCTTTGAGCTCTTTATTTTGAAACCATTTCTTGTTGGATTCTGCGACAATCTGTCTCAAATAAAAGAAAATAAAAAGCCACAAAAAGAAATGGCCTGATTGCCATGCACTGATTGCCTGGCCCTGGAACATGATAGATCTCTGGAATGACTCGAGTAACTGTTTTAAATCTGCTGCCACTTTTCTAAATATTAGCACTGGTATTAAACAGAAATGTCTCCTGCCAAAAAAAAAAAAAAAAAAAAAAGAACACTAGATTTAGGGCCAAAGGGAGTCAATTCTGACACTCATCATTTTTTTTTTTAATATTTCAATTTGGAGAAAATGAGTTAGGGGATAACTGGGTACAGAAGAGAGTTGGGTGTTTTTTTTCTTTCCTTTTTTTTTTTTTTGTCTTCTTTTGAGAGGGGGTTGGGGCTGAAGCCGTGCATGTCAGAGAATTTACCCAGGAGGATGGCCAACCTTCAGCAGAGTCAATTTAGTTACAAGATCAAAATCTCTTGACTCACAGGAGACAGTGTTAAAAGGTTGGGAACAGCTACAGATCTGTTAAAATCATGCTTTTGCAGCAAAATCAGATTCTGAATTGCTTTACAGGCTCTTCATTTATAAAGCCCCTTTCAAGCTGTCAGGTTTTGGTCCAAGCAGTCACGATGCTTAGGAAGCTGTTGAACCAAGGCATTGACTTCATGCAACCCTCCTGCCCCACCCCCACCCCAAATTCCAGCCCCCACCTAGGTCAAGTCCAGCTGCTTGAGGGACAAGAAGGAAAAGTAAAGTCCCAGAGGAGGCCTGGTTTTCAGGTGTTTGTGGACTAGGAAGCCACTGCCTGATACTCTCTTGCTAATCTTTTTTTTTTTTTTTTAATATTTATTTTTGAGAGAGAGAGACAGAGCGTGAGCAGGGAAGGGGCAGAGAGTGAGGGAGACACAGAATCCAAAGCAGGCTCCAGGCTCTGAGCTGTCAGCACAGAGCACGACGTGGGGCTCAAACTCACCAACTGTGAGATCACGACCTGAGCAGAAATCAATGCTTAGCTGAATGAGCCACCCAGGCACCCCTCTCTTGCTAATCTTAATAACAAACACTTTAACAACAGCTCTTGAGCACTTACTCTGCCCCAGACTTCGTGTCAAATATTTATGGACCGGGGTCCGCAAACTACAGTGCATGGGCTATTTCTAATCCACTTCTCTTTGTACAGCCTGTGAGCTCAGAATGGTCTTGACATTATTTTAATGGTTAAACATATCAAAAGCTCTTTCATGACTCATGATGATTATATGAAAATCCAACTACAGTATCTATAAATAAAGTTTTATTGGCTCAGGGCCATGCCAATTCATTTTATGCGTTATCTATGGCTGGTTTGGGGCTACCATGGCTGGTTTAAGCAGTTGCAGCAGAAATTGTAGGACCCACAAGGGACGCCTGGGTGGCTCAGTTGGCTGAGTGTCCAACTTCGGCTCAGGGCATGATCTCGCAGTTGACGAGTTGGAGCCCCGTATCAGGCTCTGTGCTGGCAGCTCAGAGCCTGGAGCCTGCTTCTGATTCTGTGTCTCCCTCTCTCTGCACCTCCCCTGATCGTGCTCTGACTCTCTGTGTCTCAAAAATAAAGATAAACATTAAAAAATTAAAAAGAAAGAAATTGTATGACCCACAAATCTAAAATATTTACTCTCTGGCCCTGGAAGACCCAAAGAGGGCCATTGACTCTCTGGCCCTCTCTGGAAGTTTGTGGACCCCTGTTTTTGTACATCAGTCTCATGCTTACCGTGGCCTTCCGGAGTAGGGCCTACAGTTACCCTTAAAGCTATACGTGCAGAGGGAATGGAGATGCAGAGAAGTCATTGTACCTGCACTTCGAATGGCTTCTGTCTTTAAAAGTCACTTGTGATGAGATTTCTTTTAAAAAGAGGCACTTCTGTAGGTGCTAGAGAATTAGAGAGGAGCAGCAGGGAAAGTTACTGACCCTGGAGAGTTTCAGTTGAAGGTGGGAACCAGCTATGTGCAGTTAGTGTGATTCTCTGAAGTCATAAAACACTTTTCTTACGTTTATCGGTTTACGAAACACGCCTGCGGCAATCGGTATGCGGCAGGGGTCCTAGGCCAAGTGCTTGGCAAATAGTAACTCATTTAATTCTCTCAGCCACCTTATGAACGAAATATGATTGCTGCTTCCGTTTAGAGATGGGGAAACTGAGGCACATACCGTTAGTTTAAGAACTAACTCCCAGTCATACAACCGGCCGATGGCAGAGGTGGGATTTGAATTTGGTTGACCTTGGTCGGAATGCCCTTGCTGTGCATCAGTGTGCCGTGCTGGCTTCTGCCCTCTCCACGTAGCATTTGCTCCTTACAGAAATCCCATGAGAACAGAAGCGTACCTGCTATTCCCATTTAATAGAGACACAAACTGAGGACCTGAGAGGTTAAACGAGCCAAGGATGAGCGCCTATTTCATGGCAAAGCCACTCATGCTCTGCCAACCCCTGCCTACTTCACTTCACACCACCCTCTTCTTGATCTTTGCCCTCAAGCAGCCCCTGATTTTCTTGTGGGTTCACTTCATGGTTCTTGCCTATGAGACTCCCTTTCCCTGCAACACTCTTCTCCTGCACTCCTCATGCACGTGGCTCCTTTTCATCTCTCAGATGACCTTAGCAAACGATAGGTCCTGGTTCTCCCACAAAGAGATACCCAAAGAACAGGATTTCTTTCCTTCGCATGCAAAAGTGTGTGTAGACATCAAAGGCTGGTAGGCAGCTCCATAATCGTGAAGGACTAAGCTCCTTCTTCAAAATGGCTCCATCTTAGAATCCAAAAATATTGCTGCAGCTCCTGCCATCACATCAGACTTCCAGAAGTCAGCCAAAAGGAGGCAGAGAGAGCGGAACAACCCACCTCTTTTGCTCACATTCCTTAGGCCAGGTTTAAGTCAGATGTCTACACCTAGCTGCAAGGGAGTTTGGGAAAACCAACCTTTTTTCTTGAAGGCTTTATGTGTAGCTAGAAAATAGAACATTCCGGTGATGTGCAAGGAGGAGAGAATAGATATGGAAAGACAACTGCTATAGAACAGTTTTCCTTAAGAGTACTTCTCCAATTTATAATATGATTTGATTGGTGTGATTATTATTTAATGTCTAACAAAGCCAAAACTGAGACCTTCTAACCTGTTTCTTCTACGGCCCCAGCACTTAGCAGAGACTCGGGCACATTGTAGCTGCTCAGTATTTTTTGAATGGATGCCCCAGCAGAGTCAGGGACAGAACTCAGGACACCAAGCTCTTGGCCTGTTTCTCCAGCTCTAAGCCAAGGCAAGCAAAGGTCACCTTATCTTGTGTAAACTATAAGATAAGAGAATTCCAGGCAATGAGTATAAAGGTGAGCACTCTTTTCCTGACCCCTGGGTAAAGTTGTATTGTCCGATCAGTAACTAACTGCCCAGTTGGTGACAGAGACACCCAGGGAGCATGGGATACAATGAACCCATGTACATGTCAACAGCAGTGGCCTGACTCAGTCACAAGAGGGCTGGTCTCCTTTGTGCCACCCTCTAAGTCATGCTTGGCACTTCCATTTTGTAAGCCCCAGACAAGAGGGAATATAACCATGAGTCCATTATTTGAACACAGCACCAACTGAGATCCCTGCTGGCCAAGGCCACTGTTAGAACTTTCTCATCAAGGAGTATCTTTTGCAGCCACTTAGAGTTTTCATTTTGCTGAATGGTAAGTAGAGATATCATTTGTCAACTGCTTACCAAGTGATGGGAACACCGAGACCCTTGAATATGACGTGATCAGCCCAAGAGCTCAACTACTATGAGAGGTTGCCGGTGGGACCAGGGGAAGCAACAATGTTCCGTGTTCACCAAACTATTTCCTTTTTCCTCTTGAGCTCACAGAAAGGCTACCTTTTTATTTTCTCTTTGATGGGGGTGGGGCAGGGCATGCAACCAGATCCAGTTGGCAAAATACGGGCAGAAATGACCTATGCTGCCTCTGGGCTTGGCTCCTTCTTTTTATGTATCTTCCCCTTCTATGGTGTGGTTAGCATGTGTGAAGATGGTCAAGCTATAATATGGAAGAATCCTATACCGGAAGCATACCCCATCGCCTCTTTGTTGGTGGTTGACATAAGACAACTCAGAGGTGTGGGGTGGGAAAGCCTCATTGGGGCAAATTTTGTTTGTTTCTTTGTTTTTTTCCCAGTTTTATTGAGAAATAATTGTCATACATCACCGTGCAAGTTTAAGGTGGACAGCATGATAATTTGATTTACCTATATTGTGAAATGATTATCACCATAGGTTCAACCCACACCCACCATCTCATATAGATACAATATAAGGAAAAGAAAGATGAGAAAAAAATCTCCTTGTGATAAGAACACTTAGGATCTACTCCCTTAACAACTTTCCCACATATCATACAGCAGTGTTAGCTAGAGTCATCATGTTGTACATTACATCCCCAGTACTGATCTATCTTATAATTGGAAATATGTGCCTTTTGACCTCCTTCCTGCAATTCCCCCTCCCCGGCCCGCTGCCTCTGGTAACCACATGTCTGATCTCTTTTTCTATGAGCTTTTTAAAAAATTCCACATATAAATGAGACCACACAGTATTTGTCTTTCTCTATCTGACTTAATTTCACTTAGCATAACGTCTTCGAGGTCCATCCATGTTGTCACAAATGGTAGGATTTTCCACATACAGTGTGTGTGTGTGTGTGTGTGTGTGTGTGTGTGTGTCTCACAACTTCTTTATCTATCATCCATCAGTGGACACTTAGGTTGTACTTAGGCTGTTTCTATGTCCTGGCTGGTGTAAATAATGCTACTCTGAACATAGGGGTAAGAATATCTTTTCGGGTTAGTGTTTTTGTTTCCTTTGGATGTGTTCCCAGAAATGGAATTGCTGGATCATATGGTGGTTCTATTTTGCATTTTTTGAGGAACCTCCATACTGTTTCGCATAATGACTGCACCAATTTACATGCCCACCAACGGTGTACCAGGGTTCCCTTTTCTCCACATCCACACCAGCATTTATTAGCTTTCTTGTATTTTCGATGATGGCCATTCTGACCAGTGTGAGGTGATAGCTCACTGTGGTTTTAATTTGCATTTCCGAAAGGATTGGTAATGTTGAGCATCTTTTCATGTACCTGTTGGCCTTTTGTGTATCTTCTTTGGAAAAATGTCTGTTCAGGTCCTTGGGGCTAACTTTTGATCCATGGGGATGGGAGCCAATGGATAAATGCTTCATTATTTTTCTGTCAGATACATACTAATGAGGTGCATTTTATGTCCTTTCCCGGAGTGTGGGGTCACACAGCCTGTTGACCTCAGTGGCCTTCCTGAGCTGTTGGCTTAGTAAGGTTTCCTTGTACTGACTTTTCCTTCTAACCCGCTTCATTCTGCTTGTTCTCACTCCTGCTGCCCGCTAACATGGTACCCAATAAAGCACTTGCACATCAGCCTTTTGCTCAGGCTCTGCTTTCTGTGGGACCCTGTTTAAGTTACTCCACTGGACCAAGAGCTTTCCTGGAGAGCCACCTAACCGGGAACATCAATGTTGAATTTTGCGTGAGCGAGAAATAAATTGTGATTGTCTGAAGCTATTGAGAATGGGTTTGTTTATGACAGCAGCAAAGGCTAATTACCCTAATATATTATTCCCCTCTTCCAGATAAGGGAGCCGAGTTCAGAAAAATGAAATAACTTTCCTTAGTTACACGATTTGTGTTAGAACTGAGGTTCAAATCAAGGTCCGCTTAATTTGCAGTGAGTCCTAGGCCATCATAATTTGCACGAGACATTGACAAAGTGTCCACAAAGTGGTGATCTTTTAGAGGAACATCTTCATCGTTCCCTCCATCTCATCCAGTCTCATGGGCTATGTCAGTATCGGCGGACGTAGTTGCCTGGTGAACCTCAGCCCAAAAAGTACTAGTATATGCAACCTTCCCCTTTCCATCAGTTAGCCTCCATTGATGTGCCTGCCTGCTTCTTTACTTATTTATTAGGTAGGGGTTGAGGGGGAAACTTTCTCTGAGGACTATGGAAATGGGTGGGTGAGGCATTGGAGAGGTCTCAGTTCCTAATTTTCTCTCTTAGGATTGTTCAATCAAGCAATCCTCATTTATTATATGAAAAAAAGTATTTCTGTGAAACATTTAGAAAAAAAAGCAAAAAGAAAGGGAAATAACCTATAATATTAGGAATGAAATGAATTCTTCAAAGCAAGAGGGAAAGAACTCCCACCCTCCACAAGTCCCCAGACTCTCATTGCCAGACTCACCTCCCCAAGAAGAGCATTGTTAAGAGTTTCTTCCTGTACAGATCCCTCTGTCTTTGTATCTCTATCTATCATCTATCTATCTATCTATTCACATATATAGTTTTGATCGTTTTGTGTGAATACACAGTTAGAAACAAAAAATGGGTGCCATTCCATACGGCTGAAATCTTTTTCTCTTAATTCCATATTATGAAAATTTTCACTGAGCACGTATTCAACAAATATTCAGCATCATTTATTCATCAAATATTTACTGATCACCTGCTGTGTTCTAGGTGCTGTCTTAGGCTTGGGGACACAGTGGTAAATGTGACCAAGTTCCTGCTCTAATGAGTCATGCAATAAAAATTGACCTTATGATGTAATATTCCATTGCTTGGAAGTACCACATTTCACTTAACCAATGACCCATAGACAGGCATTCTAGATTGTTTCAATTGTATTTGCTTTTACAAAAAAAAATAGTGTAATGAGCATTCTTGAATATCTATCTTTACATACTCATGCTAATATTTCTGTGGAGTAGAAGCCTGCCCCTAAATAGAATTAGTAGCTCCCTTTCAGCATTAAACAGGTACTGCTAATTTGCCATCCAAAATATTGTACCAGTGTTTGAATAGAGTTTGAATCTGCTCTATTCTCCCTACCCTGTCCTGCACTTAATGTTAGCAGTGTTGGGTTTTCTTTCCCCACCTTTAAGGAAAAAATAATATCTCACTGTTGCTTTTATTCTTTAATATGTGGCAAGGCTGAGCACCCTTGCACATGTTGGCTGGCTGAACGCTTCCCTTTCCTGAATGGCTGCTCATGTCTATTACTTGTTTATTTCTTCTCATGATGTAATGTTGAACCCCTGGTGTTGTGAACACAACAGATAGATTCCTTCATGGAGTCTCCAGTCCAGCAGGGAATCCAGACCTTGGACAATGGTAAGAAGAAGCAGATGTATGCATGAAAGTGCTAGGTCAGTGGGGGCACAGAACAGCCTTGGGTGGGTGTCAACAGGGAGGGCTTCTAGGTAGAGAAGATATTTAATAGTAGATTTGGCCAAACGAAAGCAAGGAACAGACTTAAATTTCAGGATAAGGATGCAGCTAGCCTGGTAGCCATGAGGAGACTCAGGTTTTGCTTTATTGTTTACTTACATATCTATATAAATATAAGTTCTCGTACTCAGACTGATGAGACCGAGTGATATTAAAATTACAGAATAGTTAGTCCTCAATAATAGTAATAATAGTAATAGTAACAACAAACATTCCTGTCATCTAGTAATGTTCCAGATACTCCCATGAGCACTTCACATGTATTATCTCATTTAATCCTCCCTTAAGCCCCTCTACTAGGTACTCTTTTATTATTCCCATTTTACTGATGAGGAAACTGAAGCACAGCCTGAAGTTGTGAGGTCTGTTCTTTGCACTTGTATAGTAGGTATCCCTTGAGTTTCCTTGAGTTAGGAAATCTCTATTTCTGTTGTCTTCCCTTAGTATCCACTTTAAGACCTGGGGCTTCATTGGGCTTCTGTCCCATAGTCGCTGCGTGATGCTGGGACCAAAACTCTGAGCTTTAGATTCTTCTTCTGTAAAATAAAAATAATGACAATAATGATACTGAACGTTGGTAGCCCACTTTCTGTGTCATTAGATAAGTTGGCTAATATTTCAGTTTTAAAAAAGGCTTATAATCACAGAGCGTTATTTCTTGCTCATGCTACATCATAAATTGGCTGGGAGCTCCACTCTGCACCTCCTTACTCTAGGAGTTTGGCTGTGGGGGCTCCATCATGGCGTGGGTGTCCACGGTCCCTGCAGCTGGGGGAAAGGGCACTACGTGTCTTCCGCTAGTAGCCACAGGCTTCCATTCAGCACTGGTGCATATTCTTCCTCTTCGGCTTCATTGGCCAAAGCAAGTCACGTGGTCACACCCGAGCTCCAGCAAAGGCAGTCCGGCCAGGTGCACAGAGAGAAGAATGGGATCATGGATCGACTACCATAATCCATGGGCCAACTCTGTTTAAGTGTTTTACTGTAACAACCTACTTGCTAATAACCTGGTATAGTAACTGATTGCTGTGCCCATTTTAAAGATGAGGGAATTGAGTCACAGAAATGAAACTTGGCTATTAAGTGGGAAAGCCAAGTTTCAACCCCAGCTGTCAGTCCCCAGATCCCATATTCTTAAACTTTCTATTATATTTACCCTCCAGGGTTATTGGAAGAATCATAGAAAGGACTTGAACAATGCACATGGCCATAAGGAGTATTCGCATTGTTGCTGCTGCTTCCTCAGTGTTCTGGCCTCAGGAAGTCCTTAGGTGAGGAAATTGATTTGACTCAGCTCCTTCTAGCAGTCTTCTCCTTCTCCACCATCCAGCCAGAAAGACACAGACTTTTCAGGAAGCATTGCTGCCCTCGCCATGAATGAGTCCTGCCCAAACAACCCGGCACACAATCTTTTTCCAGTCCAGGTCCCATTAACCTAAAAATCTCAGGCAAGTGCGGTGAATCAAATGAATAAATATCAGTCACCAAAGGGCCGGCTCTGTGAATAAGTCATGTAGCACAATGTAAAGTGGGATAACACGTTGTAAATTAATGTTGTTAAAATGAATACTTGATAGTAATCCCAAGGAAGGCTATTTACCATCGGCACTTGAAGCGACAGGAGCGGCGTGGAAGCCAAAGCAATTTGCATCGCATGGAAACACTCAGGTTTGCCACTGCTGATGAATTATCAAACGCTTTGGCTGTTCTCCATGTGCAGCACTGTTTAATGTTTACCTAAAAAGCAATGGGGCAGGGAGATGCTCTGTGTGCCTTGCAAATGGGCAATGATAGAGGTCAGTGGTAATGCATGAAGCAGAGCAAAGGAAATCTATTTGAGTAGCCATCCCCTGCCCCTCCCTGGGCTAACACGCGTGGCTTTTATCCCCTCTCGTGAATTGGGTCGGACCAGCCCATCCTGGAGCTGGTTAAAAAGAGCCACCGTCAAGATATCACCTGTCCTCCGCTCTCTTTCCCAGCTTCACCTTCCTGGTGTGGTTCCTCCAATGAGCTGCCTTCAGCTTTTTGGGTTTCCATAAGCCTCAGCAGATAGCTGAGGGATGGTATTTTCTATTACCGTAAGTCTTGGGTAAAAATTATATGTCTCTTTTAAAAATTATCCGCAATAATTTGTAAGTGTGAGCTCCAGGATCCTTGCACTTACCTTGAATGCCTTGGGTGCCACATAGAAAGCAGCACCTAGTGTTGTTGACCTTCTCTCCTTCATCAAAACCTAACATTTCCCTGGACCATACCCTTAGAGTCCTAACCCTGTGTGCCTGCTTATCCACATTATAGATGCACTTATCTGAGGAGAATTCAACTGGAAAGGAGGCAACAAAAAGGAGAAAAAGACAAATGTAATGAGGGCTGGTGAGCTCGCCCACACATCCACCTCCCATGAGAGGGAGAATGAGAGCCAGACGGTCTCAGCTCCTGCTGGCCTCTCCAGTACGTGCACAGCTCTCTCTACTGAATGCAAGGTCTAGCTTTACAGAGACACAGTTTTTATAGAACACGGCCCTTGACTTCTTCTTAAGGGATTGCGAGGGCAATAACTTGCTTTTTATCTGAAGAGGTTGAACCTGTACCCCGAGGTGATGGGGGAAATAACAGTAACAAGTTAACACCATTTCACCTGATTCTTTTAAACCTAACTTTCAACAGTTTGGGAGTTGCACCTTTCAGGAGATGTACCAGAAAGGGCAAATAATTCCTCTTCCTGGGGCTCCTTCTCCATCACCCCACCTTGAAAGGAAATCCCTGTAGTCTAGACAAGATGGCCCATTGCTTGATTTCCCTTTGGTTCAGACCAGGATTTCCCAAACTTGAGTAAGACATAGACTCTGTTTAGAGGAAAATAATCATCATGGACCCCAATGAGAATATAAATTATTTTTATTAAAATGTTAATATACATAAACGTAAAATCAGATATAAAATTTTGTGCTTATTGTTTAAGCCAATTATGAAACCAAAACAAATTAGAAATTAAATACGGACATCACTGCAGATCCAATAAAATTCAAATTACAACTATTAAATATGATGAATCGTGTTCTTTGTCTGAAATGAATTCTCTCTTTGTCGTTCTCTCATACTTTGGGCTTTGGCGCTGGTTCTCCCGAGGTAGGAGACCTCGGTGACCTGCAGTACTCCGATCTTTCTCCTTCTCGTCACTTGGCATGAATTTATCATCTCATGTGAATTCATGCATTGGATCCTTCTCTGTTGTTTTCTGCAGAGAATAAAGGTAGTTGTGCTTGGCACGTGCATGGCAGTCAATAAAAAGTGCAAAAGTCTTTTCTGAAATGGTATGGCTGAACCTGATCAGAAGGTGGTCATCTAATGATGCGGGGTGGACCCACAATATGCTTCTATTGATTTCTTTTTGCTTGTCATTGAAACTGCAGGTGACAGTACAAATTTCTTTCAGAGAGAATAATGTGTGTGGACCCTCAGGGGCTGTGGGCTCTAGTTTGAGCACAGTGTTCTAGATGAATATTCATCTAGAATTCCCTCTCCCTGCCAGCCATCTCCCTTTCTCCCATGCACCATTGGAGTGTGTTCAATTTAAAAAACCCAATTGGACAATCAGGACACCGGGGCTCTAGCTGTAGCCCCAACTAGCTTAGATTCTGGCCATGTCTCTTCTCAGGTCCCTCCATCTCTACCAGCCCAAGAGAAGCTACCGCCATGTTCTGCCCCAGCTGGAATGGCTTCCCAACTTGTCACCCTGCTTCCGTCCTTGGCCTCTCTCCTGCCTGTTCCTTCTCTGGCAGCAGAGGGTGATTTCCTTAAGTTATATATTAATCATCTCACTTCCTTGTTTAATACCCTTCCATCTAGGGCTCCAAATTTACTTAAAATAAAACCCACAATCTATCAAGCTGTATGTGATCCCATTCTCCCTCTCAGATTCTATCCACATCTCACTTCCCTTGTGCCCCATCATGACCCAGCCCCAGGGTTTCCTTGTAGTTCTTCAAACTGCCCCAACTCTTCTCTACATCAAGCCTTTAAATGGGTTTTTCTCTTTTTTTTTTTTTTTAAATGGGTTTTTCTCTACATGGAACATTCGTGTTGCTTCCACCAGTCTCCTTCTCTCTCTCTCTGGCTTCTTATTATCCTTTAGACCTCATCTTAAATCCCTGCTTTTTTGGGTAGATCTTTTCTGATAGGACTGCCTGGATTAAAATCCCACATTCTCTGTCTCCATCTTGGGTTAAACCTCATCACACCACAATTTAGTTGTGTGATATGGGTGTGTATTTTCATCTTTGGGTCTGTCTTCCTCCACTAGGAGGGCAAGAGGAACTGTGTGCCCTGTTATCCTGGCATTCACACCCAGGGCAGCACTGGCATAGAGTAGATACTAAATTATTTAATTAATGTTCCTGAAGGAATGAAAGCCATCCATTGGGATCATTTCTTTGGGCTTCTTTTTTTTCTTTTCTTTTTATTTTTTTTAGCTGTGAAGTGGAGCTAAGCATATCTACTTTATTTGACATCATTCACTTAACACGGAAAAGCTGTGTTTTGCAGTCAGACCATGTGCTAGGTACCAGGGACACGGAGTATCTTGAAAAAGTTCAAGGGGTCTTAAGGAGGCCAAGTGTTGGAGGTTTGGTGTCAAGAGCTGGGTAGAGGATGTGTGGAGTCAGGGCTGAGTACTCCCTGGAGAGAACTCTTGGGCACTAACAGCCCAGCACCCCAGGTGCCTTGCCTCCCTCACTGCTGATGGGGCTGCCTTTGATTCAGAACAGAGTACTTTAAATGTGCTTACTGGATGATCATGGGCACATACCTGGGAAACTCTTAAGTGTGTCTACTACCTTCCCACTTTGCCTCTTATGTAACCTAGCTTCCTGTATATCTTCTCCCCATGTTGATTCTGGGGATCTCAATGGAGTGAATGTAGTTTGGTTCATCAGTTCATTCCTTCGGTGAACACGCAACGAGCACCTACTGTGTGCCGGGCGCTGTTCTTGGTGCTCGTGAGTGATTGAGAATTTTGTTTCTGCTGCCTCTGACCCTAACCCAAGCTTGGGGTTTAGTGTGCTGGTTGCTTTTCCGAAGCATATCTCGCTTGCAGAATTCTGTCATGTAATGACCATGTGACGAGGTGCAAAGGATGCTGGACCAGGACTTAGGAACCTTACCTTCTTACATCATTCTACACTAACAGTATGACATTGGGCAGGTCTCTTCACCTTGCTAAGTCAAGGACTTCCTATTGTGTCAAACAGGTTATAAATTCCAGCTCTACCTAATATTTTGAGTTCCTTCCGGTCTTGAAAAAGATAATGAATATAAAGGAGCTTAGATGAAGTATAGAACAAAAGGAAAATATAATTAACCGAATTATCCACTTTAGAACCAAATGGCTATAAAATGCTAAGCAGAAGTAAAGAGAAAGAAACTAATGTGGATTATATATTCATTGTGTTAGTGAGGCTGTGCCGGGCACTTACGTACAACATCGGGCACCTTCCCCCCCCCCCCAAAAAAAAAAGAAAGAAAGAAAAAAAAAGAAAAACATTTTATGAAGAGGAAACTAGGACCAAGAATATTTAGGTCACTTTTTCAAGACTGTGCAGATAGTGAGCAGTGAGGTCAGTTCTCAAACCAGATTGGGGTGACTATTAAGGCCGGCATTCTTACCGCTCCAGGCAGTCTAAAGCAACCAAACACTGGACACCATTGTAAAGGGTCATTCAGCCTCTCTACTTAAACACTTCCATATGGCTGTGGTCTGGTTTCGTTGAGGTCCTGACCCTGAGGATAGGTAGGATGGGACCAAGGTCAGTACTTCTCTCTACGAGTAACGTTAGATCTTTTGTCTTCCCTCAATACAACTGGAAGTATTCTTCTGGAAGTCACAAGTTTGCAGGCAATAGGGAAATGTCGTGACAAATCAGTTTCTCCTTTAAGACAATCCGGGTTCCTCGAGCTCACTGTTGCGGGCTCTCAGCCTCAGACTTCCAGGAATGCCTCCCTCTCTGCTGGAAACTCCATCACATTGACAACTGCTTTCTGAATTCTGAGGGCAGCTCCCCATTCCATTGGCAATGGACTAACGGGGTCACGACTGCATCAAGAGAGACGAAGCCTGCAGCAGTTTGGTAGTGGCTAACACCCCAAATACCCTGAGCTTCATCTGTATTCATTCTCCCCTAGTGCCGTGGATGGCTTCTGCAGACTCGAGTTTATCTCAGCCTCAAAGCTAATAGAGTTAAACCAGCTGGTCAATTTAAACACGAGCAGAACCAGTGAGATGTTACTGTATTCTGAGATGGTGCTAATAAACTTTAATAGATTTCAGCTAACAATTTGGTATAAATTAGACATTGCACTGCTGCTGAGGTAATAACTTTTGGCACTAAATAACAGAAAATCAAGCTCTGTGATGTGCTTCAAAAGCACCTTCATTGAGCCTCCGAGATTCAGGCAGATTTCACTATTGATTACCGCTTACTCTTCCCCAAGCCTTAAGAAAACAGTAAAGTGCTCCAAAATGCACCCCCAAAGGAGCTCAGACTTTTTCTCCCACTGGCTCAACAGCTCATTTACATGAAAAGGTTTTGGAATCAAAGTGGGGGACAAGATGGCTGGGGACCTCTCATGGGTGAGTCAGGAACTAAGAGGGTAGACGATCCTCTCAAGGCCATACAAAGTTTTGTTCAGACTTTTCTGGAATCTTCCAGAATGTTGAGCCTGAATTCATTTCAACTCGATCCTATGTAACAACAGAATCTGTAATTAGCAAGGTCTGTGATTAGCTTGGGTTAGGCACTCGTCAGTTGGGTGGGTAGCAAGAGGTCTGGACACAGCATTAGGAGAACTTGTTCAGGTCCTGGCTATGACACTAATTAATTGTGACTTTGGGCAAGTTGGGTAACTCACCCAAACCTAGAAGCATTTAGCTTCCATCATCTGCCTGGCTTAAAACATTGTGCTGAGGTGAAAGGAAATGTGATAATCCCTGTGTTGTAGGTGGGAAGGGCTATCCACACATTAGCTGTAAAATGTAATAGGCCACACAACCTTATTCAGGGGTTCTGAGGTTTAGTGGTACCATCATGGACTTCAGAAATGGCTAGGGGTGCCTGGGTGGCTCAGTCGGTTGTACGTCCAACTTTGGCTCAGGTCATGATCTCACAGTCTGTGAGTTCAAGCCCTGCGTCGGGCTCTGTGCTGACAGCTCAGAGCCTGAAGCCTGCTTTGGATTCTGTGTCTCCCTTTCTCTCTGTCTCCCCCACTCACAGTCTGTCTCTCTCTCTCTCAAAAATAAATAAACATTAAAAAAATAATAATAAAGAAAAGAAATGGCTAGAACGTTTCCTTTTCTACCCATAGTTCCTGCCACCTACCCTGTTCTCCCCCTCCACTCTGTACCTGTGGGACCTTCATAGATGTGGAACCATGCTCAGGGCAAGTGCTATAACTTCTGTGTTGGTTTTCACAGGAGTCAGATTTCTCCAAGAGCCAAACTCTGCATGAGTGCTTTATTTATTTTTTTATGTTTATTTACTTTTTGAGAAAGAAAGAGAAGCAGTGTGAGCGGGGGAGGGGCAGAGAGAGAGAGGGCGACAAAGAATCTGAAGCAGGCTCCAGGCTCTGCATTATCAGCACAGAGCCCGATGCAGGGCTCGAACCCATGAACCGTGAGATCGTGACCTGAGCTGAAGTCAGATGCTTAACCGCCTGAGCCACCCAGGCGCCCCTGCATGAGGGTATTATTATTGAAACATTTGCCATATTTCATTGCATCTAAGACATGCTTTTTTCTCACAGTTTAACATCTCTGGGTTGGGATGTCTCTCCATCACTGCCAGGTCAGAGTTTAATTAGTGTCTTTTTCTTTCTTAGTGGTACACAGTAATGATGCATCTTACAATTGGGATCATCCTAAATGTGATGGCATATGGAACCAGGTGCTGTTAGGAGCAAGGATCTCTTCTGGGGCCCAAGGCAACATGTTCTTCTCTCAGGGTGTTGACGTCCTGCCACAGTGGAGCAGGGCGAGTCAAACAGCTGTCAGCTGGACAGGAGAATTTCATCTACCGTGGTGTTTTGGAACAACTCAACAGGGAAAAGTGATGAAGAATGCCTAGGGGCTTGGGCTACTCTAGTGGAGATGGTCCATGAAGGTCTCTCTGAGAAGATGAAGCTGAGTGCCGGAAAGGAGGTTCCCTGATAAGATCTGGGACGAGGGCCTTCCATTGTGAGGAAATAGCCAGATGGACCTTGAAACGAGAATAAGGTTAGTGGGACGTTGTTGGCATAGATCTCCCAGGTAGAATGATCTAAATATGTGCAAATAGAAGTATATGGGGGCACCTGGGTGACTCAGTCGGTTGAGCATCAGGTCAGGATCCAGGTCAAGCCCCACGTCAGTGTGGAGCCTGCTTGAAATCTTGATATTCTCTGTCTCTCTCTCTCTCTCTCTCTCTCTCTCTCTCTCTCCCTCTGCCACTCTCCCCTCCATCTCTCTCTAACTTAAAAAACAGTCATATATGTTCTCAAAGACCTTGTCTCTCTGTCCTTGATTTTTTTTAAACCTTGATTTTTTTTTTTACCTTCCTTAAGGACTATATTAGCTGCTGTAACAAAACCCCACACACTTGGATGGCTTAAAACAAGAGAAATTTATTCTCTCTGCAGTTCTATAGACTACAAGTCTGAAAACACAGTGTTGGCAGGGCCATTCTCTTTCTGGAGGATCTAGGTGAAAGTATGTTCCATGCCTTTCTCGTCCTTCTGGGTTTTCCAGCCATCCTTGGCATTCCCTGATTTGTAGACACCACACTCTAATCTCTGTCCCCTCTGATCCCATTGTACTCTCCCGGTGTGTGTCTTTTTTTTTTCCTTATAGGGATGCCAGTCACATTGGATTAGGGCCCACCCTAATTCTGTATGAGCTTCTGTATGAGCCTAATTCTGTAATCCTAACTTGATTACAACTCCAAAGACCCTATTTCCAAATAGGAGGTCATAGTTACAAGTTCTAGGGGTTAGTACTTAAATATATCTTCCTGGGGGATACACTGCAACTCATAACAGAGAAATTGATGATGCATCTCAAGAAAACGTCTTCATAGAGGCTGATGCTACTTTGATAACATAGAGATCAAGCCTTCCTACACCAAACAGATCTACATTTTGCCTACTAAGGACAAAAAGCATGACCCTATCTTCAGTGTGAAAAACTCAAATGCCTGGCTCACCTATGGAGAGCTTCTCTTTTTTTTAATTTTTAATATTTATTTATTTATTTATTTATTTATTTATTTATTTATTGAGAGAGGGAAAGAGACAGAGCATGAGCGGGAGGGACAGGGAGAGAGGGAGTCACAGAATCCAAAGCAGGCTCCAGCTTCTGAGCTGTCAGCACAGAGTCTGACATGGGGCTCGAACCCATAAGATCATGACCTGAGCCAAAGCTGGATGCTCAACTGACTGAGACACTCAGGTGCCCCACCTATGGATACCTTCTTATTTCTTTGTTGTGATTTTGAAGTCAAGGTCTAAGCTTTATTGGTGGAAACAGGTTACCACAACATCTCTAAATCTAATTTACGTGTAACGTTGGTGGCAAAATTAATGTTACTACCTTTGGGAGTATGGGGGTGGCAGCAATAACAAATAGAGAAGTTTTAAATGACACAGGACCCAGTTGTCATCATTAGTATTGGCATAAAAATAGGTGCTTAATTCCTCAGTATATTCCCTCTACTATCTCCCGCCACTCTTGAAAGTCATCATAAAATAATAACAGCTAACGCTGACTGAGTGCTTACCATGTTTTAGGCATTATGCCACCGAGTTTAAATGTATGGCGAACCCATTCATTTCTTACACTAACTCCGTGAGGCAGGAACTATTATCCTCACTTTACTTAGGACACGAAGGTTAGGAGAGCTTATGTGTCTCACATGGGCTCATAAGCCTGGTGAATGCCAGAGACAAGATTCACATCCAGAAGGTCTAGCTCTAAAGCTCATGGATGTAACCACTCCTACTTCTCTTCTGTGGTGCAACCCCCTCATTTTTACACCAGAAATGGGAAGTGATGTTCTCAAGGTCACACAACTAGGAGATACCAGAACAGGGGGAGGGACCCAGAATCTTCTGATTCATAGTCCAGTGCTTTCTCATCTGCTCTTTGTTTTCTCAAGGCTTTGTCAACATTCACAGCCAAGTGAGATTTTCCAGTTGATATCTGACCCTCATCCCCAAGAGCAGGCCTCGAGAAGGCCATGAGAAGTCTGGTTGGCAAAGTCCTGTCCAGTGGTGCCGACCCTGCTCAGGGGATATCATCAGACTCTGAGAAGCCCACACATTACTCAGGAACATCCAGAGCATTGTGGACACAGAGTTGCGCATCTTTTTTTTTTTTTTTAATTTATTTATTTATTTTGAGACAGAGAGAACATGAGCAGGGGAGAGTCAAAGAGAGAGAGAGAGAGAGAGAGAATTCCAAGCAGGCTTCACACTATCAATGTGGAGCCTGATGTGGGGCTCGAACCCACGAACCATGAGACCATGACCTGAGCTGAAACCAAGAGTCAGACACTTAACTGACTGAGCCACCCAGGCACCCTTCTGAAGTTGCCCATCTAATCGAAAATTTGTGTTGAGGACCTATATCTTTCCGCAGAGCTGAGTCTGCTCTGTCCTAGCTGACCATTTGGGTGACCAAGACTGGAGCTAGAAACATGTTGCTGGGCCACTTCTATGAAACTGAAAGACTAGATTCTGAAACCGAAATTAGGTTCGTCTCCTGCTCCTCTCAAAACTAGCATGTTGTCTGGGGAGCTAGGTCCCAGTCTGGGGAAGGGAACTAGATGTGAGGGGTGGGAGGGAGATTTCTCAAGTATATACTTTAGTATTTTGCAACCAGTGAATGTATTAGATAACAGGTTTTTTAAAAAGACCTGAAGCCCTGCCTTGGACTCATGAGAAAATGCTGAATACATTATAATCAATTAGTGGGGTCTCCCAGGTACACAGGATAAAGCAGTGTCTGCACATGGGCTCTGCGTTTCTTACCTCTGGACACTAGTCATGATATTCATAATTTATACCTCGTGAAGACAGAATTTCTCATTCTCAGGAAGACTATTCCAGGGCAGTTGTCAATGTTTTGCACATTCCCCATTTTCTCCTCAAAGCTCCTCATAGCTACGTGAGTGTCACAAAATGGGAGGTTCACAACTTCTCAGCTGTAAGAGGAATTAATATAGACAAACCCATGGGATCTTCTTCGTGTCTGACCTTACTCCCTCCTGTTGCCTTCATTGAAAATAGGTGTTGGCATCTTTTTTGCCCCCTGGGGGAGTCCTTCTCCCTATGCTTCCTGGAGCCATCCTTTTCTCTCTCTTGCAGGAATTTGATAGCCATTTTGCAGGCCCCTTCCCAGTGTTTGGGGACCTCAGCCTCCAGCAGATATTTAGGCAGAAGAGGAGCACAGGTGTGGAGTCTCAGGATGAGCCCGTTTTCATGCTCCTGCCTGGGAAAACTGCCCTCAACAAACACATTTGTTGCTCATACATTATCTGTTGGCTATCTACCCACGTGCCCATCTGTTGAGATGGCAATGAGCCTGATCCCAGGCCCCAAAGCCAACTCTATTAAACCTAAGTGCCAACGACCAGTGAGCTGGCTGCAGGAGACTTCACCCTCTGGGGACCCTTTCTCCTCACCTCCCCTTGAGAATACTGAGCCTCCAGAATACTTCTGACTTTCTCACCTGGGTCCTAGCTGGAGGCACAGCCCCCTTTGGAGACCCCTGCTCGGGATGAAAAAGGTTTGTCCCCTGGATGGCGAGACCCAGTCTAACCCTGAGACTCTGTGAAGAAGGGAATAGGTGGTGAAATTGAGTCATGGGCATGAGTTAGGTGGGATCCTGCCTGCCTGCCCTGGGTGCAGAGGGGACAAAGATGTAGAGTAATTGGAACTACATCCTTTCCATTGAATGTCATTTATGTGAGTGTGAGTGTGTGTATGTGTGTGTGTTTGTGTGTTGGGGGAAGACTAAATTTATCCACAGCATCAGTAATAAATCAAATGTCTTTATTCCATTCCCTTGTTCCAAAATGGGTTTGAAGGGACAGATAAAATGCCAAGTATCTGTAAAACCTGCTAACAAGGGCACATTCCCATCTCCCATGATACATTTAGGCCCCAAAAGGCACCTGGCAGGGAGGAGGAAGATGATTAACTATGGTCTGTGGCTGACATAATATCAGGCACATAGTAGACACTCAGAGAAAGCTGTTGAATGAATAATGGAGGTCTCTTCACAGAGTAGCGTGCGAATGAAATGTGATGAGTATATTTACATTAATTTTTGAGCACCTACTAAATGCCAGGCACCATTCTAGGCTATGTGGGGGTAGTATGAGGCAAGATAGACAAGGTCTCTGCTCTCGTGGAGCTTATCTTCCATCAGGGGACAGACAAAAAACAAACAAATGCACAATGAAACATGCAGAGCTCAATAACTTGCCTTCTGCTCTGAGGGAAAGCAGCAAAATGAAGGAGACTTGCATGCACCTGTATGGTAAGGGCCATCAACCTATATTTGCTAGGTGGTTTCCAAAGAAACTCCCCCTCCATAAACACATACTCATGCGTATAAATGTACACAGTCACGCACAAACACACACACACACACACACACACACACACACACACACGATATTTTGAACTCGGAATGCTCTTGAATCATACATTATTATTTCTATAAAAAACACAAGATTCAAACCCATGTGGCCTGACTGGGAATCTGGTCAAGAATCCAGAGGTCTCAGTTTGCTTGAAGCCATTGTCAGGTCACTACTTCAAATCAGAACATATGGTCATTACTTTTCAGTCCCAAAACCTGGGTCTGGGAAAGGATCATGGTTTCTGGGTCATGTTCCACTATGTGTCTGCTCTAGAAAGTTACAGAGTTGGAGGATGGCTACTATAGAATCAGGGTATGTGAAAGATGGACATTGGAGAGATTCCTAGACAGGAGAGGGGTTTACTCCATTTCCTCTATGATCTCATCTGCCTTAGAGATTCTGTGATTCCCAGAACATTCCAGAGCTCTGACCTTCTTAGCCTGGTTAGATGGTTGGGAGTTGAAGAGTGGACCCCTGTCCACATGGTTGAAGTCATTTAGGTGTCAGAGAGAGAAGACCATCTACAACTGAGAGGCTGCATTCAGGAAAACTTCATCTCCCACGATGTGAAGAGTGAGTCTCCTCTCTAGCATATTTGGACCACTGTGAGATGTCTAACACCCAAATTACTCATTAGTAGCCCATGATAGTGTTTCCATGGTGATCTCTCTCATTATTGTAGGCAAGATGAAAAAAGACAATGTCTGTGAAGATCTCCATGGCTGATGAATGAATGCCAATGTGAGAGAGAAGCAGATCTGTTTCCACAATGTACTGGGATGGAGGCAAATCCTGAGCCCAGACAGTCAACTATGTGAATATGGTGGAGCGATCTGCTCTGTGAACATAGGGATCTTGTCAGTCTTATCCATCCCCATATCATCAACAGCTCTCACGATACTGGTACGAAGTAGGTACTCACTAATAGATGAATGAACAATTAATGGTTGCAACAATAAAGTGAATGTTGAGGAGTGTAAGTGGGACTACTAACCCTAGTGCAGAGAAATTGGGAGTGTTGGTGGTGGTGATGGGGAGAGCATACTGATCACTAAACTGAAAGATAACACAATACCAGGGTGTAGGTTGCAAAAGTCCAGCATAAATCAAATTGTCAAAAGATTTCAAAAAAGAAGAGTCACGACCAGTGTGTTGAGAGTATCAGTAAACCACTTCCTGCAAGTTTTGTAGAAGCACGATTTTGTACTATTTCTCTGGAGAAGAATGTTGGGAGTAAGTTTCAAAATTTTTTTAAACATATGCAATAGTTTAGGTGGGCCCAGACCAATGAGTGTACATAAACTAGTTTAGCAGTTTATCCTAAGGATATACCTGAGGATGTATATGGATGCGTGTTCACCATGCCTTGTTTAACCTAGAAAAATGTCAGAAATAGCTTAAACATCCAACGATAGTGGGGTGGATGAGGAAGTGGTGGTCTTTCCCTATCCTGGAATGCCATGCTGCCATTTATATAATGTGGTAGACAACGTATTTGTCAAACATAGAAGCTTGTGCATTCATGAAGATTAGGGTAAATTCTAGTAACAGAGACCAAAAAAATGTTTTCACAAAAGAGGAGTTAGTTCCTTTCTTATATGAAAGTTCTGGGCTACCATGAGGCTCTTCAGTCTTCTAGAATTGAGCTTCCAGATTTCTTCTGTACGAGGACTGGTAAAAATCCTTGGCACTGCATAGCTACCAAAGAGCTGTAAGTAGCACATGGCTTTCCTCCTCGTTGGTCTTTCTTTGTAAAGATGCCCTCATTCTTCTCAACAAAGTTTGGAGTGGTTCTTGTTTATGTGACTTGTACACACTCGGGCAGTGCTTAAGACTCTAGACAAAGGTGTTGGGAATATGAGACTCCAGATTGTCATAATGCTGTCTCACTGATTAGGCTGCTTTAAATTTTTGTTGGCTCTTTCACTTCTAGTATATTCTCAATTAATAAATAGTCAAAATTTATGGAAACACATTTTTTTAAAACTTTGATGCCACAATACTAAACGAAAGGCTTATGTGCATGCTAAGTCAGGTTTATTTTAGTATTTCTCAGCATATCCCCACGTGTAATTATGTTGGGTGATCTCTGAGACACCAAGAAGTGTTTGTAAAGATTTTCTTTACAAGCCCACATTTGCAGCCTTCTATGAAAGAGAGGCAGCATTTGCTCGTTAGGATGGACCCTGTAGCAAGGAAAACATCACCAGTCTTACTGGAACACTCAATTCAATCAAATTAGGCAGGAGAGCATTACTTCAATACCAGCTTTGCAAGGCCATGGCCCCAAGCCAAAATAGCTGGCATTAAGTGTTGACTATGATTACTTCTGGGAGGCAACAGAGTTCTGGGAATCTGGGTGGGGTATGGGAATTAGGGGGTCCCAAAGGACTGAAGTCAGTGGGAATATAGTGACATGTTAATGGTAGACAAAGCCTGAAAGGGTTAGGCACAGCACTGGGCCTGATGGAAACTAGAACAGTTCATCACTTTATACAGTTTTTCCCAGTTTTATTGAGATATAATTAAAATTAAGTGTTATATTAGTTTAAGGCACACAATATAATGATTTGATATTTGTATACTGTAAAATGATCACCACAGTAAGTTTAGTTAACATCCATCACCTCACATAGTTACAAGTATTTTTCTTATGATTCAAACTTTTCAGATTTACTCTCCTAGGTAGGTTCAAATATACACTACAATATCATTACCTATATAGTCACCACATTGCATGTTACATGCCCAGGACTTATTTATCTTATAACTGGAAGTTTGTGCCTCTTGACCACCTTCATCCATTTCTTCCACTCCTCACCTTTGGTCTCTGCCAACCAACAATCTGTTCTCAGTTTACACATTTTTGATAGCAACTCCCATTTACTTATTTTTCATAGGTCCCTTGCATGCACGTTTTCATTAGAGGTGTTCAAAGCTAAAATGGAGAGAAACCAATGATGAGAGTGCTTTGCTATATTAGGGATCCACTGAGCTGCAAAAAAATGGCAACCAAAATGAGTGAGTTTATGTACAAAAAGCTTTTGTAAAAGAAGCAAAAGTATCCTGTAAAACCCAGAGTAAGAAGTATGGCTAGGGGACAAGAGACTGATACCAGGAATTGTAAAACCATTAGGAGTCTGGTAAGCATGACTGGACAGCTCTCTTTTGTTGCTGATGGAGTACAAGGTCCAAGATGGCTGCCACAAAATGGCTGCCCTGGCCACCCTTCATGTCTATGGAATCCTATAGTTTCAGCACCTGAAGTTAACTGATACTGTTTTTTATGCTCCAATTCAAAAATCTGAAAAAATAGATTTCTGCTTTGTGTTCATCCATTGCCCAGTCAGCTGTAATCAAGGGAGGAGGACCATGTGGGGGTATGGGAGCAGAGTCTTTGAGGGAAAAAAAAAGGGGCAAATCTCTAAGGAATGAGGAGTAGTAGAAATGATTACCAGAGAAAATGACTTGCATTTCTTTCTCTCTTTCTTTCTCTCTCTCCCTTTCTTTCTTTCTTTCTTTCTTTCTTCATTTCTAACATGTTTACCCAGAAGGAGAAACAAAAGTGTTGAGCTCAAAGTCTAGAGGGTAGATTCCTGAGAGACAGGAGTGCATGCTTTTATTTTTCTTCCTTGTGGCTTCTCCATTTACTTCTCTACCACTTTTCTAATTACTACCAGCAGAGCAATCAATACAAGGTTATCAACAATAGGGACAAGTTAATTAAGATGAGCAAATTAATCAGGTAATTAAGTGGCCTTTCCTGAGAAGGTGAGCCTGTTGAGGTGTTAGTGACATTAGGTCACATCAAATTGTCTTTATGCCAGCTCTTACGAAAAATGGTAACCGTAGATTATGCCAGACTGAACCAAAAGGTCCTCATCTTCCTTAATGGCCACACCATTTCTCTAGTCTTATTCATAGTAAGTCCATATTCCAATACCAACTCCTAGAACCTTCATTCTCACTGTATGGGCCATTTGTTTCAATGGTAGACATGAGTAGATAACAATTCAATACTTATTCTTGCCTTTTACAATAATAATAACAATAAACAAAACTCCAATCTATCCCTGGTGGCTCAGCATGAGGACTACATTTCCCAGTCTCCCTAAAAAATACCCAGTAGCTAGAATATATCCAGTAAAATTAAATTTGGAAATCACTGAATTCTGCAGTTCTTGGAGGGCGCTGACCTAGCTAGGAGATAAGCCTTTCTATTTCTATTACATTTTTCAGTCTGTAATTTCCATTTTTTTAAAACTTTCTCTGCTGAGATTTTCTATGTTTTTTCATTTTCTCAAGAAAATTTGTGGTTGATTGTTAAAACACTTTAATGATGGCTGCTTTATTTATTTATTTATTTATTTTTATAAACAATTTTTTAATGTTTATTTATTTTCAAGAGAGAGAGAGAAAGTACAAGCAGGGAGGGTCAGAGAGAGAGGGAGACACAGAATCCAAAGCAGGTTCCAGGGTCTAAGCTGTCAGCATAGGGCCCAACATGGGGCTTGAACTCATGCACCGTGAGATCATGATCTGAGCCGAAGTTGAACACTTAACTGACTGAGCCACCCAGACACTCCAATGATAGCTGCTTTAAAATCCTTGTCAGCCTGGGTGGCTCAGTTGGTTAAGCGTCCAACTCTTCATTTTGGCTCAGGTCATGATCTCATGGTTCATGGGTTTGAGCCCACATCGGGCTCTGTACTGACAGCTCGGAGCCTGCTTGGGATTCTTTCTCTCTGCCCCTCCCCTGCTGTCTCTCTCTCTCTCTCTCTCTCTCTCTCAAAATAAATATATAAATATTTTAAAAAAATCCTTGTCAATATAATTCCAGCGTCTGATTCATCTCAGTGCTGGTGTCAGTTGTCTTTTCTTATTCATGTTGTGGTTTTCTTGGTTCTTGGGATGATGGTTTTCTATTACATAATGGAAATTTTAGCTGTTATTGTTAGGAGACTCTGGGTCCTATATAAATCTTTGATTTTAGCAGGCTGTTTAGGTTCACCACACAGGTCTTGGCATGCTTTTGTGGGCTGGCAAGAGGCAAAGTTGAGATATGATTGCAGGATGAACATGTCCAATAACAATTTAATTTTCAGAGCCTTTGTGGAATTATTTTGATCACTTTATTTTTTTTAATGTTTATTTATATTTGAAAGAGACAGACAGACAGAATGCGAGGGAGGGAGGGGCAGACAGAATCCTAAGCAGGCTCCAGGCTCTGAGCTATCAGCACAGAGCCCGATGCGGGGCTCAAACCCACGAACTGTGAGATCACGACCTGAGCCGAAGTTGGGCACTTAACCAACGGAGCCACACAGGCGCCCCCTTTGTGGAATTATTTTGATCTGCTTGTTACATCTGGTGCTGCTGGGGCTCCCACTGGTCTCCATGGAGCTACCTGAGGGTGAAGAGGACTTTGCCGAGGCCAGCAAAAAGGTGGCATTTGGTGGAGGGGAGAATCCTAAGTCCCCAGACACAGAGGGTTCCTGGGCTGGCCCACTTGTTGGGGCTGGATATCTCTTAGTCGGGTCAGGAAGTCGGGTCAGGCCCTGTATGAGGAAGAAGAACATTTCTCCTGGCTGCTTATTTTTAGGGACAAAAAGATAGAAGAAACCTTGTTTTGCAGCTTGGAACCCACCATACCAGCATTGGACTAAACACCTCAACTCTCCTTATGCAAAAGAAAAAACCTCACTTCAGCCACTGTTGTTTGTGTTGTCTGTAATATACTACAGAAGTTAATCCTAAATGACATACTATCTAAAGGAGGGAAGGACTGGGGCACCTGGGTGGCTCAGTCAGTTAAGTGTCTAACTTCGGCTCAGGTCATGATCTCACGGTTTGTGAGTTGGAGCCCCGTGTCCGGCTCTGTGCTAACAGCTCAGAGCCGGAAGCCTGCTTGGGATTCTGTGTCTTCCTCTCTCCTCCCCTCCCCTGCTCACACTCTATCTGCCTCTCTCTCAAAAATAAATATTAAAAAATATAATAAGAATGAAAAAGGACGGAAGGACAGAACTGGTGGTCCTCAAAGTTGGCTGAATCCCATTCTTCCAGACAGAACAATCTGCCAACCCCATGTCTGTGACCTATGCTGTCCTCCTTGGCGACAGGCATCCACTCCTCTGAAGAGCGCCTTCTTGAGTGAAGGGACAGAGTGACCATGATGAAAAAGCTTAGAATCTGATAAACTTGAGTCTGAATCCCAGCTCTTTCACTTAATAGCTTGGTGATTCATGCAGTCACTTGAGTTGCAACCATAAAAGAGGGATAAAATCCCTGTAATTCAAGGTTGTTGTAAAGATTAGGAAATATAATGCACGTAAGACACCTAGTCTGATAGTTACTTGATCAGCATCATCACCATTACCATCATCTTCTACCCATTAAGAGTAATTTTCTAAGAAATGAGTCACATAAAATGCAGCCTATACATAATCATAGCTAACATTTACAGAGCACTTACCATGGGCCAGACACTGGTTACACACCTTGTGTTCATTCATTTAATCCACACAAACAGATGAGGCAATTATCATAATCGTAACCATCAATACTCCTTTAATAAGTTGAAGAGACTGGAGTTCAAAGGCTGAGAACTTTGACTAACACAAGGGCAAGAGGTGGAGCTGAGACATGATCCTGGGTCTAACTCCAGAGTGAAAGATTTCACCAAGTAGAGAATAGAACCAGAAGAGGTAGCTCAGAGTTTTGGGTTTGAACAATTCATTCGTTCATTCATTCATTCATGTAGTATCCATTGATTTCTTATCCTGTGCCAGTTCTATGTTAGGCTCTCTACATACAAAGAAAGACAAAGCATGGCCATGTCCTAAAGGGGCTTCTGGCATGATTCTAAAAAACAGACATGTAAAGAAATATGCACCAAAAAACCTGAGCTGTGATGATATGTGTGTGCAAAGGGTCATTTGGGGGGCACACAACAGAAAGCAGTCAGTTCTAGGGGAGTGAAGGAATGGTTTAGCCTTATAGCTCAGAAAGCCCAATTCTGCATTTCCCAGAAGGTCTGTTTTCTAATAGAATTTTGAAGGATCTCTATTTTTCAGCTTTGCTTATGGCAAAGAAGCATGAACAGCACTTACCAAATCATACCTGAAAAGGACTTTTGTTAGTTGTGAATGAAAGAAACCATTGTCCGTCTAAAGACAGAAAATCCTAGAAGGTGCTTCAGCAGGCATCGTGCTTCCCTTCCTAGAGGTCAGAATATGTGCCAGGGTTGGTTGGGCTTTGTTTCTGCTTTTGCTGTGGCAAAAGCAGATTTGGGCAGACTTTTGATTTGGGTTCTGGTCATGATCTCATGGTTTGTGAGTTTGAGGCCTGCATTAAGCTCTGCACTGGCTGTATGGAGCCTGCTTGGGATTCTCTCTCTCTCTCTCTCTCTCTCTCTCTCTGCCCCTCCCCTACTCTCACACTCTCTCAAAATAAATAAAAATTAAAAAGTGATAATAATAAAAGACCAATTATCCAATAAAAAGTAAACAATAGACTTGAACAGGCAGTTCACAAAATAAAATATGCAAATGGCCAATAAGCACGTTAAAAGATGCTCACATCCTTAGCCATTAGGGAAATGTAAATTTAAACCTACAATGACATACCACTACATATCCACTCGAATGGCTACAATTTAAAAGACTGAAAAACCAAGTGTTGGGATGGATCCGGAGGAACTAGAATTGCCATCCATTGCTGACAGGATTGTAAAGTGGTATAACCACTTTGGAAACCAGTTTGGCAGTTTCTTATAAAGCTAAATATTTACTTCTGTCATGAGCCTGCAATTCTATTTAGGGATATTTACCCATGGCAAATGAAAACATATGTCTCAAAAAAAAAAAACCTTGTACAAGAATTTTAAATATTGCTTTTAAGTTTATTTATTTTTTAAGAGAGTGAGAGAAAGACAGCCTGAGTTAGGGAGGCACAGAAAGAGAGAGAGAAGAGAATCCCAAGCAGGCTCCACACTGTTAGTGTAGAACCCAATGTGGGGCTCGAACTCACGAACCATGAGATCATGACTTGAGCTGAAACCAAGTCAGACACTCAATCAACTGAGCCACTCAGGCGCCCCTTGTACAGGAATTTTATAAGAGCTCTATTCATAATAGTACAAAACTGGAAACAATCTAAGTGTCCGTCTATTATCTGGTGGATGGATAAACAAAATGTGGTATTGCCACACAATGAAATACCATCCAGCAAGAAAAAGGAATCGCCAACAGATTAGAGTAAATCACTGACTAATCTATAGATTCACACAACAACAAGGATGAATCTCAAAAACATCAGGGCTGAATCTGCGCAAAAGAAGCCAAACACATACTGTACGATTCCATTATATGAAACTCTTTTTTAAAAAATACTATAAGGGCACCTGGGGGGCTCAGTCAGTTAAGCATGCGACTCTTGGTTTTGGCTCAGATCATTTCACAGTTTGTGAGGTCAAGCCCAACATCAGGCTCTGTGCTCACAGTGCAGAGCCTGCTTGGTATTCTTTCCCTCTCTCTGCCCCTCCCACATCTCTCTCTCTCTCTCTCTCTCTCTCTCTCTCTCTCTCTCTCAAAATAAACAAATAAACTTAAAAAAATACTATAATTCTGTATTGGTTTGCTAAGGCTGCCATACGAATACCACAGACTGGGTGGCTTAAACAACCAGAAATTTATTTTCTCACTATTTTGGAGACTTAGAAGTCTGAGAGCAAGGTAGGGGCAGATTTAGAATCTTCTGAGGCCTCTCTCCTTGGTTTATCGATGACCGTCTTCAGTCTCCTTTCTGTGCATGTCAGTGTTCTAATCTCTTCTTCCTTTATTTTATTTCATTTCTTAAATTGTTTTAATGTTTATTTTTGAGACAGAGAGAGAGAGAGAGAGTGCAAGCAGGGGAGGGGCAGAGAAAGAGAGAGACACAGAATCTGAAACAGGCTCCAGGCTCTGAGCTGTCAGCACAGAGCTCGATGCAGGTCTTGAAACCCACGAGCCGTGAGATCATGACCTGAGCTGAAGTTGGACGCTTAACAGACTGAGCCACCCAGATGCCCCATCTCTTCTTTTTATAATAACAGTCGTATGGACAGGGCCCATCCATATGACCTCATCTTACCTAATCTACCTCTTGAAAGGCCCTATCTCCCGATATGTCACATTCTGAGGTACTGGGGGTTTGGGACTTCAACCTATAAATTTTGGGAGAGACACAATTCAGCCCGTAACAATGACAGAAAGTTGCCTTGGAGCCAGAGGAGTTTGACTAGAAAGGGACATGAGGGAACACTTTAGGGTAGAAATTATGTAGTAATTCTATATTTTAACTGTTCTCTGTCTTAGTTTGTCAACGACATGGGGTATATACATTTGTCAAAACTCATTGAAGTGAATACTTAAGATGAATGCATTTAATTATATGTAAATTATACCTCGACAATTCATTTAAAATGAAAACCTTCACAATATTTTTAGAATTTTGAATCCTAAAAATAATAATTGTTCATTGTAGAACATTTAAATTATAAAATAAGTGAAAAACAAACTATAATTACCTATAATGCTACCCTTGCCATAATTTTGTTATATGTCATTAAGACATATACATATTACATATTTGTACATACATATCTTCTAGTGGCAAAATATAACACGTTTTTGCAACCTGTTTTTTCTGACTTGCCAAGATCAACACTATTTATTGTCGTTAAGTTTTATCTTATTACTTCATTTTGAATAATTTCACAAATTGTGGGCCATCATTTAATTGGCTTGTCTCAGTTGTTTGATATTTAGGTCATTTGATATTTCTCTTCTTATCATAAGCAAAGCCATGCATTTTTATAGTTAAATCTGTGCACAAACCTATAATTATTTTCTTATGCATTCTAGAGGTAGAATTTCTGGGTCAAAGGTTAGATTTTAAGGCGTTTGCTATCTCTATGTAATACATAGAAAATTGTTATCTATGGTATCACTTATTACTGGAAAAATTTATAGGAAGTATAAAAAGCGTAATTAAAAGAAGTGTTTAGAAACATGTTTACCAATTGAGAAGAGGAAAATGGTAGCCCTCTGCTGCTCTAGCTGGCATTTCTTTGAAGGCTTCCATCAACCTATCCTTCCGGTCTTGGCTAGGAAGAGATTGGACTCAAAATTTTAACATGACTAAGTTCAAAGGATGGAGCTGGAGCAAAGATGGATGACTTCTGACTCTCCAAATCTGCCTGCCCCAGGGTCAACCGGCTAATACTGGCTCTGACACTAAACAGATCCCCAGGCAAGGGGAGTTTCTGAAGCACATCCTTAGTTCAATTACAGCCCTGGCCAGTGGGTAGGAAAAATGCCTCAGTGCCCAAAAATCCTGGTCCAACTTCAGGCAGTTAACACCTAGGGAAATGAACTCATTCACACCGAAGGGATATGAGCTAGTATGGCCGACACCCATTCCATCATCATCTCCTTCTGAAGCATAGAGATCTATTAACACTTTCGTCCAGTTACTGAGCTCTCCCTTAGGGAATCAACAGCAACAACAACAACAAAAAGAAAAAACATCGCTAGTCAAGGAGCATCAGTCTAAAATGAAGGAAGACTGAGGCCAAGTAAATGCTTTTTTAGCACTTACAAAAAAGCAAAGCACTAACTGGTTGGGAGAGGAACAGATTTTTCTTTTCTACAACATTCCAAGCTCTTGCTCACGCCCCTGACTTTTGCTACACTTTCCTGATGAGGGGGAAAGTCTGTTCATCCTTCGGTCTGAAAGAAAACCTTGAGACTGGAAGTCTCCATAAAGGCAGAGCTCTTGGTGCCGGTAAAAGAACAATGTCGTGTATTGTGAACATGAGAATTGATGAGGTCAGAACCACCCCAGGGACATGAAAAGATATATTTATGTAAGAGGCAGTAAAATTTGTCTGCAATTAAGTTTTACCAAAACCCTCAAATCTGTTGTTTGGTTTTAAGCAGATGTTGAAAAGGTTTATCCTGGATTCTGTCTTTATTGATAGGATGTCTTTTGATCTGCAGCCAAATAAGAAATCTGGATGTTATTTTGGATTTGGAAATTTCCTTTAAATAAACATATTAGTTAAGTATGTAAATCTGCTTATCATCACTTTGGGCATATTGCCAGAGTGGGAAACATCTGGGGCCTGGTGTCAGCCGACTTATTAATTCACACTTAGAGTATGTTTCACCCACGTTATTGCTGAATAATGTTATCTTGATTGCCTAAGTCAGCTGTGTCTTGACAACAGTTCGTTACAAGTTGGAGGTTTAAATTTTGACTCACGAGAAATCCACCAGGCAAGGCCTGTCTGGGCCCAGCGATTTGGGCTTCCAGCCCCCTTCAGGATTGATTTCGGAAATTAATTGTTAACATTTTGGATTATGAATGGTGGAGATCTGTGTTATTTATCTGAACTGGCCAGCATGTAATTCTGGGAAGGGATTATATGACCTCCTCCTGATAAGCACCGAAGTGGGGTCATTAATACAACTTTCTGCCGTAAAGCTCTTGCCATTTTATGGAAGTGCCTTTCCCTCCAGTTAAAACGATACTCAGTCGACTTCAACCTTTAAGTCTAGAGTGAATCATTTTTGTCTGGTGGGCTGGTGGGTGATGAATGGCTGCAGCCTAGCATTCTCACTAATACAGGTAACAGAGCATATAAATCCAGAGAGTGCTGTGATCCTCACACACTTCCAGGCCAGGAAATGAGCACCAGGGAATGGATGTGTTTGGAGAGCACCCTAATGAATGAAGACTTTGTGCTCAACAGAGAAAATGGTTCTAGGCATTGGTCGATGGAACAGCTGGAATTCATGGTCCAAGGTCCAGGAGAAGTGAATTAGGAGAAAGGGGAATTTCAGAGAAGCTATGATTATTTGTGTCTTCTGGTTGGTCCTTACACACCATCTGCAAGACTTCCTTCGTGTATTAGCTAGGGTGGGGAGTACTAGCTACTGTAACAAAGACCCCTTCAAATTCAACAATAAAAATAAAAAACTTGTGGGGTGCAGTAAAAGCAATAGTAAGAGGGATGTTTATTGCAATCAATGCTTACATTAAAAAAGAAGAGGGGCACCTGGGTGGCTCAGTTGATTGAGTGTCGGACTCTTGATTTTGGCTCAGGTCATGATCCCAGGGTTGTGGGATTGAGCCCCGTGTCGGGCTCCACACTGAGCATGGAGCCTGCTTAAGATTTTCTCTCTCCCTCTCCCTCTGCTCCTCTCCATGTGCTCTCTCTCTCTCTCTAAAAATTAAAAAAATAAGAAGAAGAAATAAATAAAGAAGAAAGTTATCGAATAAAAATGTAACTTTACACCTCAAGGAGCTAGAAAAAGAAGAGTGAACTAAGTCCCAAGTTAGCACAAGGAAGGAAGATTTTGGCTACCATGAAGTACAATGGAGGGGAACATTGTAGAGTAGTGAGGTAGGAAGTGTTGGGCAGGAGTAGGCCTATATTGGGTAAGGTAATCAAGGATGACCTCACAGAGGAGCTGCTGTTTGAACTGAGACTTGACAGATGGGGAGGAGCCTGCCATGACAGAAAAAAAAAACAGCAAATGGCAAGACCCAGAGGCAGAAACAAGCCTGGCATGGTGGAGGACATTAAAGAATGTGCAGCTAGGAATAAGGGGGGGGGGGGGCTTTCTAGGGAAGAAGCTGAAGGGATGTCAATCACACAGGGTCATAAGACGATGTTATGGAGTTTGCATTTTATAATGCAAGAAAGGGGGCAAGTGACAGGAAATAAATTGAAGCTCTTCACTACTTTCCCCCTTATCACCCTAGTTTGCATTACTGCCTCCTTTGCTCTGTCACTTTCATGTCCAGTAGCTTCAACCAAATGTTCTCCCTCATACACAGGTTTCTCTGTTTCTTCAGAGCGTACCTGCCCCTCCCCCTTTGACCCTGTTCTTTTATTTACCTTCTGAATGTCTTCTCTTTGGCATCCAATTTCCCAATATGGTGTTTTCTCTACTCTGCAGACTTGCAATCTAATGAGGAAGGAAGGTTTGAATGGTTCTGGACCTCATTCTGACAATTGGCAATTGTCGAATGCCACACCAGTTGTCTAGTTGGAGGAGATCGACCAATTGAACCCATGTCTTCCTTTTCTCATGAATGTCATTCATTACCTTGGACTTTCCCTTGAGCCTTTCAGGGAAAGAGATGAGCCTATGAGTGAGGAGGAGCAAGAAGGAAGAATGGAAAGATTAGGAGCTCTTGAGGCCTGGGAGAGTTTAGAGAGAAGAGTAAATGTCAACCAGATATGCCCTCGCCTGACCTCTGGGCTGAGAGAAGTTATCTCCAGCCACTGAGTATATTTCTCTTTCCGTCCTCAACAGGATCTTCTTCTTTCTGACTTTGTCTGTGGATTTGAGAAAAAAACAACCATTTAGGAACTTAAAATGTAAACTCACTTAGGGTAGAGAAAATCTGGTTATCTTCTGATTAAAGAATAAAAATAATGGTGTCCTTTCTCTCCCTACACACACACACACACACACACACACACACACACACAATTTGTCAACAGCTGGTAAGAATTGGTTGCTGGATTCCACTCCGCTATAGGTCAGGTAGATTCTATCTTTTTACTGGAGTGGAATGTGACTCCTCTGGGGTTCTTACTTTAGTTTTTCATCTTTTCTTTCTTTCTTTTTTAAATAAAATAAATTATAGGAATAATGCAGCAAGTTACAGCAACGAATGATTGGAGTCTTAGAGGACAAGAAGGAAGGTGGATCTGGGCTTCTTGCCTAGAAAACGTACATGCCTTTTATCTTAGAAAGAAAGAGTTGACACTTAATTTCAGGTTTCTATAGCAAGGAGGATAATATGAGCCTCAGATTTTTCCAGATTCTCTTGAGGAAGACGGCTCAGGGTGGTTTCTGAGGATACCTTAGATACTCAAGCTTACTTGTTCACCTATTGTGATGGTTGGAGAAGCTTCTTATATTCCTGCTGAGGAATTAGGCCAAGTTAAGCAAGATCCCCATACAGATGACTTCAGAGAGTCAAGAACGAATATATCCTTTGCTCTTCAAAACGTGATTTGAGAACCAGACAAATATTATGCAATCATTAAGCATTTATTGATCACCCACTCACCATTGGACCCATACCAGACAGACAGAATCTCTAAGAGTAGTGTCTAGTTGAGGAATGGAGGCACATCTTTGTTGTATTAGGATTCCTTTCATCTCAAATGATGACCCTAATCCTAACTAAAACAAAAATAATAATAATAATAATAATAATAATAATAATAAATTACTGATATGTATGAGTGAAAAACCCAGGGTTAGGGTTGTGTGTTATTAGTTAGTTGTTAATGAATGATAACTCACCTCAACATATAGTAGCTTAGCACAACTACTTATTTAGCTCAAAATCTGTGGATTGGCAATCAAAGCTGGGTTCAGTTGGATGGTTATTCCAGTCTCCTGGGCTCCCTCATTCATTTCAGTCTCCACTGGGCTGTTAGTTGTGGATGGGCTTCTGACAGTTGGCTGGGATGCTTGGCTGTCCTCCACAACATCTCTCACCTCCTAACAGACTAGCCCAGGCTTAGCTGCATGGTGGCAGGATTCTGAGATAGAGTGATAACACACACCGTCACTTCTGCTGCATCACATTGGCTGAAGCAAGTCACGAGACCAGCTGGATTGAAGGGGTAGGAAAAAATCTCCACCTCTTGACGCTCTCAGTAAGAGAATGTGTAAAACCACAAAAGGTTTGGATGCAGAGAAGTGTAGAATCTTGTTTATATTTTTCCCCAATCCATCTCATTAAGGCTGGCTTTAGGTAAGGTTGTCCTGGGGGCTTGAGCAATGTCATCATTCTACTCTGTTGACTTCAGCCTCGGGCTCCACCGTAGCTGCAGCAGTTCTAGGCTCCCACATTCAACTCTAGTGGAAAAGAACAGCCCATCTGATCACTTACCGCATCTCAGTCTTATTGGTTAACTGCACATATAACTAAACCAATCTGTGTGGCCAGTGCATTGCACTGCATTGATTGACCCAGGCCTGGTCACGTGTTCCATCCTTGTGCTGGGAGTGGAGCGCCATGGAACATGTAATAAAGCCTTCAAAATTGGTGGCTCTTGCTCGAAGGAATAACGGGTACTGCAGGTGATAGTCATGAGGGTGAAATGAGAACAGACATCCATAACATGCCCATCACGGAACACGACACATTTGCTGAGGCTCCATTTGCTGGTTATGTAGGATAATGCAGTAGGTTAGAAGTTCAACGCATCCACATCTGAATCCAGATCTTCAGATACCAAACCCTACATTTTGGCTTGAATTATTTTTCTCCTCAACACAGGGCATAATTCTACCTGATACGAGGGTTAGATGGTCCTGCCTGGAGGGGCTTTTACTTTGTAATAGAAACATCATCCTGATGGCAGCTTTGGCTTTTCGCGATCATCTTCTACATGTTGTGGGATCAATACACTTTCAAACACTTGCCCATTCACCAAGGCATTATCTCCCCAAACTTCTTTGTCCCTGCTTATATTTGTCAACTTTACAATCCTTTTATTACCAGCAAAAGCTTTGGGAAGCAAAAAATAAAAGCAGGGATTATAAAAGGATTCTTATTAAAGCATTCTTTCTTTGAGCACAGAGTACAATGGCCTCCGTTCTCCCCTTGTGAAAAGATGTGTTTTCTTGTTTAATTAGAACAGACCTCTATTCCATTAGAAGAGGACAAGTAGGGCAGCAGGATTGAGACTCCAGGCCCCAATGGAAAAAAAGGGGGGGGGGGTATTTATTTCAGCTCCAGCCAACTTTAAAAGCATATTGTAACTTTGTGAAATAGTCTATCATATTTGGGATGAATGAATACATGTAAAGCACCACATCCCTGCCACATAATTGGTCATAGTCCCCACTTTTTGTTGTTGGTTTTGTTTTTGTTGTTGTTGTTCCTTTGCAATTAGAGCTTGTGTTGGAGAAATGCAAAGCCAAGTGCATCAATTAGGGTCCTAGCAGGAAACAGATGGTACACTCAATTTGGATAATTCTAGGGGAGCTTAGTAAAGGAATTATTTTCAAAGATGGGAGCAGGGTTAAAGGAAACCACAAGGGACAGTGCTGTACCCCAGAGTTAGCAGTGTGGGGAATTGTCTCACTTAGAGCAGGGGTTGGCAAACTACAGCCATGGGCCAAATCTGGCCCACGTCCTGTTAATGAGAATAAAGCTTTATTGAAACATGCCTATTGTCTGCAACTGCTTTTGCAGTTCAGAGGCAGAGTTGAATATTGCATCAGATCGCTTCTCTGCCTTTTGGCTAAGATCAAGTGAATATTGCATCAGAGACTGTTTGGCTTCTAACACCTAAAATATTTACTTTGGCCCCTTACAGAAAAATGTTACATCAGGGCTGGGACAACGCATGGACCCAAGCATCACAACTGCCTTAACTTTTGCAACTAGCCACCCTAACTTGCCTTAGTCTCAGCCTGATTTGCTGATCTTGGGTGCAGAGAGTAGTTATATGGAGAGAGCTGCCTGGCAGGAGCTGTGGCTTTCTAGAGACAGTAGACAGTAGACAGTAACCAATACATGGCAACTGTATAGATGAGGAGATGGTGTACAAACCATACAGCCTGCCTCCAAATCCTCAAATGGCCTCATTCACTTGGAAGGCGCAGGGCCAGGGAGCCAGTTGATCGGGTCCATAAAGATCAGCTTTCTGGGGAACAGGGTAGTTTGAAGAAAGGTGCAGAGCATCCTCTGGGGCAGACCTGAGGACAGGCAAGAAGAGAGGTAGGTGGGAGAACTTGCTCCAAATCCTAAGGGCCCCCAGCAATCGTTCAGCCCAAAGAAACTGCATTAGCAACACATCAAGTTGTTTCGATATATACAATTGTTTTGAAATATACAATACACAAAATTTTGATTTGTGAAGTATATCTCAGTAAAGCAAGAAGAAAAAAAAAAGACACTGCATTAAAAATTGGATGGGACGTTTGCTGGCTTATTTATTCAAACACTTATTTTACTCTTCCAAAACAGGAAACCCATCCCAGTTCTGAGTTATATAAAGACAGGGTGAACCTTTCCTTCCCCATCCACACATCACATGTATCATGAAGTGGCCATTCTGTGATTGTGCACTTAAAGTCTGTTTTCCCCACTGTGGGCTCTACCATTCAACAATCTATTCCCATACCCAGTCTAGTGCCTACTACAGAGCAGTAGTTCAACAAATGTGTGTTGAATAAGTTCACTGAAGACAGAATACGTGAAATACTTTGCACCTAAAGATGACAGTGTGTCTACGGGATGAAGGGTATATGGGCAAAGGGAAACATGAAAAGCAGTAATGTGTTGATCCTCTTATCAGAAGCAATTGGGACAAACAGGTAAAGCTGAAATTTGGAATGATCAAAAAAACACATTGCTTAAATATGTAACTTTTTTTTTTTGAGCCGCATGTCAGGCTCCACACTGAGAGTGCCAAGCCTGCTTACAATTCTCTCTCTCTCTCCCTCTCTGCCCCTCCCCCACTCACACACACACACACACACACACACACACACACTCTCTCTCTCTCTCTCTCTCAAAATAAATAAATTAGAAAAAAAAGAAATGATACATGGAGAATCTTTAGGAACAAGGAAACTTGAGAAATGTCTATTTCCTGCCTTAGTTCCTCAGTTTCTCCTTTCTCTTCCCTCTCCATTTTTTAAAAAAAAATTTTTTTTAACGTTTATTTATTTTTGAGACAGAGAGAGACAGAGCATGAACGGGGGAGGGGCAGAGAGAGAGGGAGATGGAGAATCGGAAGCAGGCTCCAGGCTCTGAGCCATCAGCCCAGAGCCCGATGCGGGGCTCGAACTCATGGACCTCGAGATCGTGACCTGAGCTGAAGTCGGACGCTTAACCGACTGAGCCACTCAGGGGCCCCTCTTCCCTCTCCATTTTTCTAAACTCTCTTGAAGGAAGGGATGAGGGTTTTAGGGTCAGGTGTGGGGCTGAAGAAACTATTTCTGCCTGTCCTATATCCTCTATCCCCAGCCACATCAGGTGATAGGCCAGTAGAAGCCGGAGTGAATGCTGATCACTCAAGGTCATCTCAAGGCCGTCTCAAGTAGTTGCTGTGAGAACTCCTGAAAAGCATCTCTCTGGGGCACTTGTCTAAGTCTCTTCAGGAAAGGCTCTGTGGTATCCAGCAATGCTGATTCTTCTCGAACTTCTACCTGCATCTGTATCACCAAGGGATCTTGTGAACTGCAGATTGTGATTCTTTAGTTCTAAAGGGGGGCCCAAGATTCTATACTTCTGAAAAGCTTTCAGGTGATAACAAAGCTGCCCGTCTTTGGACAATGCTTTGAGTAGTGAGATTCCGGGGTTGGGGGGGGGTGGTGGTGGAAATGAGGATACAGGGGCCATGAACTTCAGTAACAATCTTGGATCTACTACCGGGGGAATTGCAAAGCTTGGGCAAAATGCTTATCTTTTCCAAAACTCCATTTCCTCATCTATAAAGCAGCAACAATAATCATACCACCCCATGATGTTGTTGCAAGACTTAAATGAGATCACATACGTGAAAAACTTTGTTAACCGGAAAGCCCTGCAAAATAGAAGTTATGGGTAGCTCTTCCGACTGAAAGCACCAGGCTCTCTCTTTCTCAACCAGAAGAGAAGCACTAACTCTAGCCCAGGTACACATATGTGTGGGCAGGGAGCTTGATGGGAGGGTTGGGGGTGGCCCCAAAGCTAAGGAAAGTTGGTATAAATGGTTGGCGTGAAGGCATCTTAACCAAATAGAACCTGTTAAACCAGGCCACAAGCAGTGAGACCCCACTTCTTCTTACGGGATGCGGTGATAAAGAAATTACATAGTTATTTGAGAGGAACATAAATAAAGATTAATAGGTTAATGAGTTATTTTCCTTTCATTACTACACTATTGTACTTTATTATAATTGCTTTGCACTCATTTAATTAAATTTGAACCGGGGCCAACACAAGATAATTTGTTTTCCCTGTACTGAACAATGAGTATGCAGATTGGATGTACTGAAGCAGTAATCAGCCCTCTGTTTGCAACACTTTCCTACTCTGAGTAGACATTATAATTGATAATTTGATTGTTGCAGCACTCTGTGCAATATATTTTAAAGCAACATTAACATAATGGAAATTATGTTGTGAGCTTAATCTCAGCTTTTCACTGAGCGGCTATCTGGCTCCTCGGTAAAAACCAGTGAGGGTCTGACAGCAGCAGATCTTCGTCTGTCTCTGTCTCTGTCTTTCTCTTTTTCTCTCTCTCTGCCTCTCTCCCTCCTTTCTTTCTCCTTTCCATTCTCTTCCTTCCTGCTCCTTCCTCCCTCCTTTTCATCCTCGTTCCCACACTTTTTCGATTTCCTCTTCCCTTCCTTTCGTTTCCTTCCGTCCCTCCTCCCATAACCACATCCACTTTCTTCGCTTGCTAGCTTCTCTGGATCCACCGAAGAAGGCCGAAGGATGACACAGGGAGTGCCGAAGGCCGAGAGCAACCACTCCCCAGCTGCATTTCCTAATTTTGACACCCGCCCACATCTGGGGCATTTGGGAAAAGCCTTTCCCAGAAACAACCGAATGAGAAATTATTCAAGGTGGTCGGCCCGACAGCCAGCTGTATACTCTGTGCTGTTGATACATGTAATGGATTGGTTCACATGGTGGTCGTGCACTCTTTGAGGGCATTGCTGCAAATTTTGGCAGATGTGGGGGAAAAGCCGCTGACATTTCCTTTGTCTAAAATCCATTCTTCCCTCGGAGCTGCAAACACTTTCTTGAAAAGATGCAGCATTTACTCTTCAGCATACATTCTGGGAACTCCTCTCTCTGGCCCAAGGGTTTCCTGTCCCACAATGGAAACTAGGTGTGACATTTTGTTTAATAATCCCGGGCCAGAGAGCTTGAGCACAGGTGGGGAAGCCCTGTGTCCAGGTGACTTCTGTTGAATTTTCATGACTCTGTAAATATTTGTTTCTGTGTTTGTTCTGGGAGGAAAAACACCTGTGAGTGGTTGGGAACGACCGTGTTGGTTTTGGAAGAGCCTCGGGAGGGGATTCTGAGAGTTCTTTGTCCTCCTCCAAACTGTCCGGGCCCTGATTTGTTACAAAAACCAAATTTTTTTGAAGGAAAGCCTGCTCTTAAATCTCCTTGCTCTTTCTAGGGCCTGTGCAGCCACACTCTGGTCTCCTATTTTATTTTCAAACTCCCGGTCAGTGTGGAGGCAAAATGCCACAACCCAGAGCGTGTTCCTTTCGTGTGGGCAACTTTGCAGAGAAGGCAGATGTATCTCTGGAATGCAGTCACTGACTCCGGGGAACGCTTGAGTGTCAGCACTGACTCTGAGTGTCTTGCGTGGGTTTTCCCCCCCTCTCTTCTCTTTCTGTGTTTTTATTTTGCATAGAAACTTGCACTAGAATTTGATTTATTCACACACCAATTACCCAGTTCAGAAGCAGCACTTCTAAATTCGATTTTCCACTCACGGGCTCCTTATCTGGTCCGGGGGGGCATCTTATATATAGCTTCTCATTTGCCTCAGACGGACTTCTCTCGGCTGGGTTTACTGTTCTAATTATTACTATTATTTTTTAATGCTTATTGTTTTACAGAAAAGGGGCCAAATACTGGTGTTTTGACATTCCATCCCATTAAAAGGAAGAAGAAGGAAAAAGAACAAAGAGAAAACTCCAATCTGCCTGCATGGAGCGTGCTTCCTCTTGTTCAGATGCCGTGTTTACGTTGAGATGCCCACAGCTGGGATGTGGTCCCAGCCTACAGACACAATCCTGGCTTCTTGCATCAGCCCCCCCCCCCCACGGTCCCCAGCCTCCAGGGACATTACTAAGGAAGCCTGCTCCCAAACAAGGACCCGCAGGCGGATTCATGGAGCGCAGGTATCGGTCTTGAGGTGTCGGGCAGTTTCCCGCTATGAGAAACCAGGGCAGAGAGGCTCTCTCTCCAGGTCCTGGCCACGGATTCCTGGCATCTGCAGCCTATACAGACATCATCACACTTTAGGATATTCGGCTTGGCTTCTCGATTTGTATCTATCATAATTTGGTTTCTAGGACTAGGATTCAAGTGCAAGTGACTTCTTTGGAGATGATCCCGGCGCACACCAGGAGGGGAATGAGGAATTGAGACGAGGCAGAAGGACGATCAATGAACGATGTGTCATCAAGCCAGCGGGCAGTTGGGGAACTCCAGAAGCCACTGCAGAACGAGCACCACGGAGTTATGCCACCGAGGAAGAGGAAGCAGGTGGCTATTTATACAGATGCTCTTGTCAATCACTGGCTGAGGGTTATTCCTTGGGTGGTGGTGGGCTGGCGGGGGGCGGGGAGGCATTGATTCTCTGGGATGTGTGCCCAGCTGCACACGGGGGTGGGACAGGCTCTGGGTGCCCGAGAAGGGTCTCAGGTGAGATGCAGACGACGGCAATTGGCAGGTGGGCCATTGCAATGCACACGAGACACGAGGCTAAAGCTCGAGAGGATGGCAAGGTGCGTCCTGGCAGCCTCTGCTGGAGCTTTGCCTGCTAGCCTCTGCCTAGATGGTACGGTAGTCCTCCCCACCTCTCCGCACTCGCTTTCGGAACTACCTGTGGCCAACTGCGGTTCAGAAGCAGACGGTGCTCCTTTTGACGCAGATTCAGAAGGTCGGTGGTGATGCTGCATTGGGTCACGTGCCCAGGTCATTCGCCTCACTGCATCTTGTCACCTAGGCATTTCATTGTTTCACATCACGGCAAGACGCAGAAAGGTGAGTGCAGTGAAAGAGGATATTTTGAGATAGAGAGAGAGAGAGAGAGACCACATTCCCATCACTTTTATGACGGTAAATTGTTAGAATTATCCTACCTTATAATTAGTTATTGTTGTGAATCCCTTACTGTGCCTAATTTGTGAATCACACTCTGTCATAGATATATACGTACGGGAAGAAAACACAGGATATTTGCAGTCTGGTACTATCTTTGGTTTCAGGCATCCATTGAGGGGCCTGGAACGTACCCCCCACACGTAAGGGGGGACTCCTGTGCCTACAACGACAAAGATGTGTGCCGAGCTCGCACATCTGTGTTCCGTAGTGCCCGCCTGGACACGAATATTTACCATCCATTCAGCCCTCTCCGTGGATGTAATGCTAAGCACACCACGAGGTCAGCCCCCTCAGTCTTTACGACAACGCCACGGGTAGGTACCGTTATCTACACCTCACACATGAGGAAGGGAAGGCACTGGGGTGTTGAGCAACTCACTGAAATGGTAGCATCAGGGTATTCAAACTTACAGCCTGGCACCAGAGACCTACCCTTGGGGTGCTGCGCTGGACTGCCCCTCACAACTTTCCAGTTCGAATCTGGAAGCTCTGGAGACCACGGCTCCCCCAACTATCACCGCCATTTATTGACTCCATCACCTGCGTCCCATCCTCCAGTTCACCGTCTTACTTTCGTTCCATTGTGTCGACTTCCTCGCTGGGGCTGAGTGGTATGCGTTGTTCGCCCCATCCTAGAGCTCAGGAGAGTGAGGTTCAGCAAAGTGAACTTGCACAGCTGGTGGGTGAAGAGTCAGGGTTCAGACAGAGGCACGTGCACACCAGACCCCCCAAGCCATGGCTCCAAGATGCGTTTTTCACCCGGCGCCACCGCAGCAGGGAGCAAGCAAGGAAGGAAGGACATCCAAGAGAGTAGCACCCCCTGACTTGCCTCAGAGCAGGCAGAGGGGTCAAGGGCCAGGCAAGAAAGGAAGGTCATTAAGGAAGTCACGGACCCTCCCCCCACCCCACCCCCCTATCACGGATGTGACATAATGAGGCGAGGTGGTTGCTATTTCCTAACCAACTTTGATAATATCCAAAGTGCTTTACAATCTACTTCCCTTTCACCTGGCACACTGGCCGGACTACCTGGATGCAGCGGAGCCGGCCAGGCTGTCAGAAGCCACCCCTCCAATGCTTTTTTGAAAACCCTTCCATCAGCCCCCCGAGATTAACAACACAGCCCCACGGTGTCCCACAAGCTGGACTTTGGGGGTTGCGTGCATGTGCACGAGGACAACAGCCATACCCTGCCCAGGGCGTGTGGGGGTGCTGGAACAAGTAGGAGAAGGAGGGCTAGCCCGGGTTCCACCAAAAGACATGCTGGGCACTCAGGGTGGTGCTTATGGAGGAGCTTCCTTATCTCTTACCTTTCCTTCCCTAGCACCTTCTCCCCTTTTCTTCTCCCTTTGTCTCTTGCTTCTTTTATTTCCTTTCTGGAAAAGGAAGCCCCGTGTGGGAGAACAAGCACTATCCAGGAAATCCAGAGACCTGGCTGTATAGTCAGCAAAAAATGAAAGATGCCTTGTTCAAGGGCGGCAGTCCCAGCCCTGGGTTTCTGTCGCTGACCAGCCAAATAGCTGCCTTCTTCTCTCTAGATTTCAGCCCCCAAATTGTAACCACAGGACAGATACATTAGATCAGGGCTTCAGGCTTTTTGAAAAGATAAAATTTATTTACAACTGTTTACAATTACAGTAAAACCTTGGTTTGTCAGCATAATTCGTTCTGGAGACTTGCTTGAGATCCAAAGCACTTGCCTATCAAAGCGAATTTCAAGAACCGTTGGCTCAGTTGTGATCCTGTGACGTTCGGTGCCACCTACTACTCGTATTGCAAGACACTGCTGGTTTATCAGGTTAAAATTGATTGGAAATGTTTGCTCGTCTTGAGGAATGCTCGCAGAACAAGTCACCCGCAATCCAAGGTTTTACTGTATTTTTGAGCCTATATTTTGCAGATAGTAGATTTTACATTAAAAAAAAAATTTCAAGACTATTGGCCTTCCTTGAAAAAAATAGACCTGGTCACACAGGACCTACAGTCTTCATGCTAGTTGTCTGTTGGCACTGAGGTCCTTTGCCTCCTCTAGATGGAGCATGCATTCACCACCCAGAGCTCACAGTCACTTGGTCTTACCCCTACTCTGCTCCTGGGTTTGTTAGAGGCTGGGGAAAAGACCGAACCCACAGGCACCTCAGAAGCTCCTAAAAATGCATATGGATAGAGGATCTTTTTTTTTTTTTTTTTTTAATGTTTATTTTTGAGACAATGAGAGAGACAGAGTGCAAGCAGTGGAGGGACAGACAGAGGGAGACACAGACTCTGAAGCGGGCTCCAGGCTCCGAGCTGTCAGCCCAGAGCCAGACGCGGGGCTCGAACTCACGAACCGAACCGTGAGATCGTGACCCGAGCCGAAGCCAGATGCTTAACCGACTGAGCCACTCAGGAGCCCCTGGATAGAGGATTTCTAAGCCTTGCCTTCTCTGTGTGAGAAAGCCTGAAAACAAGGCGAAACAAAAAGCCAGCCCAACCTGACACTGAGTGCAGCCAGTGGCAGAAACGCCATGTCCTGCACACACCATTTTCAAGGTGTCTTCACACATGGGAGCTCCGGGATTCTCCCACCCGGGGAGGCACAGGTGCCAGGTTCCTGCTCAGCACATTGCAAGATGAGGAACCTGAGCTGCAGGGAGGGGAGGTGACGCGCCCACAGTCACAATGCTGCCATTGTCAAGGGCTGAATCAAACTCGGGTTTGCTCCCTCCTGCCCGGTGCTCCTTCCCCTCTACCAGGAAGTCTCTCCGTCTCAATTTGAATACTAGCTGTTTCCCCACTACATTGTCCATTGGTTCCTCTAACAGCTTGGCAGGTGTGCTGGGCAGCTGCTACTAAACCCATTTCAACAGATGAGGAAACTGTGGTGGTGTGGCCTGTTGGCATAAAAGCAAAGCAAGAAATTTTCCCTGGCATAACTGGAGGGAGAATGGGAGGGGTGAGTCTCACTCTCTCCCCTCCCCCTCCCCTCTCTCCCCCTCTCTCTCTCTGGGTGGGGGAAAGGGGGACCCTATTACACTCCCCCCGCCTCCTCTTTTTCTTCTTAAGAGAGAAAAAAAAGGGGCAGGGAAAAGGAAAGATTAAAAAGTACCAAACACCAATCGTACTCACTTTGCAAATTTGGAAACAGCAGTCCTGGATTCTTTTCTCTTTTTCTTCCCTCCCTTCCTTCTTTTCTTTTTACTATGAAAACAAAGAATTATCTAATGGCATTTGAGCTTTTCAAGACACTGCATGGATTTCTCAGTGGTTCTTACCCAAATACATAAAAGGCAGCGTGGGATGCTGAGTTGTACTTCCCAAGTTAGGATACTGAATCAGTCATGGAACTAACAAGCACAGTTTCACACACTGGCTTAGAAACGACGGTCAGAGGGAACCCCAGATCACTTGGGATTTCAGAGCGAACCAAGCTAAGTCTCTCAGAATTGTTGTTCTGGTTTGGGGAACATCTACAATGTGCCAGGTGTCTCCTGGGTACTTTATAGACAAAACCTTTAAATCCACAAAATATTCCTAGGAGGGCATTTGTTATCTGCATTTCCCTACTGAGGAATCGGAGGTGGGCCAAAAATGTCTAGAATGCTGCCCAAGGTCATCCCACAAGCCTGGGTCTGACTTTAAAACCCACATTCCCTCTACCACACTGAGTTTGCAATAGAAAAAAAAAAAAAAAATGCACCCCCTCCACCAATATTCCTGTGAGTCAGGGCCTTTCCTTAATCCATTTATCCCCAGTGACTCTTTCTGTGTGTTTGGGGGGTTCCTACAAATCCTTTGGGGTTGTCTGAAGGATAGATCATGTTTGGGCTACTTTGCCATCAAATAAACTTCAACAATATAATCAAAATCCTAAATAGTAGCCAATAGTGTACTGGAGTCAGCTCTCAGTTCTCCACTCATCTTAGGCTGTCACTTTTAATGTCCCTTTGGAAGGGATAAAGCCAGTTTAAACTAAGTAACGAACATTCAGGAAGCAAACACCCATGCCACACCCTTGACATGGTGTACTAGGGAGGAGGGAGTAAACATTAACCAGAAAGCAAATACGGAAACATCAGCGAGGTGGTGCATGGAGCAAAAAGCAAGCAAAGTCGGGTAACAGTAGCTGAGCTCATGGACTTGGAAATCAGCCAAAGTCTGGGTTCAAATCCCTCCTTTGATACTTACTAGCTGCCTGGTATTAGGCAAATTACTTAACTGGTTTTAGACTTAATTTTCTCTGTAAATCTGGGGCGATAATAATACGTTCCTCTGAGTCTTGTTATATAGATTAAATGTTATAATGTATAGAGCATGTTTGGGAGAGTGCCTGGCATTATCATTATGGGCTCAATCAATGATAGCTGTTATTATATACAATCAAACTGCAATTAACCTATTTTGAGAGGACTCTCTCCTCTCAAATTTCGTCACTCTCCGCTCATATTTCAAGAAAAAGGTCACATCGGAGTTTTTTTTTTTTTTTTTAATTGTTATTATACTATTCTTTTTACATTTCTGGAGCATGTTCTGTGGTCACTACAGATTCGAGCTAAATTGCCCACAATGTGAATATTCGCCATAGCAATAAGAGTGGCTCCTCTATGAAAAGCAGGTGAGACTGTAAGCACAGAAGAAAGAGAGTGATATGTCCATTGGACTCAACCTGTGGAAGAGAGCAGGTGGGTAGGAAGCCAACAGGTTTCGGGAAATATATGCAGAATGGAACTTTGGGGAGAATGCCAACTGTCTATCCACCCATGCCCCAGTCCTGGGTGGGGGCACCCCGGTCAATTGATATCACGCAGAAATGGAAACCGGCAGGGACTGGAAAAGAGCAGCCAGAAGACGTAGAGAAAATAAGCCCCTAGTTCATCAGAGGCAGGATGAAAGCTGACGCCACTCCTTCCTGAAAAGAGAAAATGAGGGTATCCGATAGAACAGTGCTTGGTATCTGCAATCAATGCAGCGATTCTGGCCGGGCACAAAAGTCTACTGTGCCATTTTGGATGCCCTATTATGAAAAGGATACTGTGCCATTAGTGAGGCCCGGTGCAGTACAGCCCAAGTGACCGGGGGGCACAAAGATCCACGGATATTTTAAAGGGGAAGTGAAAACAGACTGGCACTCTCCAGGAAACGAGACACAGAGAGGCGGGAATTCGCAGAGGGACATGGCATCGGGAAGTGAAGACAGAATAAAAGCTAAAAAGGACATTGGAGTTCATTGGTCTGTCTCCCTGCCTATCTTCTGTGTCCTCTGAACCTAGGTTAAGGCAGGATGGTCCGAAAGAGGTATTTATTAATGAGGGCACTTAAAAAAATACTAAGCATTTACCCGGGAACCAAACAGAGAACAGACAGGAGAATAATGAGTTCTGGAATTAGGGTAAGAAATGCCTACAATGGGGCGCCTGGGTGGCTCAGTTGGTTGAGTGTCTGAGTCTTGACTTTAGCTCAGGTCGTGATCTCGCGGTTCGTGGGATCAGGCCCCGAGTTGGGTTCCAGTCTGACAGTGCGGAACCCACTTGGGATTCTCTCTCTCCCCTTCTCCCCCCTCCTCCACTTGTTCTTTCTCTCTCTCTCAAAATAAATAAATAAACATTTTTTTAAAAAAAGTGCCTACAGCAACCGTTCCAATGACTTTGGAATAGCATCAAATAGCTGGAGAAAAGGAGAAAGGAAACCAAGAGATACTGAGCAATTGATATGCTTCAGAACTGGCTTTGAAGTCAAATGCCTCAACCCTCACTCATTAGCTGTGGAACTTTGGGCAAGTCCCTCAACTTCTCTGAGCCTCAGGAACAATGTAAGCCGCGACTTCATTGTGTTTTTGTGAACATAAGAAATAACAATGTGTATGAAACACCTAGAATAGTGCCCACCGTGGAATGGGCCCCCACAAAGTGGTGGGCATTGTTGCCGTTATTATCGGTGTTGTTCACGTAGCGTGCCGGGGAGAAGGGCCATGTTTTACACGTGAGGAAATCACGGCTCAGAGAGGTTAGATAATTTGCCCAAGGTTGCACAGGCAGTAAATAGTGGAACTTGTACTTGACCCCTGGTTTGTCTGACATACTCCCTCCCCATCCCGTCCCATGGCAACTGATAAAAAGGAAGACAAAATCCTTGCTTCATCTATGCTTAATCCATGCTTCCTTCATAGATAACACATTTTCTAGGAACCTAACTCATTAGCACATACTTATATGGTTTCTACAGCTCTGAGGCCTCTGCAGGCCTCAGTGAAAACCTGACTTATATTTGGGGATCCTGGGAAATGGACGTCCCCAGAAGCCAAAATAAGTAGAGTAATGGAGACTGCATGCGTTACAAATGAATAAAAATAGCATTTGAGAGGATGGTTTGGAGAGAGAGGGGTCAGTTATTTGGCAAGTGACTACAGAGCATCTCTGAAGACTGATAAAGCATCTGTGCACACGGCCATGTTGCCTCCTTCAGCAAGCTTACCGTCCTTCTGGGACCTCTCTTCCTCCTTCTTTTTTGCTTCCCAGCTCAGAGCCTAGGTTTTGTTCAGGACAGTCTAGCTCTAACAGTGGATTGTATTTGGCCTCAAGCAATCTGGACAACCCATTCTCCTTTGCCAGTGATAGGCCATGGATGGGTGTGTGTCCCAGTTTTAGCCAGGAGATGCAAGCAAATGTCTGCAGGAAACTCCTAGGCTCTCTTGCTCTGGCAAGAGGGGGTATGTGAGAAGAACCCTTCTTGGTTCCTGCTTGGTATGCTGGGTATGAAGATGTGATACCTGGAGCCACAGCAGCTGTCCTGCAGCCATGAGGGGAGACATTGCTGATACATTGAGAATGGCAGATCAGGAAGAAAGAATGAGCCTAAGTTCTCAGTGACATCATTAACCTGCTGTGCCAATCCTGGAACCACTTGTTTCCATATACCTTGCTCTGTCAGTAAACTAAAGGTTTTTGTTGCCTTCCCATCACTAGTTGGCATTTCTATTACCAGACCAATAAAATGAGACTACCTTGGAATGGGACCAGGTTATGTGTGTTTTAAATATTCCCAAATCACCCTAATAAGGTTAGGGTTCAGAACCACTTTTCTATCCCCTGAAAAGCTTAAGCATCGTGAGACGTGTTCCAGCTATTCAGAAGAGGAAAAGACTTCTTTCTGGGCGGATTAGCAGTGAAAACATTTGGGAGAAGGTAGCATTTGATCTGACCTGGGTGGGATGGGTAGGATCTGAGCCTATGAGGATAAAAGAAAATGGTACTCGAGGGAGCAAAGCCCTGAGGAGCACAGGCTGTATATGGGGATGCTCAAGTAGCTCACCTTGGCTGCATTACAAGGCATGAAAAGTAGGCGATGAGGCTGGAGAGATGGTTTGGGGCTGGACTGGGTATTGGGTGGTGGTTTAATGCCATGCTAAGGACTTGGTGCCCAAGACTGAGCTAGTTGCTAGAGATGATGAAAGAGAAGTTTAAGACCCAGCCTGGTCCCTGAAATGTTTCCAGAGTAGTGGGGATGTCAAAGGTTACTCATGAAACTCTCGGGAAAACAAATGTGCCATATATAATTAAGCTCCCCAGGTGCCAGCACAGAGAGAAATAGCCTTAGGATGTCAGAGTCAGGAGAGAACGGTGCGGGGTAGAACAGGATCGCGAAGCTGTAGGATGCTAGGGGTGGATGGATACCTATGGGCACAGTGTCTCACTTTCTAAATGATACTGGAATGCTGTCTATGCCACTCCTGGGAAGTGAGCCCTTAGACTCTATCTAACCTCTTCTGGCACAAAGACTTCACTGGTTGGAATCTATTATTAGACAGTTTCAATGATCATCCAGTTTTTTATTACATCATACCAGAATCAATCTTTTTAAAGCTTTAGCCCACTGACCCTCATTTTACTCTACTAGTCTAGGGTGAGATGAGTTGAATTATTGGTTCTACTACTCTGTAATGTTAATGCATTCAGCCCCTTCCCACAGTCTCATAGTGAATAAAGTATATTTTCCTGACCCTTGACTTTGAGATGGCTTGATTCGAGCAATTGGGATGTTGGTGGATGTAATGCCAGCAGAGGCTCTTAATGTGTGTGTCCATTTGGGAAAGCACTTTTGTACTCTTCAATCACGATGAGGAAAATATTCCCAGGGGCACCTACTGATTTCCAAAGAAAAAGAAACACATGGGACGAAACTGACCCAAACCATGACCTTGCTCCAAGCACAGCAGAGACCTCATCGGATCAGACAAAGTCCAGCTCACCTGTGGAGCTGCAAGAAGTAAACAGATGTGGTTAATAAGCACTCATGTGGCAACGGCTGACTAAGACATACAGCGACAAAGAACAGGTTTGCTCCCTTCACACCAGAATGCTCTTCAAATAGATGGAGGTCACTATTATCCCCCCCCAAATATTATCATTTTGTTCTCATATATCCCAGTGCCGATAACCATTTCTTGTGTGGCGTGTGTTCCAAACCTTCCTGAATGTAATTGCTCACTCTTTCACCCAGAACTGAGCACACGGTGCTCCAGATGTAATGTGCTCCTTGCAGAACCTATTAGGATTATCACTGCCCTTCAACTGAAAATAATACTTTATTACCACATGTAAAATTGCTTTAAATAAAAAAAAAAAACCCAAAACTTCTGTCGTTGGATCATATGGAGCTTTGGGTTGATTAACCCTCTGACCTTTTCTGAGTCAATCACTGTCAGTCTGGCTCTCTGAACCTATACTTACACAGTTGACGTTTTTTTGGATGTATTCAATATACAGATTCTATTACTCTTAAATTGTATATGGCTGTTCCTGACCTAACAACCTGGCCTGTCAATACAATTTGAATCCTTATTCTGTCATCAGACATATCAACTGTTCCTTTCCTACTTAGGCCATCCATAAATTTGGTAAGTATGCTTGCTATGTCCTCCTCCAAATCATCACAAGAACAAATATTAAACACAACAGTGGTAAAAACAAGAACCTAATGGCATATCTCTAGAGACTTCCAGGATGAATATGAGTAGGTTGGTTGAAATTGAGTAACAAATCCCTTTTCAACTATATCGTCATCCTGTCTGTGTTTTGACATGTTGTCCACAAGAATATTATGAGTGACATGACCTTGCTTATAACAGTATATATCAGTGAAGTAACTTTATCAAAAATGGAAATTGGTTGGAACAGCAGGATCTGCTCTTGGAGAACTGATAAAGGGTCTTAGTAATTAGTTCTTTCTTTTCTGTGTGCTTATCAACATTGTTTAATAGTTTGTACCATCTAACTGTCAGGAAGCAACATTGGAATAATATCTCCAGTCTGGCGAATGTATCTTTAAAAATTTTTATGAAATTTATCATTGATGAGTAGTGTAATTTGGTACAATGTAATCTATGATGATGTGTCTTATCAGGACACTTCCCCCGGACTTGACCCCGTCTTTCTCACTGTCTTGCGGACCAGAGGCATTGTGCACCACACCAAATCCAACCTGGCCTTGCCAGCAGTTGGATAGCCCCAACCTAGACAGGTACTGCTCCTATATGAAGCCAGGCTCCTACAGCTTGTGCTGTGTTACACATGCTGAGCTACTCCTTGGGCAGTAGCTCCAGATTCAGGACTATCAGGCATTTCCTCTCCCCACCCCCCACATTATGCACATCCCATCTCCTGCCCCAGGACTTTCCTATTGTCATTAAAGTGCAAGACCACCATGACCACCATGACCACCATGACCCCCACTAGGCACTTTCTTTCCTCCTTGCAGAGGGATGGTGTGGAGACAAGGCAGCTTCCCATGGACTCCAAGAAGACATCCAGTAAGACAAAGCAATCATCTTGACAGGAAGTAATGCCCTTCCCTGTATGACTTCTCTCCTTTGCTGCCTCCTAAGTTTTTGCCACAAGCTTTGCTTTCTAGGTTAGCCAAAGCTCTCAGCCCCCTGCCTGTGTCCCCTTAGCACTCACTTCCTCTATCTGCTGACGACTTCCTACCACCAGCACTTTCTCCTGCATCTCAGCCTACACGTAGGGAAGGCTGGATGCACTGGAGAACCGATGCCCCAGAGGGCAGAGGATAAACCCTTCTGATTTCTCCCTCTTTGGGTGGGACAACTCTGAAACACATTCTACCCTGTGTCTCAGAGGTCCCCAGTGGGACTGAGCCCCAGATGCCTGCAGTGCTAACCATTGACCCGTGTCTTATTGATTCCCTTTCCCTCCTTGTCTCATTTCCTCACTCCTGTTCTGGTGCTTCTTGGAATCACCTCCCAAATAAGTGATTTCCACTGAAATCCTTGACTCTGGATCTGCTTCTTGGGAGACCCAACCTGAGGCACTAGGGTACCTGAGACCTTCTCCCATGATAAGAACCCCTTCCCTATCAAGATCTCCCATTCTGATGGAAGAGTGACAAGGGTGTGCACTAGCCAGATAGGTCTTTATTTTTTTCCTATATTCTTGTACACTATTTCTTTTTTTTTTTTAAAGTTTATTTATTTTTGAGACAGAGAGAGACAGAGCATGAACAGGGGAGGGGCAGAGAGAGAGGGAGACACAGAATCCGAAACAGGCTCCAGGCTCTGAGCGGTCAGCACAGAGCCCGATGCGGGGCTCGAACTCACGGACTGTGAGATCATGACCTGAGCCAAAGTCGGACACTTAACCGACCGAGCCACCCAGGCGCCCCAGTGTACGCTATTTCTAAGTAAAATTTAAAGACGTAAATCATCAATGTTAACAGAATAGTGTGTTACCAGAGTGTTGCAGCTTGTTATCTGCAACATTATATTAGTAGATCTCACTTTCGCATTTCATTTCTGTCAAAATGTTATTTCAATGATTTGAATAGGTAATAAATGGGAACATGGTAAAAAAAAATATGTGCAGAAGGATGGATAGTGAAAGCAAGTCTCTCTCCCCCATCTTAAGTCTACTCATCTGTTACTAGTTTCTTATGCATCTTTCCAGAAACGTTCTATGCATTAACAGTCACACGCACTCATGTTCGTGCACACACGCTCACGTTCATGCACACACGCTCACACACAGGTACACATGCCTAACTTCCTATAGGACAGGTGGAATCCTGTACTGTACTCTATGGATTCTTCTGAATGTTGCTTTCTCATGTGAGAGTAAATCTTGGTGGTCATCTCGTGTCAGTAAACCCACACTTGCCCTATTCCTTTAATAGTGGGGCTAGTTTTCCAGTGTATGCATCAGTTTCAATGCCTTTTAAGTAATCTTACTCCTTTAACATCACCTAGACCCTAACATGATCTAAAACCTTGAAATAACTCTTTTATTTGCTCACAATTCTACAATCTAAACTGGGCCCACCTGGGTAATACTTCTGGTCTTGCCTGTGGTTGTCCCTGTGGATGCGTCCAGCTTGGCAGGTGGATTTGGGGCTGGGATGGCTGGGTCCCTTGCTGTCATTCCATGCCATTTCAGGGTCTCTCTCTTTCCTCAAGAGCTCTCATGGCCTCTCTACATGGTCACTCCAGCAGGGGAGGGAGACTGGGCTTTTTATGTGGCTCTTCAGAGCTCTGGAAGCTGTCAGCCTTCTTAATGCTTAGGCCAGAAACTGGCCTGTCTTCACCTCTGCTGCATTCTATTGGTTGGACCACATCATGGACCCAGCCATGATTCAAGGACAAGGGACTTCACAAGGGTGCAGACATAGGGAAATGTGGTTCATTGGGGGTCACAAATCTGAAAGTACAAGGGACTTCAGGGGAAACTAACTAGTTAGGGGATCAGGGATCCCAACAGATGTACATCCTTTTGATGGGATTTGTGACATTTTGTTTGAAAATGTGATTCTAATTTTTAACAATGGCAGCACATCCGTAATTCACATCATGGAATTGTAAGAAGATTTAGAGAGATCACCCGAAACTTCTCCTTCATTTGGCCAATGAAAGATCTGAAAATCTGAAAGGTTAACTAACAGTCGAAAGAATGACAGCATTTCCCTGACTCGTGGTCCCTGAGCCAGCCCCAATTCTTTATCCCCCTCCTTATCTTTCATGCCCTCCATGAAGTTCCCCTCTGTAGGCTTCTGCCCATTCAGTTCCTGGTTTAACAAACATGTATTGAGTACCTGCTATGTTCTGGGCACTGTTCCAGAAGGTCATTATTTCAGAGATGTAGTAATTCTAGCCCAACGTAAGTGGTGTGCTGGAGCTGGCTCGAACCATCACATGAGACCTGCCTGTGCGCATCTTCAACTCCGCGTTTGGTGACATCATGTTGGTAGCTTGAAATTGGCCGTGCTGGGAATATGTGTAGCACAAAACTTGAGAAACACTACAATTCAGGACTTTTTTTTCTCCTCAAAGAGTTGCTTGTTAAACATTTACCAGCACACCCTGGATTTAGTCTTAAACCACATTCTCTTTTAGGCTAAGAGGGGTTTCTTTACCACAGTCCATGCTGACCTACAGGTCTCTGTCTTGTCATTCACTGATTCACCCAATCAGTAAATATTAATTGATCAACTACCAAGTTATAGGCCCTGCATCAAGAAGGTGACCTCTGCTCTTTACCAGATAATTGTCTGCAGGCAGGAAAGTGGGCCTGGTGTTGCTAGATTTGCTTAGTAACAGAACTTGGTAATCCAGATTTATACATAGCATTGCCCAAATTTTGAATGTAAGCAACAAATTGCAAAAATTTACAAATTGTGTCTGGGCCAAATTAAGCATGTCTTTAGGTTATTATTTGTTAGGAGGGCCACTAGCCTATAACTCCTATTCTTTTATTATTATTACTATTATTATTATTATTAATTATTTTATTTTAGAGTGAGAGAGAGAGAGCACACGAGTGGGTGAGAGGGGCAGAGGGAGAGAGAGAATCTTAAGCAGGCTTCACACTCAGTATGGAGCCCAACGTAGGGCTTGATCCCACAACCCAGAGATCATGACCTGTGTCGAAATCAAGAGTCAGTTGCTCAACCAAATGAACCACCCAAGTGACCCTGCAACCTCTATTCTAATCCTCACAAAAGTGTGTGACATCAAGGCCCTAGGCTCTCCACCCCTCCATGCCCACTGGTGTCGCTGCAGTTAAACCACCTGGAAATCCAGGCATATGGAGGGCACTCCGCCCTCTCCCCTGTGTTTAAAACAAGATCCTTTGCTTACAGGTCTGTGTGGCTGCCAAGTAATAACCATTTCTTCAGGTTCACGTTTCACTCTCTACTCAGCTACACTGGCCTTCTTTTAGATGTTTGAAGAGCCCATGCTGCCTTCTACCACAGGGCCTTTGTACCTGCCGTCTCCTCCTCCTGGAACACTGCACTTTCACTTCAACACAAAGACTATTTTCTCAAGGAATCTCTGTTCTTCTAGACAAGCTCAAGTCCCTATAATTTATCTACCATTATGACCAGAGTTTGATCTTTTGTAGCATTGTGATGGCCACAAGAATGCACTTCTTAGATCTTTTTGTGGAGGGGAGTCTAATTGATAACCCCAGCTGTTCTGCCCTGACCACCACCCCTCTGCTGGGGCCATACTTCCCAAGGGCTGCCCCTAGCCCATCACTGAGCATGGCAAGAACTCTCAGGCAGGTCTGTTCTTTAGAACATGAGACTCTTCTGATGGGTAACTTTGGCGTGGCCTGGATTCCCTGGGAACCACCCCACAGAGCAAGACCACTGTCTCTCTCCACCCCAGACCTGCTTCACCATCTGAAGACTGGCTCCCCCAGTCTTCTCCAGCCTCCTCCCTATTCTCACTCACAAATAAATCTCCTGCATGTTTAGTCCTGTCCTACTGGCTGCTTCTTGAGGGACCTAAACTAGTGTAAGCATCTATTATGGGGATAAATTTAGGTTTATAAGTGCAATTACTTGATGCTTGCTTACCTCCCAGACTCAACTGTGAAAGCAGGGGTTAGTTCAGAGATATGTTTGTCTTTGGCCGACTGTTAAATCCCAGCCCTTCCCACAGGGCCTGGCACACAGTGGGTATTCAGTAAACACATGCCGATTTGACAAAATAATGAAACCATTGAAAATACAGTGAGTGTTGAAAAGTAAAGATCTGGTTAAATGTAACGTATGCTGGCCCTAACTATAGGCTGTACTAATTTCAACACAGAAACTGGAACTGGGGAGTGTCCCCTGGAGAATAAGGTAAATAAACATAAGACAAATGCAGCTAGTCCAAGTAGTTCGTGCGGTGATTTCAGAATGTTGAATGGGATGGCATTTCGATGTACTTACTGAAGGAACCTCTGCTTTCTCCCCAAGGCATGACAGTTTGGTAATGGAGAACACACTAGAAGAGTCAATTCAAATACTGTCCAAGATGGACAACCTCAGAAGTGGCACACAATGCCAGCAGTTGACAAAGGACTTCTCAGAGCTGACTAGCTTGAAATCTACAATGACCTGGCTTAGCATCTTTGGCAAGTCACTTTCTCTCTCCAGATTTTGATGTTCCCATCTGTACCATGAGGGGGTGGCGTTGGGGGCCCTGAAGCATTTCTAGCTTGGGCAAACTCTGGATTCTAAGTGGAGTGGACAGACATCTACCAAAGTGCCCGGTACTTAGGAGGCTTTCAATAAATCTTGCTTGAATGCACTAATGAAAACATGAATGGAGGATACCTCCTCTCTCCCCTGGGTACACAAGGTTTGGGGGCCCCAATCTGTGCTAGCAGGGGAGGCAGGAAGCAGCTGTTTACCTTTGAGGGAGCGGCTGGGTGATGTGCTTGTGCAAACAGCCATTTACCCAGGTGTCAAGAGGAGGGACAGAGAGAGAACACACATTTATTCCTTTCCTCGTGGTAATGATCCAGAAACCCCAACCTGCCTCTCTGCATTTTTCCAGGCAGTGCTGGAGTGGGGGCCTGTTGTTTTCTGACCAGGCTTGGGGCCAAGCAAGACTCCCTCCCTCGTTATTCCCACTTGTACTCCAAAGTCACTCCCTTCCCAGTAACTGTCAGGGGTAAATATCAGCACCCAAAGTTATCTTATTATTGGACGTTGTTTTCTGCTTGCTGTCTGTATCCTCTCACTGGAATAGAAACACCTTAAGAGTAGGTCATTTGTCTTGTTCACTGCCCTATCTCCATAGCTGGAGGGGTGTCTTGGACATGGTGGGCCTTCTCAATAAGTGGATGTTGACTGACTGATGGACAGGTGAGCTGTGCCCCAAGCCTGGTCTGGTGACATCACCAGCCTGGAATTACCACCATTAACGTCACCTCGTTGGGTACGTCAGCATCCTTGAGTCAATCATGGCAGTCATTCTCATAGTGTCTGTCTTACCTCCTACTTGTTCTTAGTGTATTTCTCTAATTGAGGTCTCCTCTGTAATTTAAATAAATGTATCTAAACTCTACATTGTATGCCATGACTATAAATGGAAACCAATATCACTTCCCATAAGGAGAAAGTAATCATAAATATGAGGACAGTGGTCATAAACCTTAGTGCCAAGGGGATGGCGAATGGAACACTATTTCAACGTGTTTCATCCTTTGTAAAACTAGGCATTGTATTGTATGCATTTACCAACCTTATTTTGATACAGGGTCCATAGGCTTCATCAAACCTTGTAAGGAGTTTATGTCCTCTTCCTTAAGAGCCATGGAGAAGACATACTAAGGTGCAGTCTGCCAATGGTCCAAGTTTGAGGTCTTTCCTTTTCTAAAAAGGAAAATCCAGTCATGGTAGGATAGTGTGAAAGACATGTTAGCACTGAGCTGAGACCCTCCATGACGTAAGAACGACTAAAAGAAGACAGAAAGGGAAAGGGCTTTTTAGGTGTAATTTGGGGTCTGGGTGCCACATTAAGTCATCTTAGTTTCCTTGGGTGAAGGTAGGGTCTTCAGAAATATCAATTAAATTGCACAAAATTATTTAGGTTTAAATTTAATTGCACAGAAATCATTTAGGGTTAAATTCCAAACCCATTATTTTGGATTAATTTATCAGTTCATATCACTAAATATTTGTTGTATGACTATGACTATTATTGACAAAGCTGTTCAATAAGTTCACGTACTAAAGAGCTTCTGAGTAATTGGCGAAAAATGGCTATGTAATCATGATATCAATATATATATATATATATGATAAAATTTAATTTCTCCCATGGTAGGTGAATCCCAAGATGCCATAAGATTGATGAGAATGTCCAGTGTTGGATGGCGGGGCTGAGAAAGGATTCCTAAACTTTGAGCCAAATCCTAAAGGATAGGCCCTCTGTCTATTATTCAAAATTGCCTGGTCATGAGAACTCTCCCTGGGACTTGTTAAAATAAAGATTCCTGGACTCTATTTCAGACCAGCTAGACCAGAATCTCCAGTAGAAGGACCCGGAAATCTTAAAAAAAAAAAAAAAAAAAAGTACCCCAGGTGATTCTTATCATTAGACAAATTTGGAAGCCAATGTGCTACCTAAGTCAGTGACTTACAAAGTTGCCTGTGCATTGGTAGCCTGTCAATATATAGATACTGGGCTTATCTAATCAGATTCTTTGATTACAATGGCATGGCCATTTTAAGATGCTCCTAAGATAACTTTTGTGCTCACCATATCTTGAGAATCACTGAGCCTGGTTGGAGATGGGTGGTGTAGAGGTTAGGGTGTGGATAATGAATATCCCAGGCAGAGGGAAGAGCGTAAATAAATACTACCTGGTGTAGTATTTGGGAATCTACAAGTACCAGAGCACAAAGAGAGATCACAGTAAGAGATGCCATGGCAAGGAACTTGGAATTTCTCCTATAGGTCAGCGCTTCTCACTGATAGATGTGTGTATGTGGTTGGAGATGCACCCATCAGAATCACCTTTAGAACCTGATAAGATGAAGTGTTAGAAGCAGAAGTCTATGAAGTAAGAAGAGCACTAGGATATTTTGTTCTGGTAACTCCTCTAGCTTTAGAGTGAATTTTAAAAATTATTGAAAAAGGTGCGTGGCTGGCTCAGTTGGTAAAGCATGTGACTCTTGATCTCAGGGTTACACGTTTGAGCCTCATATTGGGTATAGAAACAACTTAAAAATAAAAAATTCTTGAAGTATAGCATGCTTGCAGAAAAATGCGGGAATATAAATTTAAAGCTTGACGAATTAACACAAAGTCAATGCCCAACCACCAGCCAGATGACGAGGTAGAATGCTACCATCAACTCAGATGCTCCACTTGTTTTCCCTTCCAGTTATTACCCTTGCTTTATCCCCGAAGTTAACCACTGTTCTCACGTCTAACATCATAGGTCAGTTTTCTTTATTTTTTGAGCTTAATATAAATGGAATCATGCAGTATAAACTTCTTTGGGTCTGGATTTTTCCATTCCACATCATGTTTGTGAAACTTGTCTGTGATGTTACACGTAGAAGTACTTTATATTTTCATTTTTGTATAGTATTTCAATTTACAAATATACAATACTTTGTCTATTCCATTGTTTCCAAATGCTGGCAATTATAAATAATGCTACTATGGACATTCTTGGATATAATCTTTGGTGTACGTATGTGTTCATTTCTGGTGGGAATATATCTCTGAGTGGTATTCCTGGATCATAGGGCATGGGCATATCCAATTCTCTATGCACTGTCAATGAGTTTTTAAAGTGTTTTTTTTACCAGTTGACAATTCTACCAGCAGTGTGAGAGTTGTGCTTGCTCCATATCCTCACCTCACTTGGCATTAACAGTCTTTCTTATTCTTTCTTTCAGCTATTCTGCTAAAATACAGTGGTAGATACTTGTAGCTTTACTGTGCATTTCCCCAGTGACTAATAAACTTAAACACTTTTCTATGTGTTTATTGGCCATTTGGGTACCCACTTTGTGAAGTTCCTGTTTAAATTGTTAGCCCATTTTCTATTGTTTTTCTTATCTATTTGTAGGAATTTATATATATTCTGGATATGACTTTTTTAGCATTTCTAGTTCATTTTTCACTCTGTGATTTGCTTTCCCACTCTCGTAAGGATGTCTTCTAATGAAGATCAATTTCTTCATTTTAATGAAGTCTAAAGTATCAATGTTTTCTTTTATGTGTTTATTTATGTCATGTTAAGAACGCCTACCCCCAAGACACAAGACATGTCCTACATTATATTCTGAAAACTTAACAAATTTTTTTTAATATTTATTTATGGGGGGCGGGGGGAGAGAATGAATGGGGGAGGAGCAGAGCTAGAGTGAGACACAGAATCCAAAGCAGGCTCCAGGCTCTGAGCTGTCAGCACAGAGCCTGACATGGGGCTTGAATTCATGGATCTTGAGATCATGACCTGAGCCGAAGTTGGACGCTTAACCAACTGAGCCACCTAGGAGCCCCAGCGAGTCTATTTTTTAAGGTATTGATCATGGATATTTTAAAACCCAAGTCTCATAAGTTCAGTATCTGGACACCCCTTAAGTGTTCCTCTTTCAATTATTTTTTTAATCATGTAGTTTTGTCTCCTAAGATGGCTGCTAGTTTAGAATTAGATGCCAGATATCATAAGTTGACCTTTGAACAATGGAGGGGTCGGGGTGCCAACCCCATGCAGTCAAAACTCCATGTATAACTTTGACTCTCCCAAATGTAACTACTAAACAGCCTACTACTGACCAGGGGCATTACCAATAACATAAAGTCAATCAATGCATATTTTTATGTTATATATACTCTATACTATATTCTTACAATAAAGTAAGCTACAGAAAAGAAAATGTTATTAAGAAAATACATTTACATTGTACTGTATTTATTGAAAAAAAATCCACAGATAAGTGGATCCATATAGTTCAAACCTTTGTTGTTCAAGGGTCAACTGTGTATATATAAAATTAAGATCACTTGAGACTCTGGGTAACTTTATTCTCTTATAAAGAAGATTTGCTTTTACCTCTAGTAATCAGGGTAGAGACAAATCACCTAATCCTATCAGAGATTGAGTTTATTCAAAACTGGACTTCAAAGAAAATTTTACCTCTTCAAACAAAACAAAACAAAACTGGACTTCATTCTTTGTGAGGGTTGGTTTATTCTGATTCACTGCCATTTCTTTACTGGGCTCTAAATTCCCATTTTCCCCCTTAGTCTGGTAAGACTGCCAGAAGCATTGCTCAGCTTCTGTCCTCAGCCACTGCTTGTGAACCAGATAATAGTCTTTGGGGGAAATAGGATGAATGTTGAGCTCACTGTTTGGTATTTGCCTTTTCTCAAGAATCTTAGCCCCTTAAGTCCTCGTAGTCTTGGTAGCCCTTTCATACCTTCAAACCTAATCAAATATTTTGTCTGGCTTTTCTAGTTGTCCTTGGCTGATGAATTGGTATACAGCAAACAGGTCTACCATTACAAGCCCTAAGATATGTGGTTACATAGGAAAATAAATTTAAGAAGAATACATATGTGGAGTGCCTAGGTGGCTCAGTCAGATAAGCATCCAACTCTTGATTTCAGTTCAGGTCATGATCTCACAGTTCATGGGATCAAGCCCTGCATCAGGCTCCATGCTGACAGTGTGGAGTCCACTTGGGATTCTCTCTCTTCTCTCTCTGCCCTTCCTTTGCTCATGCTGTCTCTCTCACTCTCAACATAAATAAACATTAAAAAAAAAAAGAAGAATATGTAGGTGATCCTATATTCATTAAAATAAAAATATTGATAAGTTGCTAGAACAGAATGCATAGGAATATCATCTGAAAAAGGAGTAGTCACCTATTTACATTGGTTACATATTATGCAGTATTTCATTTTCTATACTACATATATTTATAATGATTGGACTTCAGTTTTCAGTGGGATATATTCATATATAAGAGGAAAATAATAAGGTCTTTTCAAAAAATTAAAGAAATAGAAATGGCATAATAGATAAAATAGCTGGAAAGTGAGCTTGTCTTTATGTTTGTTTCCTAATTTAGGAAAGCTGGGCTTACAGAATATCCACCTATATATAGAGAGAGCATGGTTAGACTTATGCTGTATTTTACCAACTTTCCCCTTGGTAAGCTTCATTATGGAGGGGCTTTTTAGTTAAGGGATTTTCCAGGTTGATGAGTTACCTGTGGGAACCTGACATTACTTACTGGGCCTTGTTATCCATTTGATCTGCAAATAAAAGGGAGACCAAAATTATAGAAGCCCTCCAACTTTAGGAAAACATTTACTTAACCAAACTAACTTTAGCACATAACTAATTAAAAAGGAATTTCTTCTTGGGAAGAGAAGATACACACTTACAGAGTGCTACAATTTATAAAAGGACTCAATTTGAAAACTCCATCCCATTGTTTTGCCAGCAAATACTGGACTCCAAATTTGGGAGTTAATACTAAGCTGAGCTAATTTTCGTCCTATTCATTCTACCCACGTTTCCAGTCTTTCATGATCATTTTGAGTCTGAATTTTGTCTCCAACTATATGAAACGACACTTCCATCATTTTATCAGTTGAAAGTTCAGTAGGCAGGCCTCCATGTCCTAATCTAAGTTATTTATTAAAATTTTGGGAAAAAAAATCGGAATCAAGGGTGGAATAAAGTAAGAGTTTACTAAAGGCTTCTCTGCAGGTTGTCGATAATAAATCAACACCCCTTGGGCATGATTGTTCCATCTACTTCAAATCCACCTGATACAGTATAAAGTTATCCGTATTTCCTTCATTCCACTAGGACTGCCAATTATTTCATTCCCATTCGAATCCTCTCCTTGGTGAACTAACTTAGTCACAGCCCCTAAGAGCCAGCCCTTATGTACCTGGCCACATTAGATTGGACTAAGGGTGAACTGAGCCAAACAAATTTTCTATCTCAAGAGCTTGGTAAAGACTTGATAAGGGTGTAGATCTTAAAAGTTCTCATCATGCGAAAAAACATTAACTACGTGAGGGGATGGATGGCAAGTAAACCTATTGTGGTAACCATTCTGCAATATACACATAGATCAAGTGATTATATTGTACGCCTTACACAACTTATACAATGTTGTATGCCAATTACATCTAAATAAAACTGGGAGAAAATGAAGAGAGAAATAAGACCTGAAGTCTGAATCTGCTGGCTGTAGGGAGCTAAACATGAGGGTCATGTGATTTAGGGGTTGGGGCCACCATCACAGGGTTACCATGATGGGCCATGTATAAACAGAAGAGTAGGGGCTGATCTGTAGGGAGAAAGAAAGAACCAAAACATACATGCTGAGAGAAACAGAAATTTGAAACCAGAAAGAAGGAAAAAGATGAAGAGAGTAGCTGTCTGTTGGCTTCCCAGTTCCCATGAGGTGTCTAACTTTATAACCTGTACTTTGATTCTGTGAGTTTTTCTGTAGTTTTAAAATTAACTCCTTTTTTGGCTTGAGTGAGTGTTGCAACTTTGTTCCCTCCAAAAGTCATATGCCGAAGCCCTAACCCTCAGTACCTCACAATGTGACTGTGTTTGGAGACAGGGCCTTTTAACAGGCATTGAAGTTTAAAATGAGGCATTGGGGGTGGGTCCTAACCCAATCTGACTGATGTCCTTCAGAAAAGACATTAGGCTGGAGAGAGAGACCAAGGATGAATGAGGCCACCAGAGAGTGGTCATCTGCAAGCCAAAGAAGGAGGTCTTGGGGAAACAAAACCTGCCAGCACCCTGATCTGGGGCTTCTACCTTCCAGAACTGTGAGAAAATACATTTCTGGTGTTTAAGCACCCTGCCTGTGATATACTTATTGCATGGAAGTCCTGGGGAACCACTACAGCAAGTTCAAGTGAGTTTCAGGGCTTTTAATTGTATGAACAGAAGACTTAGACTTAATTGGATCCAAGGATAAGAATATGTATTATTTCCCATCACTAGAAACCAGGAGGAAAAGAGCCCCGGGGTTGGTTACTTCAGAGATTCATGACATTGTCAAGGATCTATGTTCTTTGCATGTTTCCGCTTCACCATTCTCACGTCGGTATGTCAGCTCTGACCTGAGGCTGGATCCCTCATGTTGACAAGATAGATGCAACATTGCCAGACATGATATTGCCTAGGAGAAAAAATTATTATGTCTTTTTGAATGTTTGTTTTTAACAGCAAGGAAACCTTTCTCAGAAGCCCTGCTACACTCTTGTTTATGTCTCATGGGCCCCAAAAGCATAACAACCAATGAAAATGGGTCTGTCATGATAGCATCCATCCTGAATGAATATGGCCCCATGGAGGATGGTGGGACCTTCATAAAATGGAGGTAGGGTTGCACAAGGAGAAGGGAGAATGAATTTGGAGTAGGTAACCAACAATGTCTTCCAGGTTTCTTTTACCAAGATTTCCTAGACAGCAATTATATGCACAAGATTATCACGGAAAATTTTGACAGATGTGTGGCTGAAAGAGAGATCCTTTTTTTAATGTCGCTCAAATGACTAAAGGTCTCATGTCACATGGCTTAAATTAGAGATATAAGGCAGTAAAATCATAGACATCCAGGTCAGATTATGGGGACCTTGAATGTTAGGGGGAGGGAAGAATATGAAATTGAAAAATATATAGTAAAATCTTAATCTAATAGGAGGCAAAGATATTTCAGGAAGATTGATCCACCACTGATTTCAGAAAACAATTCACAGGTAGATTAACTAAACAGCATACAGAGACCAGACTCCATTTTGGATTCATTCACTTTCCTTCCACCAATGTCTACTGAGCCTATGCCATGTGGCAGGCCCTATACTCAGCCACAGAAATCAGGGAATGAGCAAGACAGATATGGTGCCTTTCCTTGTGTGCCATTTCAAGTGAGGGGGAACTGAATTGACCAGGGTGGGCTAGGCTGTAGTAACTGGGAAACGCTGCTATCTCATGGCTCAACACCATGGAGATATATCTTTGCTCATGTACATTCTGAGGCTTGAATGGCCCTCCTCTGTCTTCTACCTGTGGCATCTGGACTGCCTGGCCACCAAGCACACCACAGTAGGGCAAGAGAGGTGCATGGAGAAGATGTAGGAAGAGTACCAGCTTTTAGTTGTCTCAGCCTTGAAGAGACACACACGTCTGCTGGGGGTCCACTGCCCAGAACTGGCCATGTGACCGCTCACCTACTGGCAGGACAGGTTGGGGAATCCATGGCGGAGGCTGGGGAGCAGCACGTGGACATTTAGTACACAGCAACTGTCTCTGCCACAGGATTTTATAATAAATACCTCAGGTAAAGGCTTGTTTCTTCTTCATCCGCTTATGAAGTTGTACTAAACAAGGGGTGGTTATAGAAACATCATTTTAATGACAACTTCTGCTTGAGGAGAAAAAGATTCATATTAACCTCGCTCTCAGACAGTGGGTATTAGGAAGAGACGGGGAGTAACAGGTCAGTAGTAAAGCAAGGTGACACTTTTATTTCTTTGCCCTGCAGTGATGCAGTGGAAAGAAGAGACCTCAATTTGCATCTCCGCTCCTATGTGCCTCTTTTGTGTCCTTAAGCAAGTCATTTAACCCCTGTTTGCCCACTTCTTCAACTAAAAAAGAAGGGGAATTACAATCTCCCTCAGAGAGATGTCATGAGGATTAAAATTTAAAAAATATACATATGCAAATGCAAATGTCTACATTGTGCTTCAACAGGCACAGGGTATAAACTCGTAAAATGTGAATGAATCTGCTGTAGATGAGTTAAAGCAAACTTGAGATCAGAGCACGCAGCCATGTTTTCCATGTCATTCTCCCTCAAATCTAACTTGGCTGCCTGGCCCTCAAGACTCCATGGTGCTTCCGGTCTCCTGCCATCTGTTCCCTGGGCAACTTCCCGGCATCTCATCTCACCAACCCCTTCTCTTCCACACTCACTCGCTGCTCCCGCTGAACAATTTTACTAGTTTTCAGACTTTCGCTAAGTCTCTCAAAAATACCCAACACAATGACAACAAAACCTCTTCCCGTGTCACTGACCGCCTTATTGGAAAATACAGGCCATTCCCCGCCAGGGGGATCATCCTTTCTGTCCCATTGGCATCAGGCTTGGCCATCTCACTGGCTTTGACCAGTGTCGCGGGTGGGAGCGATGCGAGCAGACGCTTGGGAACACCACAGCATGCTTTCACGATCTCTTTTGCCTCTGCCACAAGACAGCCTCGGTCCTGAGATGAAAGTGTGGAGCAGGGCGGCAGCTGGCTCTTGGTAGGCAGAAATGTGGGTGACCAACAGCCCTTTGTGCTGGTAGCCCACTAAGGTATTAGGGGGTGTTTGTTACAGTAGCATAATCAGTCCAAGAAGTGGCCAATATGACCTCATATCCCCACCACCCATATGACCTCTTCTCTTTCGTTAACTGTGTTGGAAACCTCTCTTCCCCTAGGGCACTTTTTCATCCCCCTTGCCTCCCCTAAATGCTTTTTACTTTGAAATGTCTTCACTAGGAAGCTTCCCCTGATCATCCTGATCGTAAATGATCTCTCCTTTCTCTACGCAACATCCTAACATGTTATCTGGGATACCTGTAAATAAATGTTTGCTGACTCCATCAAGGAAGGAATGCTTCTCCCATGACATGAGGAGAAAATTTCATTATTATAATACTTTCCCCGTGTCTTAAAATCTTCAGGGTAGACATCGATCACGCTTTTTCTTTTTACATTTCTGGAACCCTAGCGCCACATACTTACAAACGTAGAGGAGGAATCTGTTGAACAATAACTGACAGGAGTTTCAGTTTTGGGTAGGATGGAGGGATCACAGGCTGAAAGCAGCTATAATACTTGGGACTTCAAGCACAACAGTGGAAACTCGTTTGGTGGTGTTTCCAGATTACAAGAGCTTAATCTTTCAGGGCAACAATAGCTGACAAGTGGCTTCGGACTGCAGAATGGGTTTCTTTAGACCAATTAAATGCAAAAACTGCTTTCTCTGGGCCTGAGAATTGGCCATTCCCAGAGATGTTAACCAGAAGGTTGGACCTTTAATGGTCATAATTTTGTTGTTGTGTGGGTATGTGAATGACCAATAAGACTTTGTAGTAATCCCTCCAGATTTCTGGCTGCAGCATCCCCAGTGAAAGGTGGGGAGGGACACATGATGAAAGACCCCAGGGGATCAGAAGGAAAAGAAAAGGTGAGGAGAGCTGGCCAGTCCTGGTCAGGGTAGTGTTTGCATGGCAGTCTGCATACCTCGTGACACTGGCTTCATTTTCCAGCGCAAAAGGTATTTTTTGAAGAACAGTAGAGAGTCCTTCTTGAGCAACCAGTCACGTATTCCTGGGGAAAAAGAAAAGAGTTGAAGACATGGTGGCACTGGACAGGTGGGACAACAAATGAACAACCTGAGGAGAAAAAAGCCAGTTACCTGTAGATTTTAATTTCAGGACGAGAAGGATCCAGGACACTCATGGAATGTGTTGTGGATGAAGGAAGGAGGAATCCCAAAGGGGAAAAGGAAGGCAGTAGGTGGTAGCAGAGGCCAGCCTTAGGACCAGCCACGCAAGTTATGAGGGTGTACCTCGTTACTAGTAATTCTACCTGAAGATGTTTCAGTCCGCCACCATCATGGTTTTCATGTCCTGCCCGCCCTGGGTTTCTGGACTGTGTGGGCTGAGGTGAGCTGGGGGACCGGAGGGGGAATGAGAGTCCGACTTTCAGCGCACAACTCAGGTCATGATCCCAGGGGCGTGGAATTGAGCCGCGCGTGGAGCTGCGCATCGAGCCCTGCATCGGGCTCCTTGCCGAGAGTAGAGCCTGCTTGAGATTCTTTCTCTTTCTCCCTCTGCCCCTCTCCCCTGCTCTCTGTCTCTCTCTTGAATACATAAATTACTTTTTTAAAAAGGCATTTTTGGGGGGCACCTGGGTGGCTCAGTCGGTTGAACGTCCGACTTCGGCCCAGGTCATGATCTCACATTTCGTGAGTTCCAGCCCTGCGTCGGGCTCTGTGCTGACAGCTCGGAGCCTGGAGCCTGCTGCGGATTCTGTGTCTCCCTCTCTCTCTGCCCCTCCCCCACTCTCCCTTCGTCTCACTCTCTCAAAAATAAATAAATGTAAAAAAAAAAAAAGGCATTTTTCAATTCCCAAAGCTCTAGTTCAAAATTTTAAATATTTTCCTTTTCTTCAACAAGTTGTTGACACAGGACACACTGAGTAGATAAAACTAAATGATTTTACAGCTGGCTTTAAAAAGACAAGCTCTTTTGCTAACTAGCCTTACTTCTTTAAACATGCTTTTAAAAAAAAAGTGCAAATCCTCTGACCTAACTTGTAAAACATTTAATATTTTGGACATGCGGCTTTAATGACCATCTAAAAGTCAGGCCGGCTGGACAATGGGGAGCTGCTGGAGTATTATTCATCCTTCACAAAGCCATGAGGTGGCTCTTTCTCCTGGGTCAAGAGGTCAAGCTCCACAGCATTAATTTCGCTGAGTTTCTTTGTTATAAATAACAAACAAGGTCATTTATTTTCATTTTCTTGTTTCTAATTGCATGCATGTACTCCCAAGGATGAACTCCATAAACAGGTGGTGGGAATGCTGGGGAGAAAGCTCGAAACTGTTCCAGAAAAGAGGGCATGTCCCACTCTGGCGAAACAGTTTGATGAGTTAGAGATTTCGTCACTGCAGGATATGCACCTGTGCTATTACTCGAAAAGCAAACACTCATCTGTTTGGCACGCACAGATCTATGTAAATTAGGGGAGATTATTTTGCTGCTAGTCCTTGGCTGTTTTGTGATCAAATGCAATTGTTTCTCATTTCTTAAGAAACAGAGTCTCTATTAGACTCCGTTCTCCCCCCAGTTATTTTGACCATTTCATTCTTTTCTGAGGTTATTAATAATAACATGCCCTATGAATTAGGCCTAGAAACAAGGGGTGCCTGTCAAAGAAAGGATGTCATCAGAGGCTCCAACTATGAGCAATACGTATCAGTGACAGTATACAGACCTGTCATGAAAAGGTTTAATTAATATCTGCTTAATAATTTTCTCTCCTTAATGCTTCTTTAGCTGCCCCTTGGTGAAGAATAAAAAATGGACACCCCCACCCCCCACCCATCCCTAAGAGAGTCCTGACCCTCAGCTCTCATTGTTTGGCAGTGGTTTTTGTGGGCAACACTGCAGGGCCCCTCCTGCTGGGAAAACTCTGAGCTTCCTGATTTTTCACTCCTGTAAAAACCTCCTCCCCCATCACTACCTTTGTCTCTTTGGGGGGAAAAAAAAGGGTTTTCACTTGAGCAAAATAAAAACTACCCCGTATTTGTTTCTGGAGTGTAATTATAAACTTCATTGTACATTCTTCCTGGCTTTGATGCTTATCTTGAAGAGTTCAGTGAAAATAAATTGTTTTTATGAAGGCAGAGAAACCATTTGATAAACACGCTGTCTCTGAAAATTGTTCCTGCAAAAGAGGTCATTCTTTCGCTTCAAAAGAAATAGAACATATTTCAGAAAACAGGCAGGACAACAGTTTAGGATTTCTGTGAATACAGGATATTTTTTTTTAAGGCAGGGTGTAAACACACTGAAAATTACACACCTCCTGATTGTGTAGAGTGTATTGGGTTTTTAAAATAGCTTTATTGAAGAGCTACTTAGGTCACAAGCAAATACTTGCTGCATTTCACGTTTCTGGGAACGAATTCTCAGCTCAGTACTTTTTTGCTACCAGGGGTTTGGGGGGGGGTGAGCGTTCCATAATTACTATGTATCTGTCAAAACCTATGGGTGTATCTATTCTTAGTAAAAGTAATAGTCAACTGAGAAAATGATTGGTTTTTCTAAAGTGGTTCTTATGCCTGGTAGTACAGAGACCAATATGGCCAAACTTGGTTGTAGTAATGTGAGTAGCAACCTCATGCATGCATATATATATATATATATATAGAGAGAGAGAGAGAGAGAGAGAGAGTTTCTCAATTTGCTCATTTCTGTATTTCTTGACCTAAGTAAAAATATCAAAATAGTTCTTATTTCCAGACCTGAAAAGTTTGGATTCACTGAAAACTGAAGCTAACAATGACAATGCATGGGGATTCCACCCGCCCCACTATAGTTCCTGTGTGTAACTCTCCTGGTAATTAGTTTTAGAGCCTGCCCTGGAGATGCGTATTGAGGGTCCAATGCTTCCTCTATACCATGTGCACATTCTCTGTTATGAAAGCCTTGGTAGGTCTTGACTTGATTTTATCTGCAGGTGATTTAAAATATGAATGTAAGTGTTGATTCTCTGACATGAAACTCCAAATCTCATGGAGATGAGTTATACAGATACTAAGAATCCATGCTGGATAGAAATGCTATGCTTTATGACATGAAGCCAGATTCAGACATAAAACCAAATATAAAATGTTTTACCAATATGATACATTAGCTGTTACTATGGGAATAGGATGAGAAGAAACTCGAGTAGTTCTGGCCTTGTTAATTTCCATTTGGAGCTGCTGTTAATTTGGCTACATTACATATTGCAAACAAGGATCATAATATTTGGATAGGGCTTTTCATGACCAAAACTCAAGAAAATTACACTGTATATAATGTTTAGTGGTATCCTCACCTCATCTGGGCAAACAATTCACAGAGAGGTTAAATTACTGTTCACAGATTCCGAAAAGCTGGCGTCTCAATAAGTAAAGATCTTTGGGTATAAAGTTCAGCAGGTTTAATGCAGTCCTCATGGGAACTTTCTTAATGTGGAGACAGATAAAGTAGAGAAATAAAGTTTTTGAGTTCTGTCAAGATGTAAGATAGTTTTCTCATCATGCTCTCTCTGCTTTCATAAAAACAATCTATTTCCACCGAATTCTTCAAGATAAGCTTGTTTATCCTCCTCACCCCGCCCCCATTTTTTAAAAGAGATTCTTGGACGATACCTACTGTTCAATTGGAAACATCAAGCTAATAAGACTGACAGTTTTGACCCAAATCATACAGAAACCCGACAGGGATTTTCTTATGCCCAGAAGTTGAATTTTGGCTGTATAACTGATGCTTGTCCTGCCCTCCTAAATCAGTAACTGTTAGCACTGTTCAGCATAAATTCAAAGCATGTTTAAGATACGTTCTTGGAGAAGTTTCTTCAAACTCAAGGCTAACCTAGTACAAAGGAAACCTTTGTGGCATTTCAGAAACAAATGCTGACAGCCTGAAAAAGGTGACACCCTTAAGAATGACAAATAGCATGGCAGTCACAATGGCATTAACGTTTTTAAAAGCCTCATTCTAACGTTTTTAATGGATGCGTTTCAAATCCACTGGAACCCTTAAAATTAGATGGTATTCTGAATGCAATGGAGAGTTCACTCAGATGGGCTCTAAGTGAAACAACATATAGTTCTAGTTGTGTTGCGTACAAGAGGTCCAAAACAGCAGGGCGCAGAAGCCCCCCCACCCTCCCGCACCCTCAGGTAGTGTGTTCTTATTCACGTGATAGGTCTTGGGTTCCCTCTTCCCGAATCTTCCCTTAACCTGGTTCCCTGGGAATGCTTTTCCACTATTCAAACATCTTCCCCCACTTTCCCTTTCTCCCTCTCTCCCCTCTTTCCCTTCTCCTTCTCACTTTCCTTGCTTAAATGGATATTAATTTATTGCAAACCACCTAAGAACCAAGCAAGGTCCAAGGGGCTGGGGATACAGCAGTGATCCAGCTCCGGCTCCGCAGAGGCATGTCCTACACCCACCCTTGAGCTTTCTTTTACAAATAACCAAGAAGGTGCAGAGCCTGGCATCCCTCCCACTGTATGTGAATTTATCAGATTGCTTCTCTCCATAGCAGTGGTCGTTGTAACAGGACAGGATCTCCAGGCCAGGTGAGTGGATGGGACAGGGCATGTGTACATGTGTGCATATGGAAATGTGCGTGTGCGTGTGGAGTGTGATGGGTCCAAATCATAGCCTCCTTTGGTTTCCACGTGCGTCATCCGGGGATCCTCTCTCTCATTCACAAGTGCCTAAAACAGTGCCCGGCACAGAGTAGGCAAGCAAAATATAGCTGCTGAGTGTCTGGAGACTGTGGGCAAAACCTTGAGGTCGGCAGCCGTCCCGAATGACCTGTTTCTGCGCTAGCGATATTTTTCATTCTAAATGCCTCAACATACATATTTTCAGACTCCTCAGTTTCTCCATCCCCCCCCCCCACCCGCCACTCTTTAATAGAGATCTACACTCGGAAATCAGCTACCTAAATCATCATCATAATAAAATAGTGACTGATGAATATTGTTTCCTTCTCCAAGGCATTTGCATCTTAACAGGGAGGGGGATTTTATGAGGAAAGCCAAGGGCCAAGAGGTGGTATTGGATATGACCCAGCATTCCTAACTCCTGGGAGCCTCCTGGGAGAAGGTTCTCGCTTCACTTTGTAGTGTGTACAGCTCAGGGCTCCATGCAATTCATCAGCCCACATGCAATTCCCACTCTGGCAGCTAGTGGGGTTTCCACTGTGAATATTTGTATTCTTGATGCTCAAGGTCTGATTACAACTTCAGGTTTAGTCTCTGTGTAACTTTGATTATACTTTCCTTCATCCTGTGTAATCAAGCTCAGATTGCTCCAGAGGCACAACAGAACGGGCACAAGGTGAGAAATGGGAGCGTGCAAAGAAACACTCGGCTTCCTAGCCTTTGGGGCTCCTGTTAACAACTACCTGGGAGAAAATAATTTCTTTTTTGGTACCTCAGATCAGCAAGCTGCTCCTCTCCTGCGGCCAGATGCTGCACTATCCGCCATTGTTAAATACTAATAGTGAAACTTAAAAGATGTTCTCTTGCGAGACAACAGGTGGCCACTGCAACCTCCCGCTCTGATTGGTGGAAAGGCCACAGGCGCCCAGTGGCCCAGAGAAAGGGCCTCCACTTCTGCGTTTCAAGAACCTGCTCAATGGGGTGTTGTCCTGATAATATCTCCGCTCGCTGCCAATTTGTGCAACCCGCTGGGCCATTAGGGAGCGCCGCTGGGTTGTCAACGTTAAATGGAGACCCGGGAGAGAGGACCTAAGCTTTTTCGAGGGGGGGGGGGGGAACTGGAGTCAACCCAGGGACAATGTGAGCGGTTGTTCCTCTCCTGAATACACACCGCTCTCACGGGCAGTATCCAAACACACGTTTCAGCTAAGAGCAAATACACAAACTTTCACCTAATTGACGTTTATTTTTCCTGCTTGGTTCCAGAAAGATAATATTGGGTGAAGGTACATATACAGGTGTCACCAGGCCGGAGTGCCTGCTTTGGAGAACAGAAGAAATGAAAAGCAACCCATCTGATGTTTGAAAAAAAGTTCAGGCCCTGGTCCGGCCAAGTGTGCTCAGGGGAGGAAAGTGTTAGCGAGTGTCCGCTAAAATATTTGAAAATTTCTCCCTTCCGGTTGCAGCAGCAACTAGATAACCAAATTGGGGGGGGGGGTGGCACATCTCACCGCCTCTCCCTAACGTTCTCATCTAGCAATAAAGTCACTTCCCTTCGCCAAGGCTGAGGGCCAAACTCTCAAATTAACCCAAAGCAGTAAAGGGGGGTGGGGGGATAGGAAGGAGGGAGGGAGAGGGAGAGAGAGATAGCTTAAAGAAAGAGAAAGAAAGAAAGAGGAGGTGGGTGAGTGCAGTCTGAGGAAGTTAATCACCCAGAACCTTTTAGGAAAATGGGGACATTTTCTCTCCGAGAGCAGTGAATGATCCGCCTAGATCCAGTTACTCAAATGCCTTTCGAATACAAACAAGAGCAAAGGAAATACGAAGAGAACCGACACGAGGCTTAACCCGGGAAGCTTCAAGTCTGCCTACCTGTGAAAGGTCAGGCCCCAACACCCCTTCTGGAAAATACCACAGGTGTACATGGATGGGGTCCCGGCTCCCGGCTCCCAGGAGGCCCTCCTGCAGGTTAGCTGCCAGGATAGGTGCCTCCAAGCAGAGGACATTCGTGCGGGAAGAAGAGTAGGGTAGACGGGACGGAGGACCCGCACCACGAGGGACTAATGGGGGGGGGGCCGAGGGAAGGAAGCCCATGGAACGAGGGGTGGCAAGGGAGCGGACGGCTTGGGGATGCCGGTGGCAGGAGCCGGGGGCCGAGGGAAGCGGGGCTCGGAGAGGGGGTTGGGAGGGCCACACCGCGCCCCGCGGGCTGGCGGCGGGCCGGCCGAAGCGGCGGAGGAGAGGAGGGGAGCGAGGAGCGCTCCGAGGCATCGGGGACAAAGAGGACCGGAGAGGGAAGGGGGGCGAGGTGGGGAGAAGAGGGGCCCCGGGGAGGGGGAGGCCGCGGCGCGCGCGACGGGCACCGCCGGAGCTGCGCGACGCGCGGGGCGAGCCGCGAGGGGCCGCGCGGGGCAGGGGCCGCGGCGGGGCGGGGTCGGCGCGCCCGGGGGCGGTCCGGGCCGAGGAGCGCACCGGCGGGGCGGGCGGCGCGCCAGCTGCCCGCGGTGGGAGGGGCGGAGCGGCGGCGGCGCGGGGAGGGGACCGGCGGCGAAGGCAGGAGGGGGAGAAGGAGGGGAGGGGCCGGGCCCCTTGTCTCCGCGGCTCCTCTCCTCAGTCCGCCCGGGGAGGAGGAGGAGGAGCGGGGCCAGCGCCGCCGCCGCCGCCGTCCCAGCCTCGCCCCGCGCACCTGAACTCGCCGCGCCGCCCGGGCCCCCGCGCCGCGCCCCGGGCGCCCGGCCCGCGCGCAGCGCTGCCTCGGTGCCCCGGCGGGGCGCGTCCCCCGGGCCGCCTCCCGCTCTCCCGCGGCTCGCGTGGCCGCGCCTTTGTGTGCGGCGGCCGCGGCTCCCGGGCTCCTCGGGCTCCGGTCGCGGCGCCCCTCCGGCCCCGAGCCCCGCGCGCCGCCCCCGGGCAACCCCGGCCGGGCGCCCCCGACGGTGGATCTAGCGGCTTCGAGGAGGCGGGCACCGGCCCCGGCGAGCCCTAGCCCCGGCCCCTGGCCCCGGGCCCGGCTCCGGCATGGATGTGAGATTCTACCCCGCGGCGGCCGGGGACCCCGCCGGCCTGGACTTCGCGCAGTGTCTGGGGTACTACGGCTACAGCAAGGTGACCGGGCCGGGGCCGGGGGGCGGCGGGGCGGGGGCCACCTCCCCATCCCGGGCGCGCCCCGCGCTCCAGCTCCCCTCGCGCTGCACTTTTCTCTCCCCTCTCCACTCCTTTCCCTTTGCGCCCTCGTCTCTGTCCAACTCTCTCTCTCTACTCTTTCTGCCCCCTTCCCACCCTCCTTTTTGTCCCTCTGCCGGCGCTCCACTCTCTCTCCCCCCACGCCCCTCCAACCCCGCCGACTCTCCTTTGCCTTCCCAAAGAAACCAAGAGCGGCCCAAGGACTGAAAGGGGGGGGGGGGGGAACACGCTTGTGATTCTTTGTTGTTATTAGTAAACACGATAGCAGCGCCCCGGAGTTGGGGGGGGGGGGCAACGCCGGAGTCAAGTGATCTCGTGGTCCGACGACCTCGCCGCCCTCACCCCCCACCCCCCCAGCCCCTCTTACCTTCCCCGCGCACTAGAGAGCTGGACCCAGGGCAGCTCGGGGAAGGAAAGGAACAAACTTTTGAGCGTGCCCTGGATTGAACGGAGGTGGGGGGGGGGGCGCGAAGTGTTGGGACCCCCGCAGGTGGCCTTTGCTGCCCTCTCGCTGGGGCGCTTTGACCGCGGAACGGAGATGCCGGGCCCCTCCCTGGTTAGCGCAAGTGGCTTCTCATCTTTCATTTTTTTGGGAGGGGTAAGTTTTGCATTTCGGGGAGATCAGGGTTGGAGACCTCCACACCACGCCGTGGGTCACCCTACCTCCCGCCCCCCCGCTCCCCCCGCCCCCCCTCCCCGGTCCCCCGCGCCAACTTCGAGGACGGAGCGTTTCAGGTGGGCGAAGGTGGGTCTCAGAAGGGCAGCTGGCGCAGCTCGGACCGGCGAGTCGGTGCGGGAGTCACAGCCTTTGGGCCTGGGTGGCGCGGTCTCCCCTTCTCGGTGTTTCCTGAAGCCCCCAGGGCCAAGCTTTGGAGGAAATATCACCCCGAGGGCGATGTTCGGAGACCGAGCAGTGCTCTGGATGGCCTGTGCCTTTTGAATGTGGTTTTTCTTTCTCCTTCCCCCTGCTCCTCCCTCCTCCCCCCTCCCCCTTTCTTTCAAATCGTAGTTTGTTTATGATTGCTTGGATAACAGAGGAGGAAATAAGGAGCCGCTGAAAGAAAGGTGCTATACAAAACTAATGAATAAATAACAGGAAGAGAAGGAATTGTATCAAGAGTGAGGAACAGTTTGCTGTGCCCCGTGGCTGATGGAGGCTCCTGTTCCTTTCTATTTGTTTATACTCCGTTCCCAACTCCAGTGCTGAAGTTTGTGAAAGACCATTGGGGTCTCTCTGCCTCACCCTTGTGTCCTCGTCGTCCAGCCCCGCGCCTGGCACCGCGGGCCTCCCCACGAGTATAGAACGAAGGGACATTATTCAGTGTGCTTTAACCCTTTGGTGGTGTTGGGGGGGGGGGGGGTCGTTCATGGTCTCCAAATTCCAAGAGTGCTACGTTGAGCTTTGAAAGGGAAGCAAGAAAAGGCCTATCGCGGTAGCAGGGTTAAGGTTTTACTTTCTGTCCTCGGTTTTGGACTTACTCAGGTTAGTAAATGCTTTAAAAAGTCCCCCTTGTATGCTCAGTGAGGGACTTAGGCAGCCTAATTAAGTATGTCGTGTTTCTGAGAATCCACCTAATTGTTCCGGCCGGGTATTATTTATCTCCTTACAACTTAGCCTGTGTATGCAAGCCTTGGATAACTGGGCATGCTCTTATTTTTGGAAGCCATTACCTTGCTTAATGTAACTTCTTTCTCTGATTTAAGATCAGCAACACTCGAATGACACCAAAATAGAAACCTTTTGTACTAATCCAGTCACTGCAATGCGTGGCAAATCTCTCTGTTCACTGAGATCCCAAGGGTACTTCAAGGGACCAGAGGAAATTGTGGGTGTTTTGTGTGTGTGTCTTTTTTTTTTTTTTTTTTTTTTTTTGAGAAAAGCTATTTTGAGTCCATTTAAACTGAGTAGTTACTTCAGGGAGAGCATAGAAAGCTTGAAAATCGACATTATTTATTGAGATGCTTGTTCAACTTGGGGAGGAGGATGCAAGTTGGTTTGCTATCATATGTTCTTAATGCAGTTTTTTGCCTGAAATAGCCTGGTTTCTTAGTAAATCAGCAATCTGGTGGTCATAAGTGCTGTGTGTACCCGATTTGCGAAAGTTAGACACAGCGCTCCATATTGGTAGAAATCAAATTGTACTTATTTTAAAGGATGTTTGCATTTAATTCCTTGCAGATAAAAATACAATAATCTTTAATTTGAGCCCCAATACTTTATTTTCCTACTCTTAATTTCAGCAGTGAAAAACCCAGTTTTATTCCCTGTAATTTTTCTTTATAGGGAGAATGTAGTAGAAGACGATGTATTAACTTTATGGGTATAAAACAGCAAGTGCTAATTAAGGGTTTATAGCATTTTGTTTCACAGCTAACTTGTGTGTCTGAGTGGTGCTATTCAATATAGGTCTATATTGAACATGTAAAAACTAGCATACAAAGACCTCCATTTATTTCACTTGGAAATACCTGCATTTATTAATCTCTTAAGACTTAACTTTTGCTGCCGTGTATTATCATTCTGGATGGGAAATGATGAGTTTCAAAGAAGGCATGTTTCTGCCCTTTCTTGTTTTAACGACCATCTGGGAAACTTCAGAAGAAATACAGAACCCTTTGCTCCAGGCTTAACAAGTGAAAAGTTAGCGCTTATCTTTAAATTTATTTACAAACCGTGAATAATAGGGGTTCATTCATTTCTGTCTTTAACAAATGACCAGAGAGTCCTTTGTATAAATTATATGTGTGTGTATTATCTTTACATTCTGTGAGTATATGGATCCTTTTTAAATGTCAGCGCTCAGAAAGTGTACTGTCTACGGAGAATGGATGAAAGAGTTTTGAGGGTTCAAAAGTCCTTGCAAGTAAGAGAATAACTTCAAATAAAATATAGCCAGGATCATTAAAATCAGTTAATAATTCATGAACCAGCCACTGATGTATAAACGTACAGTCATCTCTGTTTTCTAAGGGCTAATTTCCATTTTAATTTCAAGTGGAAAATCTACTGTTTGAACATTTCTTTTTCTGATGTGGCCAACAAATGAAACCACCACCTACATTTTTAAAAGGGGGAGGGGCCTTATGTTGCTCAAGCGAATTAGCGACCCATTGTCTGTGTATCTAGAATTTTTCTTTTCCTGGGTTCAGTTTGTCTTTTCACCAGCAAGAAGGTAATATGCAACATATCAGTTGGCATGTCATTAGAAGTCTGCCACCCCGAAGTAAACTATTATATTTAAGGTGGGCGTGCACAAGGTGAAATCACACAGTGGGTTAATAATGAACTTGGACCAAACTCAATATTTCATAGCTTTTTCTGCATATTCTTAGGTGGGTTTTTTTTTTTTGTTTGTTTTTTTGTTTTTTTGTTTTTTACCAGCCCCCAGTCCTTTCAAAATCTGGCTATTGACTTCTTATCCTATGCAGAATAGTCTTTTGTTGTTTTTACTCCATCAGTCCCAAACCTTGCTTTCTAATTACTATATGTGTTATTGATCATTCTGCTTAATTAAGACATTCTGATGTGAGTGTTTTCACTACACCTCCTTGGATTGGCCTCTACCTTGGCTAGCATGAAGAGTTAGAAGACCTGAAGGGTAGTTTGTCATTTGTCTATCTTCTTCGAGACCATGGTTCAAATTGAGAATACATTGAGAGGAGGATTTGATTGCAGCTCTCCTTAAATTGATACTTTGCACTGGCGTGAGAACTAATGATTTCATTTTAGGGCCTGCTGTATGGGGGTGTTGAATTTTGAGAGCAGGTTGAGAGATTTTTTTCTTTAAGCATATTATTTATTGTCAAGTTGGCTAATATATAGTGTATATAGTATGCTCTTGGTTTGGGGGGTAGACTCCTATGATTCCTCACTTACATACAACACCCAGTGCTCATCCCAACGGATGTTCCCCTCAATGCCCATCACCCATTTTCTCCTCTCCTCTCCTCTCCATGTTGAGGGATTTCCATGTGAGGTCTTCAAGCAAGATAATGGGGCGCCTGGGTGGTTCGGTTGGGTGTCTGACTTTGGCTCAGATCACCATCTTGCAGTCTGTGGGTTCGAACCCCACATCAGGCTCTGTGCTGACAGCTCAGAGCCTGCAGCCTGCTTCAGATTCTGTGTCTCCTCTCTGCCCCTCCCCCACTCACTCACACACTCACGTGTGCTCTCTCTCTCTCTCTCTCTCACAAATATAATAAACGTTAAAAAATTTTAAAAAAAGATATTGAAGTCACATTGTGAAAGACATGTAAAGTTTTTGTAAGAACCTTGGACAAGGGGTCATAAACTCAAAATGCTCCTCGGGACAGCCAGTTTAACCTACAGAAGATAGGGTTTGTGGTCACATGGAGAGCAGGCCCCATGTAAAGGGGTAGCCTTGTTCAGCATTTGTGGATTGTTGCCATGCCAACATCTGGGCCCAGTGTCTCCACATTTTGCAGTTATTTTTCCAAGAGAATGATAATCTGAGTTTTTATGTAAGATATCTTGAATTCTAAATGTTGGCAGCAAATTCACATATTACTGAAATCCTTATGTGGGACCCTTAAAACATGCCTGTGGCTTGTGTCCCACTTCTCTGCAGTTTTTGTCTTAGATAAACTCATATGCAGATGAGGTTCAAAAATCAATTTTTAATAAGTCATTTATGGTTTATGGTCAACTATGAAAACAGGTTGGACAGTTCCACTCTCCTGTTCGATCATGCGGACAATTCAGCTGAGTGAGTACAAGAAGTAGAATCTAACCACTTTCAGTGTACTTCTAACTGAATAGTTTGAATTCTATCATTCATTCATTTTAGGTCTCAAGGCAACGGAACAGTTCTAGATCAGGGGCTGGCAGACGGTGGCCCACATGTCACATCTGCCTGTTCTTGTTTGGTTTGTGAGTTAAGAATGGTTTTTATGTTTTTAAATGGCAGAAAAATCAAAAGAAATATTTCATGACTGAAACTTACATGACATTCACATTTGTGTCCATAAATAAAGTTGCAGAACTGGCAGCCCAACTCACTTGTTGACATATTGTCTATGGCTGCTTGAGTGCGTCCATGTCCAGGTTGAGTAGTTGTAACGTGTAGTATGGTCCCTTTACAGAAACAGTTTGCTGATCCCTGTTCTAGATAATCAGAGCACTTGATGGTACCAGGGTCTTCCTTTGTCCCAAGACTTGGCAGTAGAAGGAAGACGTAGTTAACAAGATGGTATAACTGGAGAGATTACCATTTCAGAGAATGTTTCTCAGAATGTTTCTAAACCAGTGGGAGTTTAGCCTTAGCTATACTCCAGTCATAGCTGGTGGGAGGAAGCTTGTGAAAGATACTCCAGTTCACCCTTACCTCAGACCAGTTCAATAAGAATCTTTGGGGATGGGAACCAGGTAGCAGTGTTTTTAAAGCTCCCTAGATGATTCCAGTGTGCAGCCATGGCTGAAAACTTTGTTTTAGGCTAGGGATCCTCCTTTGGAGTAAGTAACCTGGAGGGGCAGTAGTAGAAATGGGTAAAGTTTGTGATTGCTATAAAGTACGTAAGACTTACGACAGATGATTGGCTCTAGGTTGACACTCAGGGCCTTTTTCAGAACCCTGGTGGGTCCTAAGCACTGCTGACCTGGCTCCCCTCCACATCATATCAGACGTGAAAATGCTGCATCCACATCCTGCATTTTATGTTCTATGATGTATTCATATATCATGGCTGAGTTGCTGCTGATTAGTTGACTTATGTTTGCATTTTGTCAGCATCTGTTAGTTTTAATTTTGTAGTGTGTGTGTGTGTGTGTGTTGTGTGGCCAATTAATTTTTTTCCTCACCTTTTAAACATTTTTGTGTGCCCTTGAGAAGCTTATACTTCTAGGTAACCAGTCGTTGGTGACTAATGGATAAAATAGTCCAGCTAACACTAAAGTCCGTCAACTTACCATTTTGACACCCCACACAGTGGAATGTTGATGAAAACCCTGTGCTCCGTAAAGACTGATGCACAGTAAGCCAAAGAAAATTAATGTTAGTTGTTTTAGATGAAGTCAATGGAGGTATGTGGCCACGACATTCAAAGTATGTGTAGCTGTTGTAAGAACTATCTGTTTTGGGTCACAAGCTGTCAGGGGGATGCTGAATCCACTTGTCCACTTGAGGACTTGCTTTATCTCATTTGAACCAATATTTTGAAAAATTCAGTAGCTGTCTGTATCTAAAAATCTTTGCAATATAAATCTGGATGTTCAGCCCTTCCTCCCTTCCTTCCTTCCTTTCCTTCTTTCTTTTAAGAAACAATAAATTTGGCAATCTTGGGCCTGTTCCCTTGCAAGGCAACATGTTCCTCTCCCCACTCTAACTTCCTCACATTCTGCCCTTGGTATTCCTCTCAAGTCCCAGGAGGCTTTGGGTTTGAAAACTTCAAGAAGAGATGAAGTTAAACAAGCGACCAATGTGATGCTCAAACCCTAGTGAAGTGAGGTTGCTGTCACTGGAAAAATATTCCTTATGGTATGTAGGGTAGTAGGTGAATGGAGACAGGTAATCTGTGATCATATTATTATAAGCAGTGTTTCTCAAGCTTCAACATGCACAAGAATCAACCTCAAGAGCTTTTTGTAATACAGACTCTTGGGCTTAGCCCTAGAGATTCTGAATCCTGGGGTCTAGGCTAGGGCTCCCACATGATGCTGATGTACTGTGGGCCTTCCAGTGGTAAGGTAAGAAGTTTGTTCTTTTTAAGAGTTTGTTGGTCACAATGCACTGGGCTACAGGTAACAGAACACCCAACAAACAGTGGCATAAAGCATAAGGACGTTCGTTTACTTACAAAGAAGTCATTAGTTAGGTGGTCTCAGGCTATTTTGGATGAAGGCAATCATGTCTTTAAGAACCCTCTTTTCTTTTTATTCTGCCATTCCTGAAGTTTTAGCAGTCTCCTCAAGGTCACAAGTTGGCTGCTGTAGCGCCAGACATCACATCTTCGCATGATCACATGTAAAATGGGAAGCAAGGTGGTGGTGGGGATGGGAGTGATAGCAAAAGTTTTCTGTACCTCTCTTAACAAGAAGGGATAAGAACTTTTCCAGTAGTTCCATTGCACTCTTGTTTATTGATCAGAAATGGATCGCATGCCCACCCTAAGCCAGTCATTAACAAAAAAGAAGGAGATTGCCGTGATCGGCTTAGATCAGTCCCATGTCATCTGGTGGGGGCCAGGCACATTGTCACATGAGCATAGATGATCTTTTATACTCTATTAGCAAGGAAGAAGGCCATTGGAAAGACAATCGGCTTTACTGCTGAGCATATTGTGAGGACTTTGGAGCGGGCCAGTGGTGTGGTTGGAGTTGTAAGTTGTGAAGAAGTATCTGACCTTTTGACTAGATCACTGTAGGGCCTGACAAGAGGTAGGGGGACCAGGGAGGATGCCACTGCCCAATCGAGATAAAGGTGTGTTAGGATTCGAACTAAGGTGATGTGAACGTGGATGGGAAAGAGAGGAGGGCACTGAACAGAGCATCTCTCACTTAGAAGGGAGGGAGAGGAGGCAGAGGTGACTCAGAGTGTTCGAACTTGGGCCTCGGACAAATGGTAGGACCTTGAGCAGAGGCAAAGAGGTCAGAGGAGAAGCTGGTTTCGAAGGAAAGGTAGAGCTGATATGGGCTATTTTGGCGGAATAGCCCCACAGAGATATCAAGTAGGCACTTGGCACCAATGCCCTGGAATTCAAGAGAGAGCTCAGGAGGGCCAAGGGACCCAACTGGGGGGTCTTCCCGTGTGCAATGGAGCCGTAGAAATGAAACTGCCTGCTCCCAGAGCGGGGAGACAGGACTTGCTAGGACACATCCTTGGTTTGAGGTTTCGTTGGTGTGGTGTTTGCAGACTCACCTCCGCAGGCAGCCAGGCAGTGTTTCAGGAAGTAACGTGTGGAAGTCAGAAAACTTGGAAATCCGCTGTGCCATGATCGTGGTGTAAAGGAGTATGTGCGCTCATGTGCATGTGCGCGTGTGTGCATCTGTGTGCGCGTGCACGTATGCTCGTGCTTTTGTGCGCAGGCACACATGCATGCATGATGGTTTATCCTTTCGGTCTTAGGAGTTGTGTGGAAAGAAACATTTTTAAATGGTTGCCTATTAAGGGGGTGGGGGAGGATGACGTAAAATTTATAGTAACGTAATTTAAAACTGTACGAGCCATATGAATGAAAACGTTTCACGTTTTTTTCTTTATGTAAGAGGTGCAATTTCAAGTTGGATTTTATGACGTGTGAGTGAAGTTGTAAGTATCTTGAAGAATCTGTTTAGATTGTGCTTAATGAGGAAGGACAGGATTTTTGCTGAGTATTCTTACAAATAAAATGTATTTGAAGGTGGGTTGAGCTCTTAAAAAAAAAAAAAACAACCCACAAAAAACCCTGTTTAAAATGGAAGTAGAGGCTGGTACTCAAGGTCTGCATGAGCTTCTGATCGGTTATATCTTCACTCCTTGTAGCACCTTATTTTATTTTCTTTGTTTCCTGGGTTTGTATCCTTAATCCCTTCCTTAGGGAGGCCATGTTCTCTTAAATATGTTCTATGCTTGTGTAAAGCACATCAGCCACTGGAAAATGGCCCTTCTTGTATGACTAACGTTCTGTCTTTAATCTTAATTTGATTTTACTTCGTTTATAAAAGAATAATTTGAATGTCTTGATAATCCAGAAGTTAAACAAACTGGCCGATACCAAGAAGTATTTGGATTTCACTCTAAATACACATTTGAATGATATGGATTCCTTCTTTTGGAGAAGATACATTTTGACCTGGGCCTTTCTATTCCAAATGTTGGAAGGTGAATGTGGCCTTTTCTACATTAACTGATTTGGTTATACAGAAGAATTATATTAAATGTGATGGAGGTGAGTTTTTTAATATTTCAAGTTGATGGGATGTCAGTGACTGTACCGTATTGTGAAAATTTGCAGCAATATTCCATCCAATTTGTAATGAGCAAGGGATTTGACATACTGTAGAATAATAGCAAGTTTTACATTTTCTTTTAAAAATCATCTTGGTACAGGAAGTAGAAGTCCCTAATGTTGACCACCTGGAAAACTTTTCTGGAGTGTGTATGATTGGTTGTAAGTTGATTTTCTTAAAAAAGAAAAAAAAAAGGTGGTTTAAACTTTACTAGAAATATTGGACACTTAGGCATACTCTGTGGATCTGTCTTGCTTCTCCTTTATGCCTGTGTGTCTTTAATGAGAAACTCAACCCTTATTATTTGGCTTTTATATAAATTCCAATAAAAAATGTTTAATGGAAAAGCAGTTAAAACTGCTGTATTAGCAAAAATGCTTTTGATTGCAAATGGGCAAAAGTCCTTAAACTGAATTAAGTGGAAAAGGGATAGTGAGTTTTGTCTCCGGCATAGTTGGGCCCGGAGTTTCAAGGGATGTTATCAACACTTCCTTACATTTATTTGCCCTGCTCTCATCGGCGTGGCTTTCCTGTCTGTCTCCACTCAGGTGGTGGGAAGGTGTCCGGCAGGAGCTGCAGGGCATATCCACGCGGCTCAGCCTCCCCAAGAGGGACAGAGTCTCTTTCCTCCTTGTTTCAGAAACTTCTCTGGGTTGTTGGACAGACGTGGGTCCTCTGTGCAGGCCCAACGCCACATACCCATCTCAGGAGCAGGGGTGGGTACTGCTGTTGCCATGGAAACCAGGTGGGCAGGTGGGCTGGTGCTTCCCCAGAGGGAGAGCACAGTGCCGATCTCACCGGGTGGGGGAAGTGACGGTCGGTAGGAGAAAAAGTCCGCTTAAACGCTAAAGGAAATGAAGCCTGCCAATTTTGTAGATTTCTGAGGACTTGAGTTGTCCGTGCTTATTATTATTCTTTGTGGAAACCAGAAATAGCCTGTGCTTATTGAGGAGATAGGAGATACAATAGTTATATATGAGAGCTAATAACTATCGTTTATTAAGTACTACTTGTTAGGGGCTGATGTCAGATGTGGCCCACCTTCAAGAAACCTCTAGTTTGGTAGGGGAGCAGCTGTGTACACATGAGCATTCATGAAATGTGTGTGTGTGTGTGTATGTGAGAGAGAGAGAGAGAGAGAGAGGGAGGGAGACTATTTGTATACCTAAGGGAGATACTCTAGGAGGCAAAAGTGCTCCAGGAGCAGACTGGACGAGAGCAATGGTTTCTGAGGCAGTGTGTGGTCAAGTACAAGAGCTCCCAGAGGCTGTCAGGCTTGGAATGGACAAGTAGGAAAAATGGGATGTTAGACAGGCGAGGGCAGGAGAAGGAGTTCCAGGCAGCGCTTCTGCATGAGGGTGGCACCCCAGGAAAGGTTCCCCTGGAGGCCTGTGCAGGATGGTCCCATTGACAATGTAGGGGGACGAGTTCGCATCTGCGTGGGAATTTTCTTCTGGTGGGGGATACGGGTGTGGAGGCCCTAGGGCGTCCAATGAACGATCTGAGGTTTTACCCAGCAGATACTAGTAAAGTTTGTGTGCATGGATGTGTGCGTGAGTATATACATTTGCGTGTGCGTTTATGGACGTGTTTCCGTGTGTGTGCGCGTGCACACCAGTTTGTGGATGTGTGTGTGTGTGCGTAGGGGAGACTGAATGGAGGAGAGGAGGGTAATGAGAAGATGTTTTGCAGACTCCACCTGAGAATGTTTGAAGGAGAGATTAAAGGGGCACAGAGAGTGATGTAATGATGGGCGGGATGAGTGGTCAGTTGGCGTTGGGATAAAGGCTGGAGATAGAGGGGGATTAGCCTTGAAAGTTGGGTAACCCTTTCTCTGAGTTAATGGGGCAGAAAGAAAAGAGGGCTGAAGATTCAGATACACATTTTAGTGAAATGGTGTGGGAGGGAGGGAGAGAGACAGAGACAGAGCAAGAAGGAGGGAAGGAAGCAGGGAGAAAGGGAGATGAGAATGTGGAGGAGGAAGGGGTGGGGGAGTGGACTGATAGGCCCACGATCCATCACTGCTTGTTTCTACCTCGCTTCTTGCCATTACCCGCCCTCCTCTTGACTTTGTGTGTCTTACCCACAGGAGTGTGGCCTGACCACTTAAAAATACCTGAATATCTCAAATCTCTACACGCCCCCCCCCCCATTCTTCCAGTCACTGTCTCATTACTTTATTCATAGCCTGTATCCCTGTTTGAAAATTTTTAAAAGTTTATTTATTGATTTTGAGAGAGAGAGCATGAGCGGGGGAAGGACAGAGAGAGGAAGAGAGAGAGAGAAACCCAAGCAGGCTCTGTGCCCCCAAGCAGGCTCAGTGGGGAGCCCCATGTGGGTTTTGATTCTGCAAACTGTGAGATCATGACCTGAGCTGAAATCGAGAGTCAGCTGCTTAACCAACTGAGCCATCCAGGCACCCCCCTATTTGAATTTTTTGTTTATTCATTTATTTATGTATTTTCAGTTTACTTCTTTCCACGAGTATCCAAAACTCCGTGAAGGTAGGGACATTTGATGACCACTACGCCTGGCTTCTAGAACAGTGCTTAAGCACATAAGAGAAAATGCAATAAAGAGTGAACTAGAGATGAGTAAGAATATTGTTGAGTAGATCTGGTTCTAGTTTAATCTGAATAAACCCATGTTGGACCTGTTGTGTGCCAGATACTTGGAGGCAATGCGAATGCAATGGTGACAAGTCAGTTGTCCAGTTCTTAAGGAGCTGGCCTGTGGTTGTGATGATGATCCCTGTTAGATGTTTTTAAGTTTAAGTTTTATTTTAAGTTTTTGGATTTCATGTATTTCATGCACTGCCGGCAGGGAACGGAGCGATGGGTGGTAGGGATGAGGTAGTGAATCTTGTTCAGGCAGGAATAAGAGAAGAGGGGTGGAGAGAAGGGGAATTTGAAATGACTGTTTTCAATCCAAGTATCCAGGCTGGTCAAGGAAGGTCAAGTGGTCAAGGACAGGGAGACTCCGATAAAAGGCAAAGAAGAGTATGTTACTTAGCGTTGGCCAGCAGGAAAAAATAATTTGAGTAGCAGTGGCGTGAATGAGGTAGATGTTCGTCTCTCTTTTCTCTAATGAACTCTAGAGGTAAGTAGTCTAGAGCTGTTACTGGGGCTTTGCAGACAACTGGGAGCCAAGCTACCTCCAACTTTCTTGTAGCCGTTGGCCCTTCAGGCTAGAACTCCAGTCATCATCCCTGGTCCAACCAGGAGGAAGGTGGTCAAGGAAAAAGGGAGGTTTTCAGGACCTGCCATGTGACACTTGCTTATTTCTCACTGGCCAGGACTGAGACGCATGGCCACATCTATGACTTTAAGGTGTCCAGGAAGTGCAATCTATATTGTGGTTTGCAGTGTGCCCAGCTACGTACTCCATTGCTGTGGAAGAAGGGGATGAGTGGATAGGCAGGAACAATATATGTGTTTTAGCAGGTGCATGGGAGTGAATGATGGGCGAGGTCCAAGAAACCCTTCTGAGATATTTTCACGTTTGAGGTTTTTGCATACCGATTACAGCACTCCATTTTGGTAAACCGTATTCAGTATTTTAGTTTTCATTGCTCTTTGGGAGGTCCCTTTTTGGTGATGCACTGTGATCAGATAACTTTTCAATCCTTTCTTCATTTGGAGGGTTTTATTTGGGGCATGCTTAAAAATCCCCAGTGATTTATGTTCATCTTTGCAGGCACTTGCAAACCCGTATGTCCTGACTTTAATTGATTACCTATATTTCAGGCCCAAATTTCTCTTCTTTTTTTGAAATACCTCTTGAATTTTTATACTGCCATTTCTCAAGTCCTGACTGTTGGTAACAAAAGTTTTGAGTACAGGTCAATCTTCAGTCAACGTTTTTAAACTAGATTTTTTTTTAACTGATATTTTTCTTTCTTGATCAAACCCAGCTTACCTCTGACTCCTCACATCCCTGCATCCACTGGACCTCCTTCCCTAGAAACATGAAGTTCTTTATGCTCTTTCCTCCTCATTTCCTCCACTGGCCCATCTTGTTAGCCCTTGACTGTTCTACAGCCTTGGCTACAAGGACACGTCTGCTGTCCTGGGCACCACCAACCCCCTCAACCCCTTCCCTTGTGCTGTGCGTGTTGTATCAGACTTCAGGATATGGCATTTCTCAACTTGAGGGTAACTGAACCCTATGAATGCTGTCGGAGAATACTTGGGCCTTTGGTGTGTCATCTTTTTCTTTATCTGTTGATTCTCTTGGACCTTCTTCACAATGGACAGTCCAGGACTTGTCCAGCAGTAGTTCAGCCAACCCTACCCTCATTCTTGGAAGGTAACTCTGATCTTTCAGTTTATGGGGAACGTTGATAATTTGCTGTCCTCCCTTGTCTGGAAACCAGTTCTCTCATTTTTCCAGTTCTCTCCCCTGAGAGCAGTTCTTTGGGACGAATCCTTCCAAAGGTGCTTGTCCCTTTCTGACTGCTTTGTATTCTTGGTTTTACAGACAGCTTCCTGATTTGTTCCTTTCTACCTTCCTATGTGCCCACGTATCTTCTGACCCCCACCACGGATTTTCCAGTCTTTAGCTTGTCAAGTGCCACCTCCCTTGTGACAGCTTTTGCTAAGACCTCATTCCATCCACATTAGGATATGGTTCATATTTTTTGTCTAACTCCATTTTTTCCCCTTAGATAAATGTGAAGTGCAGACCACCACAAATGAAAAATCCTATCACTTCCCTTACATAGAAGAAAATCCTGAAAATAAACACAAGGGGAGTAAACACTATTACCAAAAGCGCACTGGAGACCTTGCTTACTTAAGGCTTTGCCCTGTGTTTGTTGAAAGGGACATTTGCAAGTGTGAGGAAGGTGTTGAAGACCCCTTAGCACCAAACTGAGACTTTGTCTTTGATTTTATTTGGGGTGGGAGGAGGGCTTGAAAGGGAATTCAAAGCAGGACTTTCTCAAGATGTAATGAAAGGCTCTTTGGGTTTGTTGTCTTGGTATCTTCTCCTATGTGGGTGCAAGTCCATTGGGCATCTGGATACAATACAGATCCGCAGGGCTGGGGTGAGCCTGAGAATTGGCATTGCTCACATGTTTCCAGCTGCTGGCCGCTGGCTGCTGACCACACTCAGAATTGTAGAGTCTGAGAGAAAGGACTGCCTATGTTCACATGTTTGCCTGACTCTGCGGACCCCTGTCATAACACCTCTCTGAACAGTTCCTCAAACAAGAAATCTTGACCTGGGGTTCCATGTCTTTCCCACCCAGGCTCTCCTCAGCACTCTGCAAGTTATTTCCCTCCTTTGTTATATTACCAAAACTATCTTTCCACTTTTCCCCAGGGAGCTCCGCCTTGCCAGATTGGACTCCATTCATTGTCATGCAAGAATATGGAGTGTCTGCTTAGGCCAGATACTGCCCTAAGCCCTGGGGTTACGCTTTGCTGATGACTCCTTGAACTCACCTATTTTTACCCTATCCCTGTTTCTCTAACCTCCAGTGTCCCTGGTTCTCTAATATATCTAATATCATCCCTGCTTCTGATTGCTTTTGCTCTGTCATCTTGTCCACTCTCCCGCCTCTTCCCGGCACTGGGGCTATCCTCCCAAAGCTTGGTTTCTTACTCCTTTGCCTCTGTATTCTTTTCACTTTGTGTGTGGATCTTGTTTTCTGCCTTCAGCTGTTCCCTCTCTGGTACTGTTTGTATCAGTTATCTATTGCTGTGTAACAAACGAAGCTTTGAGGCTTAAAACAAACAAACAAACAGAAACCACATTTCCCTGGTTCTGCAAGTCCACAACATAGGTTGGGTTCCCGTCTGCGTTTGCAGTCAACTGCAGGTTTGACTTAGCTTCTGGACGTTGGCTAGCTCTATCAGGGACCCCTCATTTCTCCTGCACAGACTCTCTCTTCCACCACGCTGAGGCATATGCAAGAGCTGTCCTGGTGGCAGCATTCCGAGGGGGTACACTAGGGCCCTTGAGCCCAGGTGCAGACCTGTCACACTGTTTCTTCTACCACATTCTACTGCCCCAAGCAAGTCTCAAGGCCAGCCCAGATTCAAGGGGAAAGGAAAGAATACATTCCATTTCTTCCAGAGAGGAGCTTCAACAATCACACTACAAAGGGGCACAGATACAAGAAGGTGGGAAGAATCGCCTGCCTTTTTGCAGTTTCCCCCAAGGCCCCAAGTCCTCACCCCTACCTTGATCTGCACCTCTCACTTTCTAGATGGCGGGCAGCTCTGTGCAGGAGGCTAACCCCTTCATGGTCTGCTGTCAGTTCAAGTCCAAAATGAGCCCTATGGCAACCTGCTTTCCTTCTACATCCAAAGCTTGTCTTCAGGTTCTCGCCATTTCTCTCAGTGCCCCCGTGATTTCCAGGTACAAAAAATTAATTTTTAGGGGTGCTTGGGTGGCTCTGTTGGTTAAGCATCCGACTTCAGCTCAGGTCGTGATCTCACGATTCATGAGTTCAAGCCCCACGTCAGGCTCTGTGCTGACAAAGCTCTGTCTTTGAAAAATGAATAAACATTAAAAAAAATTAATTTCGATTACTTGTCCCCTTTCTTTCCCTTAGTGCAGTGAGTCTTTTTATTGGTTTTATTTTGCCTTCTAATGATCTCTTTTGTGTCTGTCTCTCTTCTTCCATGGATCCTGGTTTAAGCTTCTGCTAGAACCACGGGGTCCTTGCTGACTCTCTATACTCTGGATTTCTTGTATCTCCACTTGAATCTATGCCCCAATTCTGCTTTAATCCTTAGGAGGATGTCAGTCTAAGCTATCATTCCCCTTCCAAAAACACCCCCAGTTGCTTGTCTTTGTTCATGGCAGTGCTTTCCCAGACTTTACCACCTTCATTTAGGCCATATCTATTCACCATCGATATTACTCTTTATTTCAATTTTTTTACATTACTCATTTTGAAATTTATACCACTGTTGCCTAAGGCAACCTTGTATGGCTCACAATATATGAAAATTACCCATATAATAAATGCATAACTATTAAGATTTTATAAATTTAGTTATATATGAATTAAATTAGCCCAGCATGCATAATATTGAGAGAATTGGCCTACAGGATAAGTTGCAGTGTCTCCAATTTGACATTGAGGACCCTTCATATCTAATACTAAAGTTACCTCATTAAGGAAAAATGAAATTCTTTAGAAAAAAGCTAGTGAATTTTCTTAAATTTTAGAGTTCTGCTGAAGGTCATTGTAATCGTTATAGATCAGCACCACAAAGTAGGATTGCCTGCCTTAATTTTTGCATAGTGCTAAACATATTAGTTGTTTTGAAAATATTAATTTGAAGTAGTTATTTTCCCTGCCCCTCAAAGCCCAATTGTTCAAAATAAATAACTTTCTTTGTGGCATAATAGCCTTGCTCTGTCTTCATTAATTTATCAAATGTCCTCTTCAATCTTGGCTTTGGCTTAACAGGTTTCTAACTACCAGTGGGCTAAAATCGTATACCACATATTCCCTTTTTGTATAGCTTATCTCAACTTTAGATTCCTAGAAAACACTGTACTTATGATATATACTGCTTTGATAATCTGGATTTCTCTTTGTAATTAGGCACTTTGAAAATACTGGCACTTAAGCAGGTGTATAATGGTGGGTTACAGTTACCATTCCCCTCCCTCCACATTTCTTGTCTACATGGGAGACACTTGTGGAAGCTTCAAGGCAGAAACCAAGGGAAGTCCGAGTTCAGTTAAAGGAAATTCTGATAGACTAATAAGAAAAGTACAAATAGTGACAACAGAAGACAAGAAGAGTGACAATGGATGAGAACGATCTAGAAGATTCTTACGTAAGGGTGAGAGACAAAACAGTATCAGTTGTGGAGAGGAAAAAGAGATGGTATATTTTTAGGAAACGAGGCCAATTCAACCTAAAGCGAGCAGGCACTTTAGATGACAGACCGCACCTCATTGCTTGATTATGGTTGCTTAACTAAAATTTCCGAATGTGACATAACCCATATAGGTTAGAATTCAGCTCTCTGGGAAATTTTTTTCTGATGATAAATATTGCCATCATACTTAACGGCTGACACAGAATTTTTGTCCTTTGGTTTCTCATAGCAGAAATTATAGTCTTGACGTCTGCTGCTCAGTCCTTATTAAAGGCTTTGTCGTAAGAAATAATATATTTATGGAGAATGGCCTGAAGAAGATTCAGTGCTTCCATTCATCCAGACGACCTGATCTGATGGGAAGCTTCTGCCACACTCAGAGCCGAACGCTCGGGGTGGCGCACTGTTGCGAACACCCCTTCACACTTGCCTTCACTGGGTCTCTCACATCTATGGGATTGGCGCATTCACTTTGCATTGAGGGGAATTATGAGTAATAGTTTTGTGTACATCCTTTCTTCGGGTTCTGTTTAGATACAGCCTCTTACATAGCAGAGTGTCCATTTTTATGACAGTTTACCAGAAAGTCATCTTAGGTTACTATGTCAGGAAGAGCTGCAAAAAAATAAAAAATCCGTTTTATCTTATGGGTATTATTAATCTTGTCCTTCTCATTTCTTTCTTGGCATTAGGGTCCGTGAAACCAACATGTAGCTAACCACAGTAATACGTGCATTCCTGTGCTCTGACCATCTTGGCTTTATAGCTTTCTTAATTTTGTTTTTCCTTTGTGTTCTTATAAGTGTTACCGAATCAAATATACTTTTAAAAAGTCACCCCCGATTCTTTTATGGAGAAAAGCAGGTTGTGAATAAATACTTAAAGTACTTACAAGTGCGATGAATATGTTTGTATAGTGTCAAGGATACTTTGCTTATCTTTCTACAAGAGAAATTTCCACTTAAAAAAATTGAAGTCTACTTGTGCCAATATTATAAAGCTAAAAAACTTAACACTTCCTCTTTTGGTCTTTAAGGATGAATGTAATTCTCAATTTATAGCACTTCCTTGAATTTGTTTCTTATAGGATATTTCCCCTGGCATTACATAATCTGCTAAAATGGTGAAACTAGAGAAATTGCTACACCCCCTGAGCCTTTAAATTAATGTGTGAGCTCTCTTATTATTTAAAAAGTATTAATTCCTGGGGCGCCTGGGTGGCTCAGTCGGTTGAGCGTCCGACTTCTGCTCCGGTCATGATCTTGCGGTTTGTGAGTTCAAGCCCCGCATCGGGCTCTGTGCTGACAGCTCAGAGCCTGGAGCCTGCTTCCGATTCTGTGTCTCCCTCTCTCTCTGCCCTTCCCCTGTTCACGCTCTGTCTCTCAATAATAAATAAACATTAAAAAAATTAAAATAAAAAGTACTAATTCCTGAAAGTTCGCATCACACCATAATCAGCATCTGCCTTAATTAAGGTGCAGAGTAAGATGCTGAGACCCAGCTAAGATTACCCTGTCATTGGGGGTCCATCGGAGCAGTCATCAAGTGTTGACTGGTCCACACACGCATCCCATGATCCATGAGTTGACTTCCCAGTGGCCGGAAAGAAGTTTCTGCACTCTCACCCAAGGCATTTGTCCTTTGAGAAAGCACCGCTGACTTGGCCTGGGGAAGCCTGCCTAGTGCTTTGTGAGCCCTGCTCAAATTAAGAGAAGCAGTTAACATCTTGTAAAACCGGCCACCCTCTTAGATTGCTTTCAGGTGATTCATGGCAATGCAAATACGCTTCACCATTGTCCTGGGGTCACTGTTTTGTTTAATCAGCTTCCTGAAAAGTGGAAAATTTTATTTGGTAGCTTTGGAAAGCAGCCTGATTCATTCCTGCTTAGGTTGTTGTTGGTTTTGTTTACCTGAGGTTAGGCCCAAGAGGGCCTTTGGATTTCGATGACTTCACATATCTAGCGGTTGGCAGGCTGGCAGAGGGGGAGCACAGAAGCCTAGTTTGACCCAGTTTCCACCACTTACTTACTGGCTCTGTGATCTCCAGCATGTTCTGAACCTCTCAGTGTCTTCATCTCTTAAATGGGCATTTTACTCTTTTGGGTGCCAGATAAACAGTGTGAATGAAACAGAGAAAGTCCCACCCCATCACATGTAGATTCTGGGGAGTTACAAACCCAGATAGGGCATATTATCCCTATGTAATAGGGTGTATTATGTAATAGGGATATTACCCCTATGTAATAGGGTGTATTCCCCTATGTATGTAATAAATACACTTACCATGCGGAGAATCGTAACAGTATTTACAATATAGAATTGTAAATACCGACTGTAAGTCTCTATATGAAGTACTTCATTAATGTTAGCCATAGTCACCATTATTATTGTAAGATACTATTATTATCCTAAGATCCGGTAAATTTCTTAACATATGGATAGATTGCTGAATAGACTATTGGAAGAAGAGTCTTGCCTCAGAACTCTTTGGAGGACTTTTCACTTTGAGCATTGATAGGCAGACCCTCTGTTCCTTGCTTAATGTGTAACTTGAGCAAGATTTCTCAGCTTCAGCACTTTCCCTGGGGGCTTTCCTGGGATTGGGGTATGTTCAGTAGCACCCCTGGCCTCCGCCCACCAGATGCCAATAACACCCACAGCAATAACAACCAAACATGTCTCTAGACACTGCCAGTGGTCTCTGGGGGCCAAAATCGCCCCTGCTTGAGAACTACTGAGCTTGAGGAATATCGGGGAAAACTTTCTGGTTTTGTCATTTAGAGAGTGCTAACTGGGATGAGTTACTCCTTTGTTACAAAGGGCATCTGTCTAAATATAGGTCAGTTATTTCTCTAGGGCCCAGTGAAGCTAAAAGGAGCCGCCATCGCTGTGTGTTTCTCAGAACAGCTAAGAAGGCCAGCGTCCAGGGAAGGAGGCTCCAGGACCCAGTATGCAAATCAACACCTGTCCTGGCACACCTGCCAACTGGTTTCTTGCGTTTTCCTTCTCTCGCTTTCTGTGTGGGAATCTCTCTGGCTTATTAACAGTGTCTTGAATCTTTAAAGCTGTGTGATATACAGCATTAAGAGGAGAAAGTCGGTGTTTATTAGAGGGAATAATGGACCATAAACTGGGGAATGGGCTCATTGAGGGCTCACTTGTGTCTCTAGGTGCTTAACTAAGTCAGCCACAAAACTGTTTGGGATGAATTACAAAAACACCCATGACCAGCTGGTGACTAGTTCTGTGCGATGATTGTCTTAGAATAACAGATAGGACTTGGATGTCAAGAATTTCAGCTTCTCATCCTATTTCTTTTAATTTGGGGGCACACTCCGGTTGATTATTCCATATGTTTTGGCCAATCCCGGTTTATATGCTACTAAGTTTTTATTTTTTTTTTTAAGTCTTGAGTCACATGAACCCTAAGCAAGTCTTTTCTTCATTTCTTCCTCAAATATTTATGGCATGGCTACTGTGTGTGGTGTGGCATGCATAGAAGTTTAAGAGAGAGCTTTGGCCTTTAAGCTGGCTTCCAGAGAAGAATGACCATATCTGTTTGCACTGTCTTCAGTGCCTCGCACTGTGCCTGGAGTGTAGGAAATTTTCAACATGTAACTAATAGTAAGATTTTTATGCTAATATTCAGTGTCCCTTGCCTAATGGGTTCCTAGGCTGACCTACTTTACAAATTTTTTGAACCACTGGTAGGATGTCTTAAGGAAACCGTTGCGATACGTTTGAAAAGACAGATCCCAAAGAACATGTATTAGTCGTGGTCCAGCATTTCCCAGGCAGTAAACCGCAAAGCCTACCTGGTTGATCTTTCCCAAAGCAGTTGTCGCCATGACCCCTTCCCTTTCTACCATGCCTGGTATTCCTAAAGGAAAGGGGGAGCGCCCGCAGACAACAATGTCCCCTCTCTGGCTGTGATCAGAGTTTTATTGTCAGGAAATCCCCCTTTTCAGGGACTTCATTGTCCGCATCCTCTGGCCAGCCAGCTCCCATCCCCCCATCCCCCGTACACCCCCCCCCCTCCCCGACGATTTCAAGGCTTTATGGAAATGAAAAGTTGCTCTTCTTCACAAAAAAGATTGGAGGAGATAAAGTGATTAACACTTATTTTGTTCGGGAATCCATCCGAGCTACCATGCTTGAACACTCATTTGGCTTGTTGGAAGGGTAATCTCTTTCAGAAACATTGGACAGAATTGACCAATTCATTATGTATGTAAGTCTGCTTAAGAATGTTTAATTCAGTGAGCCCTCATCTCCTGGCTTCGTAATCTCCTGCCTTGGCTATTCTGTTCTCTTTGAGTTTCTGCAACTCATTTCTCCCCTGATTATTGAATCTTTCCCTGGACATTCCAGGCTCGGTAGAGTCTCAATGAATAGATTTATGGGGGGAAAAAATTCCATACTCTTGTAGATGGTTGTCGATGACTGAATTGTTCTGGGGTAATTAAATTTGGGGAACTACAAATGTAGGCAAAAAGTATGAGAGAATGCTTCAGCCAATGGGAATGTTGGAGAATGTTTTAGAGGTAGTGGGAAAATTTTATAAAAAGTAGCTATGTGGGGCCTCATGAACAGTTTCTGTAGAGCCACGTCTGGATCTAAATGTAAACAAATCAGCATATATTCCTTTATCACAGACCAATATTTTTGCTATTGAAAGGTAGACACAAATATTTCACATAATTTCATGGGTATCTTTCAGTGGGATATATTACACATTTTTATTTATTTAGTTTTTACGTTTGTTTATTTTGAGAGAGAGGGAGAGCACGAATGGGGCAGGGGCAGAGAGAGAGAGAGAGAGAGGGAGAGAGAGACTTCCAAACAGGCTCCACACTGTCAGTGTGGAGCCGGAGGCAAGGCTCAAACTCACAAACCATGAGATCATGACCTGAGTCGAAATCAAGAGTTGGACACTTAATTGACTGAACCACCCAGGCACCCCATATTACACATTTTTAAAGTTTCTCTTCCTTTTGGGTTTACCTGGTAGGTACATATCGCAGTATTACTGCCTTATCCCTAACAGAGAAGAAGAGAGTGGGTAAAATATAAAAATAGTGGAAAACGTTGTTAGGATGTGTGTGTGTGTGTGTGTGTGTGTGTGCGTGTGTGTGTGCGTGTGTGTGCATACGTGCGTGCACACACACTTGCTCAAGCACCTGCACTCCTGGGATTCACGTGGACTTCCCAGCAGCGGGGAGAAGAGCAAAGGCTGAAAGAGATCCTTCTTTTGGTTGCTGCCTTTGTAATTCATGTTCCCACTATCTCTGATAGCAAAGAAGCAATGAGATAAATTCATAAATGCTTGACAGTAGCCGCTGATTTCAAATTAGTGTTTGCCCCTCTAGGTGTCGCTGATAAAGTTACTGATGGCAGGATGCATGCTTCTTAGCAAGTGGTCAGGATGCCTGAAGTAGAACTTGATTTATTATTTTATTTTGTATGTGCTCTACTGTCTTAGTAATTTAGGTAGGCACTCTGGGCTCCAGATAAGTTTTCTTTCCTTTTTTTTTTTTTTTTTTTTTGCAGTAGGAAGGCTTCAGGGAAAAGAACAAAAGAAAAAGAGAAGGGAGAAACAACCCCAGGAATGTATTCAAGTGTATTACATCATACCCTATGGATAGCCCCTCCCCAGCCATCAACCACTGCATTCATCGGAAAGATTCTCCAGTCACTTTATCTGCTGCATCTACTGTATTTACCGTATGTGCAGTGGGATCCACAAAACTACTCCCAGTCAGGTCCTGCGGTTTTATTTTTTAAAAAACCAACCCAAGAAATAAACAAAAAAAAACCCAACAACCTCTCTCTCCCCCTTCCCCTCAGATATCTCTCTCCCCCCCCCCCCCTCAGATATTCTACAGGACAAAGTAGAATTTTTCTTTTATAATTATCACCCCCTCTAAAGAAACTGTTTTAGGGAATTTTACCTCAGCGGAAGAAAGAACATCGGGGTGGGTGTGCCAGCAGCATCATGCAGGGCATGGGGTCAGGAAAAGGCAGAAAGGGGGGGCGGTTCTCAGAGAGGAGATCCAGGAAGGAGCGTTGAGCCCAGATTTTGGACGGTCTTGGGCTGCCATGCTTCAGAGTTTGGGTTTTATCTTTCAGGTACTTTTTAGCACATTGGGCATCAAGGGACATGCTTAGATTTCTGTTTTGGAAGACAGGAAGTGGGGTGAGGAGCCCAGGGGGAAGAGGAGGAGAGGACGGAGTGGCCGTGTTCTTGTCCCAGGAGCCAAGCCCCCTTCAGCCCTCTATGGAAGGAGGAAGGGCCTGGAAGCCTCCGTTCCCTTTATGTCTTGTGCAGCGAATGCTGACGTCTTCTGAAATCTCATTAGGAGACTTTGTGATCATGCACACGTACCCGTGGTGATTTGAAATCATTTGCATTTACTGCTCCATACATGTAAATCATAGTAATTTTAGGAAGAAAAAAAAATTGCAAACATCTAAAAAATTCATTTGAATTCATTTCACAAATTCCATCTTTAATATACCCTTTTCTTTCAGGCAATCTAATGTCCTACCAGATTTAAAAAAAAAAATGAAATAGACCACTTTTAGGCCCTTTTGCATTCAGCGAGTTATTAAATTTCACATCTTCCTGGGTTTATTTTTTTCTGATGCCATAGTTCAAGATAATGTTTTTTTAATACTACATGCAGAATTCCAGAGATTCATAATAGCTTATGACATCTTAATGTCCACAGTGACATTCCACTGGTCATATCCAACTGTGATAAACAGCTCTATACTCCATAAAGTCGACAGTCACTAAGCAAAATGCAGAAAGAGGCAAACAGTCCCTCAATCTTATGAATAATGTTACAGATCTTGAATGTTAATTTTGAAGAAAACACATACTTAAATTTAAAGTTTATGCCTTCAATTCATAGTCCTTTTCTTCTTCTAGGAAAAAAAAATATCAAGCAGCTATACTTTAAATGAATTTAATGAACTGCAAAGACTGACATTTTCACTATAAAAGTCACACTTCATTTAATGAGTAGTTAAATATTGATGCTATATTAAAATACAGGCAGAATAAAAATGGCACAATGGATTTCAAAATAGGAATTCAGGGTTCTTTTATGTTGAAAATTTCATGAACGGAAAAAAAAAAGTACCGTTCATCAGAATGTCTTCATAAACACAAATATTCCAGTGAAATTGCAGAGTAGCCTGTGGTACATAAATCCCGGGGGAGGAGCTGAGGTCAGTCTTTCATTTCAACTACCTCATTCTGTGTCAATCTTTGTTGCTTAAAGACTCTATGACGTTAAATGTGGTTCCTGTTTTTGATGGGAAGAATGCTGAAATTCTAGAAGGGGTAGAATCTACCTTCCTTGAACTGATTTGGATATGAAGAAAAGACAACTGTATGTTGAGGAATATTCTAGAAAAGTAAGCTAGCTACTGTCACTCCTATAACTCCTCTGGTCAGAGCTCTCCAGTGGTTTGGTTTCATTCACCAAGTCAAGGTCCACATGGAGGCTTCACAGCCCTAACTTGGTGACCGCCATGATATCCTTGACCATGACATTTCTTCCAGGCAAGGCTCACTCTTGCTCTTGCCACACATTAGCCTCCTTGTTACCACTTGAAACTCTAGGCACATCCCCTACCTCAGGGTCTTTAGTTTACCTCTCTCTGCCCCAAACCTTCTTCTTCAGATATTTCCATGTCTCCCTTCCTCATCTTCTCAGGGTCTTTTCTCTGGGACGCCTTTTATGACCACCCTGTCCAAAATTGAACCCTCTTTCCTCCCCCCTGATATTCTCCACCCCACTTCCCTCCTTCATTTTTCTCCAAGTACTTGGTCTTAAAACATACTCTGCATTGATTTTATCTCTTCCATGTTGGACATAACTTTGTGAGGACAGAGATCTTTGTCTCTTTTCTTTGTTGCTTTATCCCTCTTGCCCAGAATTGTGCCTGCCATTGAAGAAGCGTTGAGGCACTGTTTGTGGAATGCACAGATGAATGAAGGAAAGTGTTTTGGGGGGCAAAAGTGGGATTTGCAAGGGAAATGTTCCCCGTGAGAGTTGGGAATGGGGACCGGCATGCCAGGGCACCTGGAATATAGATCTGGTAACCATATGCATGGAGAAGGTGACTGCTGTGTTCTGGGTTTCTTGGGACTTTCCCAGTTTTAGCATGAAAGACCCATACCCTGGGAACCCTTTCGGTCTTGGGCAGGCTGGCATAGTTGGTCACCATACGCACAGAGAATATCCCGTAAAATGTTAGAGTTTGCAGGAGGACAGGGGTTGTAGACACCGGGAAGATGATACATGAGTGCTTCTCATCTGCTTGTGTATGTAGCGAACAGGAGGACACAGGCCCCTCTGAGGTTGAGACTCTGGCCAACAGTTTTGGGGGAATTGGAGGCCAGCATTTCCTGTGCTCCTGACTTCTTAAGGGGAAGATATTTTGATTCTGTGATAGTTTTTAATTTGTAAATGTTGTCAACCAATCTGGAACCGGCTAAGGATTACATATGGCCCGGGGGCTGTCAGTTGGCTACCTCTGCTGAGGTAGACCCAGACTTCGTTTCATTAGGCGAGAGGGCCTGTGAATCTTATGTTAAGTGGTTGGGGCGCCTGGGTGGTTCAGTCGGTTAAGCGTCCACCTCTTGGTTTGGGCCCAGGTCCAAGTGGTTGGGGCGCCTGGGTGGTTCAGTCGGTTAAGCGTCCACCTCTTGGTTTGGGCCCAGATCCTGGTGTCACAGTTCCTGAGATCGAGGCCCGCATTGGGCTCTGTGCTGACAGTGTGGACCCTGCTTGGGATTCCCTCTTCCCTCGCTCTGTGCCCCTACACTGCTCGCTCACTCTCACTCAAAAATAAACTTAAAAAAAATCTTAAGTGGTAAATGAACATAGTTATTAAATATCTGTATTGTTTGGAGAAAATAAATGTCATTGTTAGCTGTAGATAAAGGTTTTATGTAGCTTCCATGCAAGAATAATACTATTTGTAGACTATTTCCAGGATCTGTTCTGAGCACTGTTATGTGTGTTAGTAAATTCAATCCTCCGCAACTCTGAGGCAAGTTCTATTAAGTCTCAGTCTACAGATAAGGAAATAGAGGCTTGGCTAAATTAAATAACTCGTTCAAGGTCATAGGCTAGGTAGGAGGTGCTAGATCTGGGATTTAAACCCAACGGTTCCAGGGCCTGTGCTTCCCCCCTACCCTCCTCCTTGCGTCTCAAATTATAATGAGCATCTGAATCCCCTGGAGGGCTTGTTAAACTCCGGAGTGCTGGGTCCCACACTCAAAAGTTTTTGATTCAGTTGGTCTGGGGTGGGGAGCAAGAATTTGCATTTCTAACAGGTTCCCAGATGATGCTGATGCTGTTGTCCTGGGATCTCAATTTGAGTACTGCTGCTCTGAACCATGCAGAGGCCTCTGAAGAGACCGGGGACCGTTGGACAGAATATACTGGCGTCCACTGGAGCTGTGCACACACAGTTGTTCTCATACTTTGGTGCATACTTTGGTGCTTAACAGTGTCTTCTGCACGGGCAGCCATAGACAAAGGCAGAACATATTTACCAGACACCAGATGGGTTTTATGTGAAATGAAGCACTTCCTGGGCCCGCGTGGTCTGACGCACGGGTATACTGAATACTGGAGGCCTCTGTGGGTATTTCCAAACGTCTAAAAAAAAGGTCAGGCTGGCCAGGGTCATGAGCACCCATTGGATGCGTTGGTGTAGGGGAAGAGGAAGCTAGGTGGTATGAGTTACTACCATTGGTGGTATGTGGTTTGATTTTTAGCTACACTACATGTCATTTAACCATATTGAATTACGTAGAAAGTGTATTCTTTCCATTTCCCTTCTAGTCTCTCTTACTACATCAATGAGAAAAATCTCCGTTTGGTGCCAGTATGTCTTTAACACCTAACACTTGCTAATCTCTTTTTTTCAACAGAGAGATTGAGAGACTGAGAGAGATGAAAGGGAGAGAAGGAGGGAGGATGAACGGAGAGAGAGACAAAAAAAAAAAAAAAGGAGGAAGAGAACACAGGACTTAGTTAGAAAACCCTTCTGTTGCCAGTAGTTTGGTAGAATGAAATAGATTATTTTACTTTTATTGTATGTCTTTTGGTGATTATGTTCTATTTATGGCAAAGAATACTGTTTTTTTTTTCCACTTAGGATGTCAAGTTTCTTTCTGTTAATAAAAAACACAATTGTTTTTTATTCAAATGGCTGACTTGAGAAATAATAAATTCCAAAATTCTAAAAGTTCTGGGCAACAAAGTTTGTAAAAAATTAAGTTTATGGCAACATATTTGCAGCAAAACTGCAGCTGAACTCATGTGAGACTGTTTTTGTTCTGTATTTATATCCCTTTGTGTGAATACTGAGACATTTTGCTGCAGAAATATTTGTGGGTTATGGGGTGCTGCCTCAGACCACGAGAGGTATTATATAATACATAGAATATGCCCCACATCACTTTTCTAAATCTTAAAAACTCTCAACTGTAAAACACATTCTGGCCCCAAGGTTTTGGATAAAAAGAAGAATGTGGATCTGCTTTAAATTTTTTTTAATTTTTTTTATGCTTTATTTTATATTTGAGAGAGAGAGACAGAAAAAGAGAGTGAGCAGAGGAGGTGCAGAGAGATAGAGACAGAATCCAAAGCAGGCTTCAGGCTCTGAGCTGTCAGCACAGAGCCCTACGTGGGGCTTGAACTCACAGACTGCAAGGTCATGACCTGAGCCAAAGTTGGACACCCAACCAGCTGAGCCACCCAGGTGCCCCTGCTTTAATTTTTTTTAATAGTTTATTTATTTTTGAGAGAGAGAGAGAGCATGAGCAGGGGAAGGGCAGAGAGAGAAGGAAACACAGAATCTGAAGCAGGCTCTAGGCTCTGAGCTGTCAGCACAGAGCCTGACATGGGGCATGAACCCATGAACCTTGAGATCATGACCTGAGCCAAAATCACATGCTCAACCAGCTGAACCCCCCAGGCACCCCTGCTTTAAATGGCAAATACATAAAAGTAATGTATGAATACTGATATTTGGCAGACACTGATCTAAGGTGAAGAGCTATAATTTGCGGTGAATATATTAACATGAATGGAACAAACATGACATCTGATAGAGTACTCAGCTGTTGCTTGCTATAAACAATTGGTAGTGTTTGCATCTCTGTTAGAAGATAACTGTCTTCTGAGTAAGGTAAGGTGCTAGTCCTGCTGCTAAAGCTGATCTTAAAAGCTTTTCAGGGGAAATTATAGTATAAAAAATTACCCTACTTTCATTGGAAAACTGAAGACATTCAACCAAGAGGCAGTTTTTAAGTAGATTTAGAGGTACTATCTCAAGATTTTTTTTTAATACACTGATTACTCCTACGGACCTACTTTTTATGTTTGGATTTTATATACCAATACGTTATACAATTGGGTATATCTGACACGTGGTATCTACATCCATATTTCAGTTTCCATTGGCCATTTTACTACTTCTTACTTGGTAAGAAGTGCTGTTGGGTGTTTAAGCCCATCTCTCACCAGAGAAGAAAAATGACTGATTGCCCAGCCATCTCTTCCTTTCTTCTTTTGCTCAGTGAGGATTCACCTCTTTCACCTAAGGCAATCGAGCAGAGGCACAGAAGGGGCAGAAGAGGAAAGACTCAGAAGCTCCCAGAAGATATAGGGAGGGGTGATTGCCTGGCTCAGGGAGCAGAGCATGTTGACGTGAACTTTGGTTACCTGATAACCACCTATCTGATAGTGAGACCTAATCTTCTGGTAAGGTTGGCTAATGGATCCTGGTGGGCCAAGTGGCAGTGTGTTTTATCAGTTTGTGTGATGAATGAACTAGCCCTTCCATTTCTAGTTTCAAGAGGATGAAAGTGATCGGAGTAACAAGGTATAAATTTCAATAAAACATGTGGGAGCTAATGTCAATTTCGTGAGCTTTAAGCAGTTTGTAGCCTCCAAAATATTTGTAGATAACTCAAGACAGCTTAGCCCATCCATCTGCCGAGGAAGGACATTTGGTGCTAGAGGAGGTTGGTTTTACATGCCTTGAGTGGTACTGTTTCCCTTTGATCTTCTTGGCTGTGGTTGTCCTCACTGCTAGGAAGGATTTCCTGATAACTGACATTCTGCCCTTCTGTACCTTCTTCCTGCTCCTAAATCCAGGCTCATCAGTCATTGTCCTTTGTGTTTACACTCAAGTGTAAAGTTTGGTAGAAAAAAGATGAAATGATTTACTCAACCACAGAATATTAATGACCATAGAAATATGATTCAAATCAGAAACATCCTACCATGGAAGAGGATGTTTGGAAAAGCAGTTCATTGCTCATTATGCTTGAAATCTCTGAGAAATATATCAAGTAAAGTAGCTGTTCCTTTAATTTATATTATTCAGGCAAACACTAAGCATCCTAAATTCCTATAAGGTACTCTTCATCTCTGTGCCATATAGTATTGCCACGATTGCCTTTTACCAGAGTAAATGTGGATATTTAAGAAATATGTTGCTGACAATTCTTGTAAATATTAGAATTCTGTGTGGGAATATTGATATTAAAGCTGTATTAGGACTGATACCATTAGCAGCAATATAGAGAAGATGTTTTATTAAATACTAATTTCATATGTTATTTAACAAGTAGCCGGCTTTGAACACATTAATCTCTCTTTTTAATTCAAGGTTGATGGTCTGGGTCTTACATATTGTATCCCTGAATAGGCCATTCAATAACTATGCAAAATATCTATTTCTCCCATGGGTATTTGTGCTTTGATATATTCTGATCCTTATTAAATTTAAACAGGATCAAATTTATACAGCTCTGGCAGAGATTTATTAAAATACACTGAATGGACAGCTTGTGGGAGTGCAGTGTACTGTAATAACATATGCCTTTTACCAGAGAATAGTAATTATTGAGAATCAAATAAATCTGTAGGAGGTTAAGTATATATGGAAAAGATATCAATTGCAGATCTTCAAAACTAGCCTGAAATATTATTTGAAGATGTGTTACTGTGCAAAATAATGAACCTCATCCTTTTAGACTCTAAATATTTAGCAATATTTGAAATGCAGGCTTTTAGGGCTGTTGTAAATTCCAAAAGCAGGGGGTGGGGTGGGGACTCAGAATTATCAGAGGGGTTACACGTGTTTAGCATACTCCATCTGTAGAGGCACCTGCTTTTTACTTTGCCCTACTTTTTATTAAATAAAATTGAAAGCACATGTATTATACAGTTTGTAAAAAACTATTTTTTTGGAAGCAGAAATCTGTGTCTCCTTTACTTGGGGGTTTGAAAGAGGGACCACAGATGGATGAAGTACAAGTGTTTTCAGACTCTTAGTTTATATTCTTCAAATATAATGATATGTTTTGTTACTTTTGGGTTTTCCTGCATACTTTCAAAGTGGACTTGGTGTGTTCACTCTGATTGAAGAGATCACGGTATTCCCCAGTTTGTTAGTTTTTGTGGTGTGATGGCACTGTAGAGAAGAGTTAGGTTTTCAAATACTGAACTTGTGCATAAGACACATGTAGCCTCTCTGTTCTTCCAGAGCTCCCCATGGCTCTAATATTTTATCCTTTATAAATTATTTAATTATGATACATTAGTCATTATTAGTGCTTTTCTCTTCTCTTCTCTATTTATAGACACTCTTGGGGGCCGGGGCAGGGCACCTCCAAGGAGAAGGGAGTTATCAGTGGGGGCAAGAAGAGATTTTGCCATAACAAACCTGGCTTACCTCTACATCTTTCTCCTTCCAGTATTTGAATTTATTTCTCTGCCTGGCTCTTACTAGTGTAGGGGCAGAGGCACATGTATATTACGGTGAGCCTTTCTCTTTCCTGGTCAGAATAATTATGAGCATCGAGACTAGACCGAAGTGTCTGGAAACCAAGAGAATCTTTGAGGGGTGGGTATCTAGAGAAAGTGAGTTAAGATCTGGAAATCCCCCCAATTCTGCCCTAAATTACAGTAAATATTATTAAGGGATAGTTAGGACAGGGGGTGGGAAGTCTGTTTTCTGCTCTGTATTATGGTGTCTAACTTAATTTTTGTACTTATTATCCCTTAACATACAGTGTGTGTGTGTGTGTGTGTGTGTGTGTGTGTGTGTGGTTTTCTAGGAGAACACTATTTACTTTATACATGCTTTGTAGCCTACGTTGGGTCATAGTATTTGTGTGTACATGGTGTTCTAGATAGGTACACCATAGAAATTATTCTTAGGAGGCATCAGGGTATGGGATTTTGCAGGGGGGAGTGGAATTCAGATATATTGAGATATAATTTACGCACGATAAAATTTGCCAATTTTAAGTGTGTAGTTTGATAAGTTCTGGTAGAGTTGTGAACAACCACCACCGTAATCATAGAACATTTCTGTCACCTGAAAAAGTTTCCTGTGTCCCTTTGTACAGCTTACCCCCAACCACTCATCTGCTCTCTGTCTACATGGTGTTTGTGATAAACACTTATGTGTAAACCAACTGAGTTAAGCCAATAAGTATATAAGTGTTTAAATATATCTATATTGGTGAACCTTTATGGTTTAGCATATGTTTTGTTTCTTCAGTCTCTTGCTACTTTTGGTAATGTTGACATTATCAGAAAGAAGGAATGTCCGAAATTTTAGTGAAAAGTTTATATCAATTATAGCAAAAAGATCTTTAAATGTCCCAAATTGTTTGTCTCTTGGAAAATAAGTATAATTGTCTCCATTGCCAGCCTTTCTTTTTCATTGTTGCTGATGAATGAGATAGATTTTTCTAAAAGCGTGTAAGTGATGCCTTCAGTTCCCTTTCTCTTGCGATTATAAATTTTCATTTTTATATTTTTATATGGGAAAATATTATAATTTTTCTTGTATAGTGTGTTGTACAGGGCTATGTGGATCTAGTTCCTGAAATTTGAAAACTGATAAAAATGTTAAATGAGATGTTATTTTAATCTAAATGTGTTAGTGTTAATTGATTGGCTGATTTTTGTAACTGTTATATCCATGACCATGTTACATAGCTGTGTGAAATTTGAAAGTTATTTTACATTTGAGATCATCTGCAATACTGAGTTTGGACCAGATGAACTCAGGTGCCGCTTTCAGTCCTGAAATTCTTTGAGGGTTTTTCCCCCACATATATGTGTGTGCTGGATTTGTGTTTGTGCGTATAGAGGTGTGTATGTACAGACCCCCCGCTCCCCGTGCACATACGTGGATAATAAATGAGAAAGAAAAGAGAAAAACCCAAAGCATTGTACTGTTGGTATTTTAGAGTTACTGGTTTAGAAGATGGATTATAAAAATAACCAAAATAGTTTAAAACCATTCTAGATGTTGACTGTGTCAATGAGAAAATGAAGAAAATGGAAAGCCAACTACTATCGTTTGCTATAGATATTCTTACTACCAAAAAGAAGGAAGTTACAAGGGCAAAACGCTTAAGCTAGTCTTGTTTTACCTCCTTCAAATTGAATGTAACATGATCACTAGCTTCATGAATGCCAAGCTCTTAAATCCTTTGCAGTAACAAGGGCATGTTTTAATGTTGTCAGAACTTTTGTTTGCACCTGGTGTTACACTTGATCACTGAATAATTGAGTGATAATGACTGTTATTTTTAAACTGAAGTATAACATCAGGGGAGGATGAGAAACACATAACGCCCAACTTCCCAAGGGGAGTAGGGGAAATATTTATAAGTACAGCGTGATAGAAGTGTTGAAAGTACGTGCAGCCAGCAATGCAAACTAAGAGCAGAAGTCAGGGGATGATTTGTTCTGCAACTCAAAAAATCAGATTCTTTTCTTTATGTCATAAAGATGGAAAATCAAACTGAAAAATCTAGTAGAATCTGGACATCAGTGAATTGGAATTAGGAAACAATCCTATCTAACCAAACACCATTATTCAGGACCAAGGACAGGGACACAGGCACGCCTCTCCCCACTTAAAAGTTTTTTTTTTTTTTAAATAAACTTCAAAGCTATGCTTTTAAGTTATCTATTTGCTTCATTTATGTATCCAGCAATATCTAGTGAGTATCTACTGTGTGACCAAACAAGACAAAACTCTGCCTTCATGGGACTGCATTATCTTGTGTCCCTTTATGAAAGTTTGTTCTTTTCTAAGATTGTATATGCTCGTTCTCTTTTTCTGGGGCTTGGCTCTTCCACGTAATTCATATCTCCCATATTAATACCTGTTCTTAGATTCTCAATCTACTTGTCTTCTTCCAGCATACGTATCCTCTTAATCGGCTTCTAGAGTCTTCTGTTTCCTGCTCTGTTGAGCTTGCTAGAACAGTTCTTAACCTCAGCCTTTACAACCATACTGTGAAAATGGTACCTGTTTCCCCTTCTTTTAAATGACTGCTCCAAACGTGAGTGACACATGCTATGAGTAGTTTAGGGGTTAAGTATCAGTCGGGGATCTTGCTGAAGACCAGTCATGCGGAGTTAAATTAGAAAGCACTGGCTCTTTGATTTATGGTTGCAATGATACCCAGAAACACAAAAGAAGACATAAAGTGTTTCATTAAAATATATATATTTATTTAGGTCCCAATCATTTGGAATTCGTTAAATTTGTATATCTGAGAGGCAATCTGATATGGCAGAAAAACACCTAAATTTGGAGCCTAAAAACCTTCTGTTTGACTCCCACAGTTTCCACTTATTGGCTTTGTGCCTTCGTTAACATTACTTAATATCTTCGAACCATGATTTCTTCAGAAGGAGATTGTAATATCCACCTCAGCTCCATTGCAAGGTTTAATGTATGTAAAGTATCTAGAAAAATATATGTAAATTCCCTGCCCTTCTTCTAACTAGTTTTAGTGAATCAAATAAGTAGCGAGCTTATTTTGAAAGTTCTGCATCTTAGATTTTTCAATTTTAGATTGGCCTTTCCATTGCAGTTCTAGGGTACTCTCCTTTTACTAAGTAGAGTTAGCTTTAGAACTAGGGCAGAAGCAATGCAGAAGAAAACTGTGTCCCTTTCATTTTGGGAAGGAGCTAACATTTACTGAACCCTTATAGGATCCTAGGTACTCTGCTAGGAGCTTTGCATATATTATCCTATTTTAACTACAAGAGAAATTGTTTTCAGTGTATTTTCAATTTCTGTCTCATCTAGGCTTCTGTGATTTTCACTCATGCCTTTACTCCTGCAACAGCTCCAGTTATGTGCATGTTTGGGAAATATGTGCGTGGTCCTAGATATTTCTGTACATTGAGCATACAAAGAGGAGATGGTTATTTATCATCCTGTAGCAAATATACTATAAATCTCCAGTTATCATAACACAGAATGTTTGTAGGACACAGGTAACATTGTGTGTGTGTGTGTGTGTGTGTGTGTGTGTGTGTGTGTGTGTATACACATACATACATACATACATACATACATACACACATACATACATCTGATTGCTTGGAAGGTTACTGGTAATGATGGCTGTCAGTGGGCGTGCGTGAAAATGGAGAACCAGTTGCTTTTTCTACAGCTTATGTCCCTACCAGTGTTTATTGAGTAAGGCTGTGATTTATTCAACCTTTTGTATTGGTGTCTCCACCTCTATTTTCTTAAGCCCCTAGAAGAATCATTTGCTGTCTGTATGTATTATAGCCATTCTTTCCTTTTGATCCACTGCTGTTGTACCCAACATGATATTATGTACCTACATAGTATTTAGAATTGCAAAGAGAAAATTGATCAACTTTTGGATGTTAAGAGTGGTATTATTTATTCTTTTTGCTTACCTTGCTTATATTATGTTCTTTAGTGCCTTCCTTCCTGTCCTTCTGAGCTCAAGTCATAATATTCACTGGCATTCACTTTGCTGAAGCCATCTTAGTTTCCCTGCTTTACTTGCTTGCTTTTTTCTCTCTTCCCTTCCCTTCCCCTCCCCCTGCCCTCTCCCCTCCTTTCCCTTCCCTTCCCCTTTGCTTCCCTTCCCTCTCTCAGGCACATTCATTCTTAACTCAGGGCTTTTATACTGTTTCTTTCTTCTGCAAGGAATTCTTTCCCCAGCTCTTGGTTAAGGCTGTCTCCTTGTTGTATATGTCTCAGCTCAAAGTGTCACCTCCTCCAGGGAGCCTTTCCTATTCCCCTTTCGAAAGCATCCTTCTACCAACTCAGTTTAAGTAATATAATCTTGCTGTATTTCCTTCCTCTGCAGTTCTTACCGATTGTCCTCTGCCTCTGCCTGTCACCACTTGTCAGGCTCAGGGACCTTGTTCTCTTTTGTTGCTATCCACATCTTCAGCACATGATAGCACCTGGCATATGTTGTATAAATGGGCATACTGAGCAGTAAATATGCTCTGGGTAAATAGAAAACAGAGGTTCATGTTGGTTGGAATATCCCTGGAGTAAAGTTCTGGATCATAAAACATTTGGAATTGGAATCACTTTGAGGAGGTTGACCACAGTCTGTCAGCTGTGTAGTGTTTCCTTCTAGAACCTTCCTGGCACTTTAGCAACTGTTTCTGAGGCAAATTTTTAGCTCTTTGATTCAGTCAGAAGAGAATCAATTGGAGCTAATATTTATGTTTTCCAGAATGAGTCCTGATTTCTGAAATGTGGTAATAGAAAAATATCTTATTCTTTTCATGGTCAAACTGTCTTAAAGATGAACCAACAAATACAGTCAAACAGATAGACGCCACAGGGAGTGTCACTTTAAACACATTATTTCACATTTGATCCTCTCGTTTTCTCTGAGAGGGAGGCAGGGCAGGCATTAACGGTTTTGTAAACTGGGAAATAGGCACAGTGGTGTTTGAACCTGGAATATCTGATTCCACGTTTGTTTCTCCTCTGTGCTCTGCTGCCTCCCTCAGGAGTTCTGTGTTTATCCAGTTAGTTACTGTGTTGCTTGCTTTTAAGGATTCTTTGAAATGATAAAGTCAAATGGGATTTTATACTGAAGACTTTATTTTTAAGTACACTAAATTGTTTCTTTGATGCTTATTTATTTATTGAGAGAGAATGTGTGTGAGCAGGAGAGGGGCAGAGAGAGAGAATCCTAAGCAGGCTCCACACTGTCAGCACGGAGCCCGAAGCGGGGCTCGATCTCATGACCCGAGCCGAAACCAAACGTCAGACGCTCAACCAACTGAGCCACCCAGGCGCCCCAAGTACACTAAATTTTTAAGTCATGAGAGTATGGGTTAAGAGTTCTCAAACTTCCTGACTTTTTAAAGATCAGTCTTTCAACTGTTGGTGGGATCCTTCATGTTTTCTCAGAATATATCTTACTTTTCTGGAAGTATTTGGGTTACTCAGAGTTCTCGTATTCGTTCTTTTGTATAAACACAACATAATGAAAAATGCAGGTCTATACTTTGTACAGAAACAAATGCTTTATAGAAGAAACAACACTCCAAATCTCTCACTCCTTCACCACCAATTGAAATTTATTTTAAAATACTTTCTTATCCTCACTCTTCTTTTGTGTTGCAAATAACCTTTTTGGTATACTTTACATTAAGTTTTCTATTTTAGTACCCTGAACTCAGAGCTTTTAGAAGACGCACTTGCTCTGTTTACTTACACTCCTTCTCAAATGGTCACAGGGAGACCTGTGGGGCTTCCTCCTTGGCCCTGTCTGCATCACCCCCAGGCATTCCTGAAAGCATTTTTGTTTTCTGAGAACCACAAGAAGTTCCAGTCAATCTTGATTTTCTTCTGTTCCAACACTTGGAATCCGCTATTCTCCAAGGAGCTCTGATTCTTTTTAGTAGAGAATAGTATTAGAGTCCAGAGTTTGGCTACTGTTCCACTCAAGTGCTTCTGGAAGGAAGAAATGACTTCTCCATTAGGTCATTTTAAGGAGAGAGCTGAAAAGATAATTTTTTGTTAAGGTCACGAGTTCAAATAGCTATTTTCAATTTAAAGCCAGCATTACTAAAGCCATTTTTATTTTCTTCTAATATAAATGTTTTTATATATATTTCTGCTCAGCATACCTACGTTAGATCTTTAAGGCCCTCATGCTAAAGACTTTTATTCCTTTCTCTGTTTTCATCTTTCTGTCCCATGCATCACTTTATGGACACAAACATTTTAAGATTATCTAAGGTTGTCATAACAGAAAGGGGGAAAGACAGGTAAAAAAGAACCTTGCATTTTATCTTGTAAGTGGCATCTTTTTTTTTTTTTTTTTTAAACCAAGGCTTGTATCTTTGTTCTTTCTCTTGGAAATGCAAGTATGTTTTTTGAGGCACAGAGGAGGAGGAGGTGGGTTTCCAGGGACTGGAGGAATATAGCGGATTTTGTACTTAGAAGCTCCTTCCTCGCTGTAACTAATTGCAAGTATCTCTGGTTTCTGGGAGGGGAGAACGGAGGGGTCCTTGGAAATACCCTGACTCACCGTTATGGCACGAGCTTGGGAACCATCTGTGGACCTTAGACTTTGGACTTGTCAATTCACATTTAAAGGTTAATTAATAGAACTGCTGCTATCAATCATCATGTTCAGTGTGTAACGATGTGGTATATGCTAAAAATCTGTCTGTTTGACGAGTACCCAGCAGTTACTGTTTCTGTGTATCTAAGCATTATGTGTGCTGTGTGTGCCCACGTATACACACACACACGTGCACATTCGGCCACACCGCATCATCTGGAGGAACTGTGCGTGGGTGTGTGTGATTGGCAAGTGTGAAATTGAATTTAATATGAGATTCTCTGTCTTAGGTAAAATATTTGAAAGAACGTTGATAGCATAAAGCTGTCGAGCTTTGGGAAAAAATGGCTTCTGTGTTTTGGGAGCAAGAGATCTGAATGTTAAAATTGCATTTAGCTGGCAAAACACTTTCAGGACTAAGTGAAGAATTTGGCTTTAGTGGGAAAACTTTAATTTGCCTATAACATGAAGTACAAGTTATTAATTGCACCAAAGATAACACACTAATTAAAAGGTTCATGTATAGTTGTCAGAGGTTACCAGTGCACACTGACAGACTAGGAATAGAAACTAATTATATTATGTTCTCTAAACGGAGTATTTTTACCCACTAATGTAAGATACCTTATTATAGTGCTGGGTTTTTTTTTTTTTTTCTTAGCTTGTAAAGAAATCTTTTAGATGTTCTTTGTAATAAAACTGCAATGATAAGCATTCAAACCAATGATGAGGCTATATAAATAGCTTCCCTTGCAACGTTGGCTTCAAGCATAGTTATAGAGATAATTCTAAGTAAACATTTATTCATACTTGCAGCTCAGAAGAAAGATACACAAAGTGGAACTTTCCTGAACTTGGTTGTCCTGGGTTGAAGGAACATCACAGCAACCAGGATTTTTGGCCGTACCCTAATGCTTCTTTTTTGAATTCTCTCATCAGTAACAATCATCTTTTATTGTTAGGATGCCACAGATTTGGGCTTGTCCACTCTTGGGTTGCATTTTAAGCCTCTGAATTGTTACATATGTGATATATACATGTATATAGAACTACCCATGTGGACTTAAACAATGAAATGCATTTTATACATAAAAGTACACTTAATGAGAACATTTAAAGAATAATAAAATGATCACCTGTTTACCCAACACCCAACTGAATTGGAAGTTGTCAGGGATTTTGAAGCCCCCTAAGGGGGCCTTTTCTGTTGCAGCTTCCCCCATCCCCACCCCGAGAGGTGGTCACCCTCCTGAATTTTACATTTCTCATTCCCTTGTTTTTCCTGATGGTTTTACCATATGCCTAGTGATCCCTCAACTATATACTGTCTGGGTTTACCTACTTCTCATCTCTGTAGCAGTACAGTTGTAACGTGCCTCTTCTTCTGTGACTTGCCATGTCCCCCTCAATATTATTATTGTCACACTCTTATTTGATGCACCTGGCTGCACTTCTTTGGCTTTCACTGCTCTGTAGGATTCCCTTGTATGAAGATACCACTACTGTGAGTGGACACTTGGTTTGTTCTGAACATCCTGCCATTAGGAACAAACGTCCCTGCAAACATGCGAGTGTCCGTGCCCCAGTGCAACATGCAGGAGTCCCTTTCATCTGTTTACTGAGGGGTAGAACTTCTGGGCTTTCAGGTAGGGTCACTGGCTTGAGTAGGTCATGGTGAACTGTTTTCCAGAGTGGCTATGCTAATCTGCACTCCCACCCGGAACCCATCGGTGCTAGACATCTTGTCCAAATCAGTCGCCATAATAATGTTTCCAGATATTTGTGGGCTTGCTTATTTCCCTAATTAAATCAAAGGGAAACTTCTTATATAATGGAAACCTAGAGGAGTTCTGCTTTCATGGCATATTTCTTTGCTCACAGTGCTTCGTCAAAAGCGCTCAGTATTTTTGATCAAATATTTAACATGTTCTGTAACCAACCTGAAACTTACAATGTTGCTGTAGGTACGCAAACGCCATAGCTTGGTTGGGACATAGTTGAATCATCGGATTGACTTTCACTCTTTCCTGGGCTTTTCTTCTGCCATGCAGCATGATTAGAAGTCATTATTTTCAAATAATATAACCTAGATACCAAAAGAAAAGAGGGAAAGTGAAGATAGTGTTAGCCCTCGTAAAGTGTAATTAAGATCATAGATAAACTGTGAAAAGTCTGATGTATTTCATTTCTTAGGGTATGACTTCTAGACTTCAGTACCGGTTCTGGACAAACTCATCTCTTGGGCTATCGGTGGCATTCCTTTGCTCCATTAACATGGACACACTGAGTGTATATCATTTTCCTTAAAAATGGTCTTTGGCATCATATTATCGTCACTATTTCTTTTCCTTGTTTGTGGTTTCTTTTGCTTACTACAGTATGTGCAAACAATTGAGCATAAATGTTGAAATGAAGACGTCAGTGACTTCTGAAAGATTCACTTTCCTGACTTTTATCACAGAAGCTCCCCTGATGGTGAAGAAGGTAAAGAACTCATATTCTTCAAAGTCACTCAGCTTCTTGCAGCAACTCTTCAAAGTTCTTTGTTTTATTTTTTTAATGCAGATTTTGCACTCTTGTATGTAGCGTCTCTGTGTTTGCTATAATACACAAGTCATGCTTCCCTTTCTTTCCACACTCTGTATTTTTTAAAAAATTTTTTAATGTTTATGTATTTTTGAGAGAGAGACACAGAGTGTGATCAGGGGAGGGGCAGAGAGAGAGGGAGACACAGAATCCAAAGCAGGCTCCAGGCTCCGAGCTGTCAGCACAGAGCCCGACCCGGGGCTCGAACCCACGAGTTGCGAGATCATGACCTGAGCCGAAGTCAGACACTTAACCGATAGAGCCACCCAGGCGCCCCATCTCCCCACTCTTGGAGTAAAATGGATTCTTTGGGAAACTATCACCTTCAGTCCGCAACTCTGAAAATGTTTCGTATGCATCCCAGGTGTCTGTCTGCCACGGTAGTGGGATGCCTCACACCACACATTTTAACAATAAAGATGAGTGTATGGGACTCATCACCTTGAGGGTCAGTGACCACTTTTTTTTTAAACATTTTTTTAATGTTTATTTATTTTTGAGATAGAGACACAGAGTGTGAGCAGGAGAGGATCAGAGAGAGTGGGAGACACAGAATCCGAAGCAGGCTCCAGGCTATGAGCTGTCAGCACAGAGCCTGACGCGGGACTCGAACTCACAAACTGTGAGATCATGACCTGAGCCGAAGTTGGCCGCCCAACCGACTGAGCCACCCAGGCACCCTGAGCGACCACTTTTCTTTGGACGCTTTGAACACTGAGCAGAATTCACATCTCTCTGGGTGACTCTTAACTAGGACTCCCAGCTACTTAGTCTCCATGATAACCTTTGACACAAACAATACTACATTATAAATGGTAACACTTCATAGATGAAGTAGATTTAGAAGGACATTCTAAAGAAAGGCAGAGTTCTAAGGAGGAGAGTGTTAAGATGTGATTTAGTCATGTTTTTGAATCTTTGCAATGATTGTAAATAGCATCTCATTATTGACGGCCTCTCCAGCCACCCCTCTCCCCCGTCCCAATAAGAGTCTTCTTTCTGGTACCTCGTCCTTAGCTTCTAAAGGGTCTTCGTTACTTTATGAACCTGACCAATACACTTATGGTAATGAGCATCTTATGGTAGGTGGCTGGCCACACCACGAGCCTGTGGTTATACCACTGTCCAGAAACCCTCCTTCAAAGGAAGAGCTACAAATTCATGAAGCCCTCGAGCTGTATACAGCAGCCACTTTATAAAGCCTCTAATCTGCCTACCGTCCAGGTTGATACATTACTTGTGTGGGTTGGGTTGAGATGAAGGCACTGATGGCTCTGTGTTTTGAATTCTTATCTGGGAGAGGTTGTTCACTTTCTTGTTCTAGCCTCTTTGTTCACCTTGGACTTGGGGAAAATGTTCCTCTTTATCTGTTCTGTTTGTTCTTGTCTTTTGGCAGCTAGACCTTTGGGTGCGTGGGTATTAGAGCTTGAGCACGCAAGAAGTACTTTATGCATTGTTTTTAGCATGAGAAGTTTGAAGTACACCGCTCCCAAAGTTCTTGGATGTAAATAAAATACGCTAAGAGTTTAGTACTAAGCCCCTTCTCCTATGGTATTTGTAATTTTGACTAGAAGTATCAATGCAGGGCTAAGTTAGTAAAATTTATCATTGAGGTTTCAGAGAGGGTTAGATAAAAACTGAGACCTTCCTGGAGATTCTGAATTTTTATTGTGATATAAAGTTATTAGCTCGTTGAATATGTTTTTGACTGTTTTGCCTTCTCCAGAAGGAACTTGGGGCTTATCCATGAAGCCATTCTTTGGACGCCAAAGCAGTTAGTGATTTTTTGTGGCAAAATCCAGTCATCAGCTTCATGAAAACCCAATCTTGTTGTATTGTCTAGCATAATCTGTAATTATTCCCATGCTTCCAAATTATCAATCAATTTGTTTAATGCTTAGTTTGGAGACCCTGGCATTCAGAACTTATTGTAGCTAAGGAAACAAGCAAATAAGTAATCCCTCTGAAGCAATAGATTAGCCAGATGACTATTGTTTGAGAGATTAATAAAATCAGAACTTTTGGTGGCATCTATTAATCATTATACCTTACCCGCATTGACTAAAATGGCTACTGTCATTTTAGCGGTAAGATGCAGAGATTCCTATCCGGGCCTTTTCTTTCCCATATATTGCCCTCCTTACCTGATCTTCACTGTCCTGTTTCTTCAAAGGTTTTACATCTTTTAGTACATCACCAGGGACTGCTGTTCTCTTGGACTGCTCTCATCTCCTCTTCCCATTTCCCTAGATCGAGGCCCTCGCCTTGCCTTTCTGTCTTTCATGCCTGATTCCCCGCTCGGCCATCTCAGGAGACGTTTATTCCCTTTATTCTCCTTTATTCCCTCGCTGAAGCAAACCACATCTCTTCCCTTCTGCAGATCTCCCCTGGGCTTTGAAGTATTGGCATGTGAGCAAGAGAGAGAGTAGAGCTAACTGGGCCCTCCAGCTCACGTGTGTCTACGGGGCCCATGGGCACATAGACCTTTCCTCATGCACCCCATTTTAGAACGTGAGCTTCTTAAGGGAAGGTACTTTTTCATTGTTTCCCAACAATAAAAATTATTGCACAACTCGGTTGGCCTACGCTGCCCTCATGTTCAGTTTTGCTAGAAGAAACTACTTACCCTGTATTTTCCCGACCTGTTATTTGTTAACTATCTCATCTCATGCTGTAGTGAATAGGAAAGTGGTGATTCTGTTGGGGAACAAATACCAGCCTATGACCACTTGATTTGAAAAACAACAAAGCCGACTTTGGAGCGATGGGTAATTGTTGGGCACGTTTGTTCTTAGAGTATCGTTTTGGGCTGTTCCACCGAACACAACCTTTGGTTCAAGTCCTGTTGTACAACAGCAGCTCTTTTCATTTACTTTTTATGTTTTCTTTGGGAGTGCGGGAAAAACAAATTGTATGGAATTTTCTCTAGAAAACCTATCGATGCAGTTTACACATTAACTATTATTTTCTGTTGCCTCTCTCTTCTGTAAAACATTAGGAGTTTCAACTTTTATTTTAATTTGGAAACTAAGGCCAGAATTAGCCCCCTCCCTCCGTGCTTTTACTGTTTTCATTTGCTTGTTCTTTGCATCTGAGTACATCCCTGCTTAGTTATGTTGGCATTAGGCTGGGTGTTTTTTAATGTAGTAAGAGTTAAGTTAGAAGAAAATTGATAGCAGTAGTTGTGATAGGGCAAGTTTGGGGTTATGCTTTGCACACCTTCACTTGTCTGGTCCTCACTGTGAATGACACAAAGTCAGGATGGTCATCGTCTCGATTTCCTAAGTGAGGACACTGGTACTTTGAGATGGTTGGTCACTAGCCTGGATTCACATAGCTCATGTGGAACCTTGCCCTTTGACGTCATAGTCCAGAGTTCTTTTTTCATCCTGCATTTTCCTACTTTCCGAATTTTTTTAATGAACAAACATAATTTTTATGATGTAAAGAGCCTGGTAAACATTAATCTTTAAAAGAAACTAGCTACAAATAATGGTTTAAACCATGGGTCAGCCAACTAGGGCTCATGGGCTAGTTTGCCTGTTTTTGTCAATAAAGTTTTATTGGAATGCAGCATGCTCATTCATCCACGTCTTCTGTGGTTGCTTTCATGCTACATCAGGCAGAATGGATGGCTCACAGAGCCTAAAATGTTAATATTGATGACCTGGTCCTTTAAGAAAAGGTTTGCCAGTCCTATTTAAAGTAATATGAAAAAATGCATTGTTATTTTTATTAGTAGTATTAGTATTTTACCAGCAAGCCAATGTTTTACTTAATGTAAGAAACAATATTGTTTGACAGTGTTTTCAAATTCCCAGAAACTGAGTTACTAAGATTAGTCTTCAGTAGGGTATCATGGAACTCTTCAGCTTCTCAAAAAAATGTCTTTTGCAATGATTGTAAAATACTTCCTCCGCTCTTAGTTTTGTTAAAAAGCCACATTTGAGAGCTCTTTGGAAAGTTCTTCATTTTGACTACAGTGCAATTAATTTATTTGGTCAAACTTCAATACTAAAGATTTTCTTAGAAACCTCACTGCTTTTCATTAAACATGGCAGCATGGATCTGAGAATTGTTTCCTTTTCTTGAAGATCTGTTCTTGTAGGTTTGACTTGCATCGTATTTATTGCTGCTTATCTTACTGGAAACCGGCTTTCTGGCTAATGTATAAGGGACAATATTTTAGAAATAAGAATTAAGCTTGAAGCATGGAAGAGTGGGGCTTTTTCCACCAATGTTAGATTTTTTTTTTCCTCCTAGTTTTTACTGTGAAATCTTGTTCCTGAATGATTGTCGCTTTTATTTTTGTGCTCCTGGTACTGCACATGGGCTGGCAAACAGCGGGCACTCAAGAGATGCTTAATTTTTTGTCCTGTTGGAGGGTTGGAAAGAACTTTCAGGAAGAAATGGACTTGCAGTGTCTCAGGATACCATGTATTGACAAACCACCTGGGAGATGGTTTCCTCCTCTCCCTTATTGATATGGCCCAAATTTTATTTGGTGGGTATTGAAATGACAGTCAAGTGCAATATTCTCCTTCCATTTTCTGTTGCTTCCTTCCTCAAGTAATTGTAGGATTTCAGTTGAGAAGAGTCCATTCTACCCCAGGAAGGAAAGCTGAGGGAGCCTTAGCTGGTGGCATGATTGTTTCTTACAGATTATTCCAAATAGGTGAGGTTGTCAAAAGGACTCTAGATTAGTGGCTTGGGGCAGTGGTTTCCCCAGTATGGTACCCAGAGTGCAGGGAGTGACCTTTATGACTGGAGAAAATATTAGTAATTCTGTATTTTCAAATATTACAATACTTGATATTTTGAAATATGCATAATTTGTCAGATGATAGCAATTGTGTATAGAATTTATAAACAGATCGGCATATGTTGGGGTGGATGCCCATTTTTTAGAGAGACCATACAGTGGCTCACAAGAGTGTGCACTGTGGAGCCCACGTGTCTGCATCACCATGTAAGGCACTCAATTTGTTCTTCTGTAGAATGGTTATAAAGACAGTACCTGTCTCCTAGGTGGTTGTGACAAATTAATGAGTTACCACATAGATAGGGCTTTGGACTGTGTTTGGCACAATGGCAGGTAATAATAAATAGCTATTATTATTATTTATATGAGTGTCTTTAGTAGAGGCATGTGATAAAAGTAACTGGAGACTACTCATTTAGAATTTAAGATGTCAGAATCCAACCTTAGTTGCTTAGTTTGAGCGCAGATTTTCTTTGTGTGTGATTGTAGACAGGTTACTTAACCTCTCTGAGCTTTGAGCTCTGAGCCTTAGCTACAAATGAGAATAGCAATGATGATAATGATGATAATAATCATAATAATAATACCATATTTCATTGACTAAGGCACACATTTTTTTTCACATTGTAACATGTCTTCAGTTGGGTTTTTTTCTTATAACAACGGTGTCTTAGATTTTGTGAAATACGACAGTTCCACCTCCTAAGATAGTGGTAAAGGGTAAATTAGGTAATGGGAGGTGATTAGCACAATGCCTAGTGTACAGAAGGGGCTCGGCAAATACTGTTATTGAGACACATTGGCACGTGGATTATTCTAAAAGGGAAGCGTGAAAGCAAAACGCAGTGGCAGTGAGCGGAGGGTTTTGGAGATCAGCCCTTGATATCTAGTAGGAGCGTAACTGTCAGCCATCACAACTCTTGGAAATGCTTCTGTGGTGCCCTGCTTGAGAAAGTTGGCAGCATTTAAATGTTCCTGAACTCTTTGTGAAGCATTCCAGCGTGGTACCATTGGCTCGTGCTGATCAGTGCTGCTGAGGCAGGACCAATACCGGTCAGTTAGCTGGCAGTTTGTTGATGACAGGGCTGCGTCAGGACTTCGTGGCCTGTGCTGAGCGGGTGATGTGCATGGGATGTACCTGTTTTATTTACATAATCCTTGGTTTTTGTTCTCGTTGTAGTGCCGTCTCCTCCAATAACAGATGTTTAAACAGGCAAAGGGAGTATGGAGATACAGGATAAAATTTGATGTGACGTGGCTTCCCTCGCCAGCTGAACGTTAGCAAGTTGTTTCTCTTAGGTCTCTTAAATGGAGCAGAATCTCTTGTATTGGGAGAAGGAAACCATGTCGTGCAAACCCTTCTGCAGTTCTAGAAAGCCCTGTCTTTGCAGAGGTGGAATACTTCTGGCCTACATGAACGTATCCTTTCTTAAGCCAGAAGCCACAATTCACAGTTGTCACTTTGGAGCCAGTGTGACTCTTGTGTTTAAGTCAAAGATTGATGCCTGCCATGGTTTCCACTTGTCTTAGACATCTCATACACCCTCAGAAACTGAGAAAGAACTGACTTGGGAAGAGCTTTTGTGAAGGGCCTTCCATCTTTACCTCGTACCTGGGGGGATGCTGGGATGTCGTTCCAGCAGCTTCTCTGCTCATGACCTCTACCTGCCCAGGCAGGTCTGCATTTGAAGCGCTAGGGAAAGTGTAATTTCAGCTTGGTAAGACCTCAGTTGCAGGTGTGCATATCCTGACATGGGTCTTGGATCCTTCCAAGACTGTGAGGGAGGAGATTGGTTTAGAAATCATCACGAGGTGTATGTCCTTTTTATTTAGGGTGGAGGGCAGGGAGAGAAGAGGGGCCTTTGACCAGAATCCTTCAGGCAGTTTTGTTTCATCATTCTGTTTATTGTGGATTTTTGGAATCCGCCTGGTCCCAACGATCTGGTTCCAGGAGTGATGGATCCTTCATACTTACCGTAGCATTCTGTCATTTATGGCTGTCTTTGAATCAGAAAGCGGTGCATTAATACTACCCTCGAACATGGCTTAGCTAACGCTGTGAGTCTTTGGAGCACATGCCGTAAAGGAAAACGAAAGGAATACCTCTCAGATAATTCACAAGGACTGGGCTTTGGATGTCGTTCGATGTAAATGCCGCCTGGCTTCGTATGAGCAGGTGCCCGCATTGCTAAGACTGGTGAGGGAGCACCTAATTCCCTTCTTGCCTACTGGCTTTCTAATTTTTCCCCTGTGATCAGAGTTATAAAACCTAATTTCCAGGGGGTCTTGTGAATCATATTAGTAGCTTTGTGTTATAATAGCAATTTTCTATTGCATCGGTATTCATTTTCACTATTACGGAATAATCAAATCAGCACCTCTCTTATTATGCCGTTGAAATAGAAAATAATGGGGCTGTAATGTAAAACTGCTAATGTGATGAAACCCGCTCATTGTGTTAGGGTAAGAATGCCCTCCTTTCTTGTTCCAGCTCACTTGAAACTGTGATTGAGGAAGGAAATGGGAAGCATTTCTACATCTGTGATAAGGCCCGCATATATCCTTCATTTGAATACCTAATTGTCTTCCCCCCACCCCCCCCCCCACCCCCGGCTCAGGGGGTGCTCGTCAGCCCCCTCGGAGGCCTCCCCTGCCACCCTGGCGGTGCGCTGGTGAGCAGGGGGCTGCACGGACCTGTCTTGCACCGTGGTTTCCCTTTTAATCATAAGTAACGTTTGATGTCTCTTTGCATCCAGAGGAATTGTTCGCACCCTCTTTCATGCTCATTGAGGGCCTTCTTCTGGGTTTAAAAAAAAAAAAAAACTGAAGAGCACGTTTAGGCTACATTGTTAGAAAGTACAACAAGCCCCCCAAAGGTTCTGATTTGACAGGGATGTTGGGAGGCAGGTCAAGTGACTGCCTAATGAAGATGAATGAAGAAAATTGCTGGTACCAGGATCACGCGGGGGCTCCAGCCCAGGTTGTTGAAAGTGTGATGGAATCTCATCGCTCCATTTATCAGTGTCATATTTGGGCTAAAAGTGAGCAGTATTGTTCTCATTTCTCCCAGATGGATAGGTCAACTTTAATATTTATTGCTCTTGTAGAACATTTGTTTGATGTATTTCCATTAGCTAGGCAATAATAGAAAAGCAGTGGAGAGAAACATAAAACAGTTCCCTTCCTATTCAGTTGAAATACAGCATACACTAATGTGTAGCTACGGCTTGAAGTGCCATTGATTTCCCCCCTTTTGGTTGATGACATGATTGTATATATTAAAGATTCCCATGAAAATAATGGGGAGGCAGCATGAATGTAATATATATTGAGAGCAGCTGGCGGGGTATAAATTGTGTTGTCTTTTGATTTTCACGATTTGGCCATATAATTGGTGAATTTCTCTTGGCTATATATTAAATTCTTAGCCCACTGTCGTCTTTTAGGATTGGGAATAACGTGCAATAGATCGCATCATCCTCCGGGTTCTACGGCGAATCTCAATAAGGCCAGAATTTTCTTCACATTACAGAGCAAATTGTTTTCGGTCACTGAATTATGTTGATTTTTTCTTTATATCTTTGTAGGAGAAAACCACCCTTGGTATAAAAAGTATTTCCCCATATGTTTTGAATATATTAAAGATAAGACCCTGAACACTGCAAAGAATTGGCTCTGCAAGGACATCTACCTCCGAATTCATTAGCTGATGTTCACAGTTTGCAGGAATCCGAACGTTGGGATATTATTTTCTACCGTGGAGCAAACCCAGCTCTTTGTGAGGAAGGTGTTGTCTTAAGTGCAAAGCAAACATCCTAGCCGTATGTTTCTATAATTTAAATTAATTTGGTACAGTCCTACTGTTAATCTTTAGTGACTTGTTGATTGGCATTTTGCAGACATATTTCTGGAAGGCTCCCAATACCATTTTCTGCAGCCTTTCTGGCAGTAGCAAAGAGCAACATTTCCACAAATTGGAATCTTGTACAGCACTGGGAAGCGAGCCAAGATTTAAATTAGACAATAACCTCTGCTCTGTATATAGCTTCTATACTTCAGCTGTAGGCAGAGTGATTTGTTAATACAGTCAGCCCTGTAGCATATAATAGACTGATATATGAGTCACTCCTTGGCAATGTGTGTTTCTTAAATTTATATAGATTGAACAACTGGTTGGTAATGTACTTGGTTACAGTTGTACAAACAATAACTATTAGCAGGGCTGAGACAGGCCTGGAAATGCTGCACGGGGCTGGTGTTTGCGAGGATGCTGACGTATTGCCGAATTTCAGAATAATTCCCCTTTGGAGGCTAAGGGAGACTCTATTTCATAAACATGAGTGTGCTTTTTTAGCAAAGTAGCAATAAAAGTTTTATGTTACAGTTTTCTGTTTCTCATTTTCTATTTGTTTAAAATTGAATTGGGGAACCTAATTTGCTTCAAAAATTAAACTTAACATCAGTCTGTGTGAGGCAGGATCATTTGGTGGCAAGGGTTTGTGTGTTTGTGCCTGTGTGTGTGTGTGTTTTTAGTATTCGCCATTTCTTTTAAAAAAGAACATTGGTAGAAATACAGATTTTCCATTCCCTCCCCCCCCTCCCCCAGGTTAGATTGTGGCTGGCGTTAATGTTCATAGGTTGAAAGAGATCTTTCTGAACAACAAAGATCTTTTCTTAAGGGAAAAGCTTGTGCTCCAAGTTCAGTTCATGTTTATTTAAAAGATTAAAATCATTAGACCAGATCTCACTTTTTTGTCCCAAAGAAAATTGATTTTGCTCCCCCATAAAAGTGGGATCTGAAAGAGGATATTCAGGAATACGCAAATAGAGGCGATGTCGAAATCTGTTTGTGCAGCTGAACAAAGCAATTCTGTTTTTACCGCTGAACATTTACTCAGCCTTGGTGTGAAGATGTCTGAACGGAATCGTCACCTGTCTGTAGAGAGCACTTCTTTTGTAAGGCAAAGGAGATCGTTTTGATCCGAGATGTTTTAATGTCTTTTTCTTTTTTAACGTATGCCAGCTCGAGCATTTATAAAATAACACACCCTATAAATATTGAACAATACAAAGACATCTCTCAAAACAGTTTATAGTATGTTGCATGTGCTTGGTGGCAGCCAGGCAGTAGTTAGTGGCAAATGATATGCCAATCAAAAATTATTATTGCGAGTGTAACCTGGTATAATGCGGTATCTTATCTGGAAGTGTCAACTTGATATAAGCCAACTCTTTGTCTTTTAAAGTTAAGCTCTTGTTTGCCCTCAGTTAATTCTGTTTCCCAAAGGCTCATTTGAATTGCATAAAGGATAATCTACTTGACAGTTTTATACATTTAAACAATCTTGATTATATGGTATTTTACATGTTTTTTTAAGCTCCCAGTTACTATTTTATGTAGGCTTTTAAGTCTTCAGTTAAAAAAGAATGAGAAAAAAACCTCAGAGGTAGAATACTGTACTCGTTTGTGAGCAGCGTTTAGTGAAACTGGATAGAGCGCCTCTTTTCACCAGCCCGTGGCTCACGATGGTGATACCTGCCCGTTGTTGATGATGGGGTGGGGGTTGTTGTCAAAGTTTCTCAGGGCAAAATTCTAGTGAGAATAAATGGAAGAGAATGTAATACTCAAGTTTCACTATATCGAAATGGAGACTGATGGATAATCTTCTGCCCTCTTCCCGTCCCCCATGATGATTTAGAGAGTTTCTAGATGAATTTTGGGAGAAATTTTAGGATCCAGTGCCTTGCTGGAAGAATCTAGAGATCGTAGATGTGCCAGCTAGGCTCTGGAAGGACAGGGGTGTGTATAAACACCGTGGTGATTGTGAAAACACGCCATCTGGCAACAGACAGGCTGCCTTCAGATCCTGTGTGCAACACATGTGCGTGTACCGTGTGACTTTGGAACAAGCCACTAAACTTCTCTGAGAATCCGCTGCATCTGTAGCTGGGAGAGGTAGTGATACTTTCCCCACAGGGCTGTGGTCAAGGCGGTGTCCTGAAACTTGCCAATAAATGTCACTGTCCGTACGGTCTCCCCCTCAGATGTTTTAGAGCTAGCAAGGTCTGGAAGCGCTGATTCAGAGTGCTAAACCTTCCTACCACTGCCAAATTATTTGATAATTATTAGCGAAAAGTCACATGGCCATTCTTCACGTCTCCAACGAATCTTCTCTTCAAATTCGTCTCCGGTGCATTTTGAAGAGAAGTAAGGCCTCAGGGAATTGCATTTTGAGGACTAGGAAGACCTCTCCCCCTTTTCCAGAAGCACTTTCTCAAGTCTTGACTCGTTGGAAGCCCATATGATTGACATCCTCAAGGTACAGGGGGCTTTCTTCACGTCTCTTACCGGCTGATGGACAACAGTCCTGTAAGGCCAACTTCAGTGTTATCTCCATTCCGTAGACGAGGAAGTAGGAGCTCAGAGGATTTAAGGAACTTGGGAAGAGCTGGTCTACCTAGCTGGTGGGTGGGGTTTGAACCGATGTCTGCCAGGATGCAAACCTGTGTCCTTTTCAACCACAGCACTAGGCACCGTTCCTATTTCTAGGAAGTCTTCATGGAGGATTTAGTAACCACCCCTCCTTGTAAGGTACTAAGGACCGTGTGGTCATAAATAAGCTAATTAGACCCTGTTGGCCAGTTGACATAAACTCTCGCACCCACTGGCGTGTGACCCAGGTGGATGGTTCGTCCCAGGGAATCAAGCCAACTAAAAATAACCTCTTCTCCCCTCCAGTTATCCTGTGATCAGGCTGGCAGAAACTTTGCATCTGAGGTTAAGTACTGAATAAATATTTGCCAAGGGAGGGCTTGAAAGACTGATCTAACCTGATACAAGTGAATGGCAATGTAAACAATATATGTGTCCAGAGGATGATTTTTGCTAGAAGTTTTTATTAGAGAGATGAATTTGGTCAAAAACTTGAATGACATGAAGGACACAGGATCATCTAAGTAATGTAGAAGCATTGGGATGGCCCCAGAAGATATGAGAAGTGGGAGTAAACAGGAGACGGCCGCCCAGTGAGAATAGCCCAGTGGCTATAACATATAGGCCCCAAATGGATAATGAGTACACATAATAGAGGCGTATTTCTCGTTCACCTGTACAGTTCAAGGTTGGTCTGGTTGGCGGTAAACCCAGGCTGATGGAGGCTCTGCCGTCTTCCTTTAAGTGCCAACAACCAGCTGGGAGAGAAAGTGGGGAAGCCACCCTTGCTTCTCAACTGCTTTGGCCCAGAAGTGACGCACATCCTTTCTGCTCGCACTGCGACGGCAACAGCGTGCAAGGGAGCTGGTCCCACGGCCTCACCAAAATGTGAGGGGCTCGCCAGTAACTCTACCTGATGGAGCGAGGAGCCCGACTTTCAGAAAATAATTAGCTGCAGCCGCCACAAATGACAAGCAGATTTGTTTGCCAGTATTAGAGGATTCTTTGGGGAGTTGGAAGAAGAGATTGTAAAATTCTTCCCAAACCTGTGGATGGAAAGGTTATAGGGGAGTTTTGGATTATCAGTCAGAAGCTGTCTGCACTCCTAAGATAGAAAATTCAAGCCTTTCAGTATTGGTGGAGATAAATGTTTAAAGAGCACGTGCCTGCAAGGGAGAGGCAGAAACACTGGAAAAGCATCTGAAGTATTGACATTGAATAGAGGAAGTGTGGCAGTGACCGAAGAGATGTCTAGATAATTATGTGTTTAAATGGATGGGAGTTTGGGAGATAGTTACTGCCTTTCTTCCAAATTAAGGGAAGGACTTTGTAAGAAAGGTGGGGTTTTTAGAGGAGGAAGCAAAGGTGCTGAGTGTTTGGAGGAGAAGGCATGCTGTGCAAACAAGGCACAGTTGTGAAGAAGATTCTCTGAGACGGACTGGGATGAAAATAAAACAATTGAGGATGTTTCCTTGGGAGGAAAAGAGGGGTTGAGAAGGACAAAGAGAGTATTTGGGGTCGTCAAACATTTGTAACCAATTGTTTCTCTTTATTCCTGCCAGGAAGTAATTCTCTTCAGATGATATTTAGTATAAAATGTTGCTTATTGCTTTTCATCACCCTGTGGTTTATTTATACGTTTATTTTTTGACGCCTCCTGGGAACTCGCCATTACTACTTTTATTTTATGGTCCAATTTATGGATACGCTGAACCTGTAAAGATTGTAGCGCTCACTATTCCAAAGAGCCGGTTTCTGAGAGGAAGTGGGTCGACGTGCATGTGGGCTCGTATGTGAGAGGCAGGGTGTGTCCAGGGTTAAATACTTCTTAACATTAAAAAAAATAAAAGTAAAAAAATAAAAACTCCTGAGGGGAGCCTGGGTGGCTCAGTCGGTTAAGCGTCCGACTTCGGCTCAGGTCATGATCTCACGGTTCGTGGGTTCGAGCCCTATGTCAGGCTCTGTACTGACAGCTCAGAGCCTGGAGCCTGCTTTGGATTCTGTGTCTCCTCCTCTCTCTGCCCCTCCTCCACTCGTGCTCTGTCTCACTCTGTCTCTCAAAAATAAATAAATGTAAAAAAATTTTTTTTTTAATATTTCTTAACATTTCCTTAACATGTATTTCTCCCCTGCACTTTATTCTGCGCGAGTTGTTGGGATTACGGCTGCTCAGTTCCTGTCCCCTTTGCCTCGGTGACAAGTCACTGGTTTCTGTCCCCTTTTCCTTTGCAAGACAGGAGTCCATCCTGTGCAGGTGTGAGTATTTGACGAAGCACAGAGAAGCTCGGTTCTGTCTACTTGTTCTGTGTTCAGTGAAAGTACAAAGTACATATTTGTTTCACTTGTAAGTATAAAGGGGAAAAACCCACCTGTTTTGCCTTCAGAAAAATTCTTTTGATCTGACTGTTCTCAGAACGAAAGCTGGGGTGAACTTTTTTTTCCAGTTGGGTTGTCTGATCTACCTTGCGCCTCTCATGAAAACAAAATTGAGAGTTGAAAGACTCCACTCTTGAGGAAAAAGAAAAAAATAAAGATGCTTTTCATCATTCTGCAAATCAGACGCAAGGATACGGCCTTTTATTTTTCTTGTCATACCCGGTAACACCTGGTCACGTTTGGAGCCCCGACTCAGTTGGGAAGGGGAAGAGCGACTTAATTTTGATTGGCCATCTGTCTTCGGTCCCAGATACAGGATATGAAAATTCAGCTCCTCAGGAGTGTTCTACCTAAAAGGAAAAGGAAGGCATTTTGGGTTTTGGTAGCTTTGAAGGTGACTGGCGTTAACAGCTCCCTTAAAAAAGTTTCGGAATATCGCCAGAATAATTTGATAACCAAAATTCGTGGGCCAGGTCCATTTCGGAAAATGGCTCTTATGTATACAGCCAGGAACAACTGAGAGAGTAATATTTCGGGGGCAGCCTTTACCGTGTCCAGGGGGCCTATCAGAGCCGCTCCGATGGGAGTCTCTCAAAAGCTGAACTTCCTCTTGCTCCCGGCAACGTGGCACACAGCCCCGAGCGCAGCTTGGCATATGGCCGTGGGTGTCTCCTTTCACGAGAGACGAGAAGCAGTCACAAAAGTTGTTAGCGGACGTCGAAACATACTGGCGCGTCATCGGCTTTTTGCCGTGAAACCCCAACCGAAGTGCTTGCACTTGAGTTTCCGCTCTTTAAGGATGAAGATTATACCGTTAATGACCTCACGGGGGCATTTGTTCATTTATGCGGGAAATATTTATGTGGCACCTACCACGTTCCACCCGGTGTGCCCAGGATTCGGAACAGAGCAGTGAGCAAAAGGGGAAGCAGTTCATTGTGACATTTACAGCCAAGGGGGGTGGGGGCCAGGTATGTCAGGCAAATACTTGTCCAAATACGTGTAAAATCACAACTGTGAGGCTCGAACGACATCTGACGGGGCACGTACTTAACATTCAGGACATTTGAGCCCTTGTTATTGTAAGTGTTACGTCGTTAAGTCCCACAGTGGTGACACACCCAAACAAAAAACCACGGTCCCCACTTATTTGACACAAATGTGAGGCTTTAGCTGTGCAAGGAGATGATGGGTCTCATAGAGGGGCTCACACACTAATGGGGGGAATGGACAAACAGACATAGTGTGAAAAACAGCCCCGGGCATCTCAGCGGCAAGACCTGTCACCACTGGGTAGTAAGAGGTAAGGGCGCTGGTGGGAGAGGGACTGGCAGAACCAAGAAGTGAAGGATCATGGGAGTCGAGGGGGTAAGGTTGACAGCGGGGGAGGGGAAGGGAATGAGGCTGTACAGATAAGGTGATGGCCATTTGTGAATGGCTTTTCTCCCCCTACTGAGGAAAAGAGCTTGAAATCAGTAAGCTGCGGGCAGCCTTTGAAGGATTTTAAGCCCCACAAGGATACGCATGATCAGATTTCCATTTTGGAAGACTAACCTTACTGAGAACTAATTATGTGAATTATGCTATGCCCATGCCTTGACATACCCTGTAACTATTAAAAATCACATCTTAGGAGCACCTGGGTGGCTCAGTTGGTTAAGCATCCGACTTCGGCTCTGGTTGTGATCTCACAGTGCGTTGGTTTGAGCCCCGCATCAGGCTCTGTGCTGCCAGCACAGAGCCCGCTTCAGATCCCCTGTGCCCCCCCCCCCCGCCCCTCCCCGGTTTGCACTCTGTCTCTCTCAAAATAAATAAACTTAAAAAAAAAATCACATCTTAGAGGATAACAGTAAGGAAAATGGTTGGGGAACATCTTTAAGCCTAAAAAGTATTAGACACTTTGGTCCCAATTTTACTTTCAAGATTACACTATACATTGTGGAGAGGCAAGACAAGATAGGAAGTCATTATGTGAACATATTGAACGGTCGGTCATATTGCGCAGGGGTGGGAAATGCCTTTTCTGATAGTCCTACTCTTCAGTATTATCCTCTGTTTTACACTGTAGTAAAAATGTTGTTTGGGAGATGAATTGAAAGAACGGTAACTCCAGACATGGATTAGAAGGAATCAAATCTGGACTGGAATCTGAGGGCTGGGTGGCACTGGCATTGGCATTGCCATTAGAAGAACAACGCGAAAGATGTATGTGTCACTGCCCACTTGATGGCTGAATGACCTTTTGTGGAAGATGACAGAGGGGATCAAGGGCGATGTTTTGGATGGGAAGTTTAGATAGTGGTAGGTTACTTGAGGCAAACACGTCTGCGATTTGTAAAGAAGATCCCTGCATTGGGTTTGTTGAATTTGAGTTGTTGGTAAGACACCCATGGTGAGATTCAGAAGGAGTTGGAAAATTACAACTCAGTACAACGACTGATATTTAGACTGGAGGGCTGGTGGTGGTTGACACATCGGACGTGATGAATTATCAGAGCATGTGTTAAGAAGAAACTGAGAAATCTTCAGGGGGCTAAGAAAACTGTCTGAGAGTAACTAGTTCCAAATGAAAACACTCTTTCATAAAAGGAATGGTTGAAAATGTCAGAGGAGGAAAAGCGATCATTTGAGACCGAGAGATTGTGGGGAAGTGTCCATGGGATTGGGTAATTAGGAGTCCACGGTGTACTTAATGACAAGCAGTTCATTAAATGGAGGAAGACGGATTGCAGGAGGGTTAGGGGTGAATGAAAGATCAAGGTGTGGAGCTGGGTTAGGGGCGATGGGGGAAGGAAGTGATGCTAATTTGAGAGGGACTCAGTGGTTTTCCCCGCACCCCTGGGGATGAACAGGGTTGGAACATTTTTGTAAACTGAGGGAGGAAGCAGCAGGGTGGGAAAAGCTGAAGAACCCAATGAGAGGTGACTTCATGGAGCCATGTCTAGATGGGGGTGGCATTTAGAGTAGCTGTGGAAGAACACAAAAGAAGGAAAAGGATGATTTAAGGTGCTGGTGTGGGGGTGACAGTTGAAGAATTCAACTGATAGCCTCTGTATTTCTCCGTGAGGGACAGAGCTCTTTAGAGGAGGATGGGACAGAATGCTGGAGGTGGGGGAAGGGAGGGGGGAGGAGAAGAGGGTGGGGGAGGGGAAAGAAGGAGGGAGGAGAGAATTTGGTAGAGCTGCTCTAGGAAATGAATAGGAAGAGTTACAAGGGATTGCTGAGTGCTCACAGGGGCTCTGCTGAGATCAGAAACCTAATAATAAAGAGATAGATCATGCCTGTTGGGACATACATATTATTGGTGCTCTTGTCTCCAAGGCTTATTTTAATCCTTGTATACATATGTGTGTGTGTGTGTGTGTGTGTGTGTGTGTGTGTGTGTGTCTATTTATATATTCCATAATGAAGGCTTAGTGTACCTTTGTTGAATAAATGAGTCAACTGTAGATTTGCAGACCATTTGGGGCGGGGAGGGAGTCTATTTCCTGGAACCCAAGTAATATAATGTTAAGACTTGAATCCTTTTTCCTTGTTATGTTTTACTTCTATGACCTTTGTTTTCTTTGTCTTCAGTTGGTATTTCCTCTTCCACTAAAAAAAAAAAAAAAGAGAAAGAAAAAAAAAAAAGTTCATGGAGAATGCAGAGATACATCCAAACACTTACTTGGGTCCCTTCTGCTGATAAAGCATTGTATGTAGTTAGTCCTGCAAGTGTCCTCGGGGACAAGATGGTTTTTGCCCCTTAAGAAGCTTCCAGTGTGTGGGAGATGTGGGGGGGGTGGTGCAAGCATAGGAAGAATCCCTTATTATCAGCACATGCTGAGTGCCATAAAAGAGGTGGAAAGGAAGGGCTTTGAAGATTCTAAAGGAGACAGCAACTCTGGTGGCCCAAGCTGAGGAGGGTTTCTGCAGGAGGAGGTGTTTGCATTGCATCTTGATGAATGCATGGAATTTCAGCTGGAGGCCCCTAGCTGCAGGCAAGGGTGTGTTGCACTGGGGGTGGGAAGAAGCATTTCAGATGGGGACTGCAGCTTGAGGGAGCTTGAAGTCTGGAGAACGTGGGGTATGTTCAAGATGCAAAATACATAGCAGGAGGCCACCTAAATAGAAAGTATAGTCCGTTAGTTACTCAAATTTGGGGACCTGGAAGTTTCTCTTCTTATTTAATAGAGCTGACAGGACAGCAGTTGAAAGGGGAAAGAGTCAGTGTGGATGAATTTCATTCTTTAGACACATCAGAATGGAGGGGGTGGGTAGAATTCACTTTTCACTATTAATCATTATTACTTTTCTTTTTTTTTTTGCTTTTAGACTTTATTTCCTTATTTTCTTCATCGTTAAGTTTTTGGTTCTTAAAAACCGTAGACTTGTAGGAATACACCTGGCTTCGCAGAGGGTTTAAAAAGTACCCCAACATCAACAATCACCAAAACAAATTGTTTTGTGAGGAATGAATGGTTTCAGATTTTATTAGAAATTTCCTCAAATGTTCACATTTACTATTTCCTGCATTAACTTGAACTGCAAAATCTAGTCTGACTCTCTTGTATTTTACAACGGATATTGAGGAGACACGTGGCAGTGGCAGTTTCCGGCTTACAAACGGGTGTCCCAGACTGAGACGGTGCTTTTAATCCTGTTTCTTCTAGTGGAGGTCAGTTTCTTCTGAACACATTGCGGAAGTTCCTCAAACTTAAAGTCAATAAAACTGGAGATGAGAGGTATTTCTTGCTTAATAATACATGGATGTTTAATTTTGAATTGGTTAGTATTAAGTCTCGAGGTAGGAGTCAACCTGTAATACCTTTTAACATAAGACCCTTCCCTAGCAGTGAAAGAGTATTGGGAAAGCTCGTCTTTGTCCCTTTTGCACCACTCATGATGAAGGGGATGGCATTTGATTTTTTCCTTTTTTGTCATCTATGACTCACCTGCTCCAGTGACCCCTGATAATCCAGGCAATGGGGAGGGATGTGAGGTAGTGGTGTGAGCAGAGTGGCCCTGTGCTTACCACCACTGGAAGCCAACCAGTTTCCAGAACGTACGGTGCTTACAGATCATAGACAAGCAAGGCCATTCCACTAATCCCAAAAGGTAGATCTCTGCTTTATTGTAAGAAAATCTCTTTTGCCCATTTGTTCCAAGGAATTTTCTTTTACAGACATTTTTTTAGACTCTTGTCTATCTATTGAGGATAACTTATATGCTTAAGGGCATAATGCTTACTATCTCTTCTCCCATAATAAATCAGGATCATATGATGGGTATTCACATTTTCTTTATAAAGTTGACCCTTGAACAATGTGAGTTTGAACTGTGTGGGTCCAGTTTTATGTGAATTTGGGGCATAAATACAGTACAGAATTATAAATGTCTTTTCCTTATGATTTTCTCTTTCTAAACTACTTTGTTTTTTAAAAGTTTATTTATTAGAGAGAGAAAGAGAGCAAGCGAACGTGAGTGGGGGAGGGGGAGAAAGAGAGGGAGAGGGAGAATCCCAAGCAGGCTTCTTGATGTCAGCTCAGAGCCCCCACACGGGGCTTGATGTCACGAGCCATGAGATCATGACCTGAGCTGAACAAGAGTCGGAGGCTTAACTGGCTGAGCCATCCAGATGCCCGGGCTTCCTTATGATTTTCTTTTTCGTTTTTTTTTTTAACGTTTATTTATTTTTGAGACAGAGAGAGAGCGTGAACGGGGGAGAGTCAGAGAGAGGGAGACACAGAATCTGAAACAGGCTCCAGGCTCCGAGCTGTCAGCACAGAGCCCAACGCGCGGCTCGAACTCACGGACCGCGAGATCGTGACCTGAGCCGAAGTCGTTCGCTCAACCGACTGAGCCACCCAGGCGCCCCCCCTTATGATTTTCTTAATAACATTTTCTTTTCTCTAGCTTGCCATGTATGTTAAGAATACAGTATATAATACATATAACATACAAAATATGTATTAATTGACTGTTGTCGGTAAGCCTTCTGGTCAACTGTAGGCTGTCATGAGTTAAGTTTTGGGGAATCAAAATTATATGGGGCTTTTCAACTGCAAAGCAGTCGGTGCCCCTAACCCCCACATCATTCAGGCATCATCTGTATGTGTGACTCACCCTCAGCCACAGCATGACCTCTTGGCCCCTCCATTTTGTCTCCTCCCACCAAAACTGGAGTATTTGAGTTTCTTTTGGATATGGTTCCATGATGTTGCATAGAGGTATGTCTTGTCTTCCCAAGTCCTGGAGGGCCTTGGGGCCTGTCCCTCCCTGCATTTCCGCTCTGTGCTTTTTGTGAATGGCAAAGTGTCTTGGTGTCACTAAAACAAACAGATCACACTTCAAGTTTTTCAGTATTTAACATTACTCATCCCTCTCTTCTTCCTGAAGTCTTCTCCTAACATCAGGAAGACTACCCTCTCTAAGCTGCTTCTACAACCCTTGTCACGTTCACAGGCTCCTTTGCTGGATCTATAGCTGGGTCATTAAATACTCAAGATCCTCAGGGTTCTGCCCTAGACCTCCTCTTGCCCCACTCCAGATAGTCTCTCTCCCTGGTCTCATTCATGTTCATGGCTTCGTTAAACATCTGCACGTACAAAATCTCTATTCCACACTGTTCCCATAAACTACAGACATCTCTTGGCGTCTCAATCCCAGCACATTGAGAATGCGCCCATGATTCAGCCCTCCTTCCCTCAAGACTGATTCTTTCCTGCTGACTCGTATCCAGTTATGGAAGCTCCAAACCTAGCTGTCTTCCCTGATAGCCCCTTCTCGCTCTCGTCTCTCGTCTCTCAACTCATCAAGTCCTCCAGGGTCAAAATTCTGGGACTCCATCCACTCCTTCACTTTCCTCATTACCTCCTTAGTTCATACTACCATCATATCTCACCTGCTCTGTTGCAGTATTTTCCTGGCTGGTCAGCCAGCAAGCATTCTAATCCATCCCACACCCTGTGTCTTTCTCAGTGGCATACTTCACAGGTGACATTTCACTCGATACTTTTTTTTTTAATTTTTAAAAATATTTATTTATTTTTGAGAGAGAGCGAGAGAGAGAGAGGGCAAGCAGGGGCGGGGCAGAGAGAGAGAGAGAGGGAGACACGGAATCCGAAGCAGGCTCCAGGCTCTGAGCTGTCAGCACAGAGCCCGATGCGGGGCTCAAACTCACGAACCGTGAGATCATGATCTGAGCCGAAGTCAGACGCTCAACTGACTGAGCCACCCAGGCGCCCCTTCACTCTATATTTGTATAATCGTTAGGTTGTTTTCTTATTTCTCTGCTCAGGGTTGTGTGCTCCATGAAGGCAGGGACTTTTTTGGCTATGTGCTATTTTGACTACTTCAGCAAACTGCTTGGCAACATAGATGTTATCAGAATATATTTGTTGTTAGAAGGAGTAAATGAATGAACAGTAAAAATTGATTATTGCTTTTTTTTCAGGATTTTTATATACTTGCGTGCTTTATGCTGATAGAGACTAGGGAACTCCTTTCTGGGCAGTTCCATTGTAAATGTATTTTTTTTTTTCTGATTACAGAACTAGTAGGTACTAATTTTAGAACGCGCACAAAAATAAAAGAAGAAAAATTCCATAACAATGTATATAGTTTTGAATCGTGGTGTTTACACCATGGCCATTTTCCTATGTCATTAAAACCACTTCACAACTGTTTCAAATAAAATCAATAAATTTGAGACATACCACCTTTCTAGAATGTTTACATCTGATGCAGTTATACTCCTAGGAAGACCTTGCCCAGTGAATGAAGTTTCTCTCCACTACTGGAGTCCATAAGGTTTGATGAACATTAGGCACTTGGGATGAGCACTGGGTGTTGCATGTGAGCGATGAATCACAAGAATCTATCCCCAAAACCAAGAGCACACTGCATACTGTATATTAGCCAACTTGACAAGAAACTATATTAAGTAAATAAAATAAAATAAAATAAAATAAAATAAAATAAAATAAAATAAAATATATTACATTGTGTTTAGTGTCAAAGATACCTTTTCTACTTCATTACTCCTGCTACTTGGTAAAACTCCATATCTTATCCAGACCTTCCATCATGAACGTCCCTCGAGAGCAGGATGATAATTCCTTGGTCACTCTTTGTCAGAAAGCAATACTGTATCTAGTTCCAGACTGGGCCGCATAAAGCATCAACGTCAGGTTCTGCTGCTAGAAATTAAATCTCATCTCTTCGGTAAAGTTACTTTTCTTGTATTAAAAACTGTCAGGACCAACTTTAAAAAAACTTTTGGCCAGTGTACATCCATAAACCTGTGAGGGTTGGTTTCTTTTTATTTTTAGCTCATTTTCGAAAGGCATGTGAGGGGAGTTTGTAATTGTTCGATGCTGGAACGAGATGAGCACTTGGTATTTTCTCGGGCTCTTATGGTCAATGCCAAGAGCTTTGACTTAATATAACCTATTTCCTGTTATCTCTGGAGGGTGTATTTTCCCATTGGGGAAATCTGATCTTTTACGTCGAGTTCTCTTCTACGTGTACTTTTTTTTTTTTTTTTTTTTTTTTTAACCAGTTGTTCTTTAGGCTATTATCTTTATCACCTGGAGAATGTTATTAAAACGTAAGAGTTAAACAGTTTGGGCAGTAAGCATGGTCTTTCCTGTGAGCACTTATTTTTGGTATGGAGTGTTTGCACAGCCCGTTGGGGAAGGGAGCCACTTATGACCAGTACCAGATGGACATCCCTCATGGAATCTGTTACTTATCCCAGGGGGCCCTATTAGACGGGGTTTGTTTTCAGTATTAATCTTGATATGAAAGCAGCTGCAGCTCTTTTAAAAAAAAGATCATACCTCTAACTTATTTTTATGATGGCCAAAGAAATTTATAGATAGGCTTTATAGATGGTTCGTACTTTTTCCCTCAGTTATTAACCAGCGCCGTGAAATGTGGAGCGATTTTTCCTTTGTGCCATATATATTCTTCCACTAGTAGCAATGGGGAAAAAAAAAAAACAACAACAAAACACATCCCTTTCTAGGAATAAATGGAGTCAGGATTGGTTGGTCATGTGTGCACTTTGTAGAAGTCCTTGTAAAATGGTGCTAACATTTTATTTTAAAGCTAAGCACTTTGTCCTTTTGTAAAAAAAAAGTCCCTAAGCAAAAATGTCCTCCCCAGATAGGCTGCATTTGTAACTGTGGCATATTGAGAGGGTTGGTCAGTATTTAGATAGTATTCATGTACTGTCTTTAGCTTAAAACGCAGCCCCACTAATATCCTTTTACGATTGTTTTAAGATTTTTGCATCTGCTTTATCTCCTTTTTGGTCACTTTTGCCTTTACAACTCGATACAGTTTTCCTTCATATAGTTGAGTTACTCCTCTGGAACAGGATTGGACTTCTGCTGAAGTGGGTAAAATTTGATATATGATTTGAGAAGAGCTGCTTACACATTGCTGTATAATCACATCTTTTTAAATTCATGCAAGGAAATGTTAAGGTAATCTTGAATGTATTAGTATACAACGACTTTTTGGGATTCCCAGAATAAAATGCCTCTTTTATATAGGAATACTTGAATTCATGGTTATTTTATGTAAAATGCTAAAATAACTTTGAACTGTACACCAGATTAACATTGACATCTTGACTGAATTCCATTTTTTGTCTTCAAGATGAAAGCCAATGGCCCCTCCTTTGAAGGGATTTTATTTTATGGTTATGTTTAAGAAATCATTAGCCTCCTAACCAAAAGTAATTAAAATACAAGTCTGGGGTGGGGGGAACCTCTCTTTTTTAAAGTAAACATGTTACGAAATCTGAAATTACAGATTTTGGAAGAGCTGGTGGGGAGGAATGTAATTTTGCTTTCTCTTGCCCCAGACCTTATCAGAAGTGGGATTTAGGGTCTTGTGTGAGCCCCTTCCCAGTACAAGATTTTAGATTAAAAAACAAACATAACTGGTAACATAGAGACAACTAATGAAAGCCGTATGATCACCCATCTGGTAAAAAGTTGTCCCTACAGAATTCAGGCAATCATAAAAGCACAGAAAGATGTACGTAATCAAGATATTCTTGCAGCGTGAGCAAAAGTTCCCTGCCACTGTGCTGTAAAACACTAGGCCTGACATGTTTCAATCGCCAGAACAGTGCTGGTGGTTTCTTATGTTATCATCCTTATCGAGTATCTGAGGCTTGCTCTTAAACTTTTAGAAGTGACGGATGTGAATTCGTAGACATTAATCCTGTTGGATTTAAATGATTGTATTTTATATATGTTTGGGATCGTCTTATCACTGGTGGTTTTTGAGTGACGTCCTTGAAGTATTCGGTCTATCAAGTATGATCGAGACTGGAAAATAAACACATTAAGTCACAATTCTTCAGGAAGAATTTATTAGAGGTTTGTTGCTCTTTTTTTAAATGTTAGCCTTAGAATAACGTGTTACACTATTTCTATTTCTCCATTTATTTGTGGCAGGAAAAAGAAAAAAAAAGCAACTGAGCATTTATGTAAATGGAAAGCTTCCTAGCTGACAACCAACTATTTGATACATATTTGAAACACATTTAAGATAATCCTTGGTTGCAGTCAATAATCTTATAAGTAGGTCTATCCAAAGTCAGCATAATGCCCACTTGAAGAAAGAACACTGATTGTGTTTGGATAGCGCAGAAGCAGTAATCCTGTAGTATTTATTTTTAAAACACTTCAAATATCTTTTGTTTATGCTTAATGTATGGATTGATCTATATCAGGGTTTCTCAGTCTTGGTACTATTGACATTTTGGACAGGATAATTCTTTATTGGGGGCGTTGCTCTGTGTACTGTTGGATGTTTAGCAACATCTCTGGCTTTTACCCACTAGATGCCAGAAGCATCCCCTAGTCGGGACATTAAAAAGTCTCTCCAGACATCATCAAATGTCCCTGGGGGGGCAAAATTGCCCATGGCTGAGAATCCGTGGTCTGTATATCTCGATGCTTTACCTGCACATCTACATCTGTAGCTTTATCGGCCTCTCTGTATTAGCTATTTGACTTAGGCACCTGGACATGATATAGTTGAAGAGCACTACATTTTATACTTTACAGACCAAGGAATGGAAGACCGATAATGGGAAGCCGTCGATGATTTGAAGGAATTCATAACAAATCATAATTGGAGGGACTGATTGAAATTACAGAGCATCGTGAATTTTACCCCTGGTTAGGAGAATTTAGTTATTGATCTCAGGAAATGCTGTGATTGTTTAAAACATTTTCACTTAAAAATCCTGCAGGATATTTGGCCACCTTTACATTTGAAATTTCATATAGTTGTGTAAGAAGGGAAGCCCAGGAGACTTACTAAGGGTATTCGGTATAAATAGGTCACATCATTAGAGACCTTAAAGTTTGTTTTCAGTGGAAAGTCTCTGAGGTCCTTAGTCATTTGGTTGCAGCATGCTACAGAATCTGGAAGTATGAGGAAAATAACTCCCCGATTTTATCTTCTATGACTTCCCATTTCTGTTTTTTTTTAGGCTGTGCAGTACTTTGGGGGTCCATAACCATTCGGGGTTCGCCCGAATGCAATGTGGACTGAATCACGTGCACAGAAAAAGAAATAGCTCAGTTACACGTTTTCCAAACCACGCTGAAGCTGCCAGTTGGAAGTACCCCTGAGCCTGATCCTGGGGCACTGTCTTAGCAGTTGAGTACCTACTGTGTGCCAGGATATGGTGCCGCGGTGGCCAGTGAGGCTTTTATAGCCTCTGCCCTTGAGGGAGATGGACTGGGAAGTAGGTCACTTTAGCGCCATGCTGCGTGACACACAGACTGCCTTGGAGCTTGGAGGCGAACCCCGTGCAGCCGGAGGTGGGCAAGGTGGCGCCGAGGAGCACTTTTCCAAGGTGTTATTTTCTGACCACCCTTGCAGATGATACCTACTGTGCGTCTCCATGGATCTACCTACTATAAACAAATTCCCACTGAAGTGCCCCTGACAGATGAGAGCTAAGTTGTTCTTCCTCCCAGGAATATTAGAATTTATCAGGAGACCCAACCCTTTCTACACCCAAGGGATGTACCACTGGTGATGGAAATCTGCACACGAACGTCAAAACTTTTGGGGACGGGGAAGGGTTCTTTCCGGTTCTAACACTGACATCAAAGAACATAGCCGCCTTTTTCCATCCAGACCAATAACTATTAGCTATCATTTCAGTGATTTTCAAGACACCAAAGCAGACCAAGTACATCTGTTTTACAAGTTGCTGTCACTGTATAAAAGATGCCCACAGTTTGCCGAAAACAGCAGAAACCACACAGAATAGACGTTATTCGTACTTTCTGGAAATTATGCTCTGAATCTTCTCTTCTGCTTATTGTTGGCTGATCTTCCTTCACTTTTGTGTTTTCTCTCTCCTCCACCTACAAACATGTCGTGAGTCTCCTTTTATCCATACAGCATGTTGGAGCTAAACTTCTCCAGAGTGTCGTCTGTAAACCTCTCCAAAGTATAGTCTGTACTTGCTGGCCCTGGCTCCCGTTTCAACCCTCCCTCTGTCCTCTGCCAAGAAGGCTTGTAGCCCAGTGTCCTGGTCAGCCAGGCCCACTTTTATGACAGGGCTTTGCCCAAGTAGTTTTCTCTGCCAGAATGCTCTTGTCTCACAGGCAAGCTCCTCTCCTGCACACCCCTCAAGACCCCACTTGAATGGCTCCTTTTCTTTGAAATCTTCCTCTGACGTTTCATGGGGAGTGCTTTGCATATATCCATACTGTAGCACCTGTCAAAATTCCTACCTTTTGAGAGTGAGGCTCCTCACTCTCAATTCCTGACATTTACCAAGTGCCTCTTCCATGCAAGACCGTTTGCTCTCCCTCCTCACACAGCCCAGCCCCGACAGAGCTCTATTCTTTCATCCTTAGAAATGAAGAACAGAAACTCAGAGTGGTAACACGAAGCAGCTCGCAAGTGTGATAGAGCTGGGATTTGCACTTGGATCGCTCTGGCTCATCCCTTCCCTCCCCCATTCAACAAATATTTACCGAGCACCTACATATGGCAGGCCACCGACTCTCCCAGGGTCAGAGGAAACGGCATGGAGCCAGACATTAAGCAGAAACCTGCATAGAGTAAGGAGAGAGGGGAGAGCAGTCGGGGTCAGGAGGATGGCAGGGGCAGAGGCCCAGAGAGTGAGGAGTAGTCAGGGCAGTGTGCTTGGGGCTTAGTGGGCAGGAGCGGCCCTCTGAGGAGGGAGTTTGGAAAAGCAATGAGCAGCCAGATCATGTGGGAACTTGGATTTTACTCGAAATAACATTGAGAAGTCACTGGAGTTCTTCGAGTAGTAAAACTCTCTCCCTCTGCCAATATAAGCCACAACAGTCTGTAAAACAGATAACGCGTGGTCTGCTTTGGTTTCTGAAAGAATCATTGAGATGTTACGTAGCCATTAGTACAGATAGAAAAGGTGGCTTCTTAGGTACAACGCTATTTAGTCCTCGAAACCCCCAGGATGAGGCAAAATGCTGTTCTTATTCCCATATCGTAGATTGGGGCGGGGGGAGGGGGAGGGACTTAAGCGCACAGAGGCTCAGTAGCTTGTGCACAGTTAACATGGCCAGCAAGGGGATCAGCTGGGGTTTGAACGGGCCCTTAAGACAAAGTTAGGCAACTTGTCTACCATCCCGCAGCTAGTGTGGCAGGATTGGAGTTCAGAGCCGGTTAGTTTGACTCGAGATGAAGCGTTCTCTGTATCCGCTCCTCCTTCTGCCCAGTCTGGACACCTGCAACCCCATGCCAACCTTGACGTGTTCTTAATCGGTCTTGCTTCCAGTTTTTCCCAGAACTGACCTGTCCACCTCGGACTCTCCATGTGCTCAGGTGTGGGTTTTGCATCTCTCTCTGCTTCTTCCCTCCAACAAAATCCTTCACAGACCTTCCGATGTAGTACATTTCAAAATGCTTAGACTGGCCCTCAGGGCTCTGCAGAGCCTGGCTACCGACCATCTCCCCTAGCTTACCTCCCCTTCTCTCAATGCCTGGTGCCTCCCTGCAACCAGACTGGTCTCTGCTCTGCTTCTTTGAACGCAGCCTGTGCACACTTTGCAGCTTCGTGCACTCCCTTCTCTCTGCACGGGACGTCCCCTCCTCCTGCCCCCTTCTGTGGTTCCAGACTTGTTCCTCAGGGTGGCCATTCCCTTTTGTTCCTCTTCTGAAAGTACGTATCATTGGTCAGCGTCACTCCCGGACTTAGCCCTTAGGCTGAGAGATGTTTTTGCCCCATCACCCTAACTGGGTGGTCATCCCTTAAAAGCAACAGTCGGATCTCTTACTTCTTGACATCTTTGAAAAGTTAGATATGTTCCCCAAACACATCCTACTAGTTGGTATCCAGTAGATGCTAGGTTCAGTGTCAGTAAGGCTTTTGGGAGAAAGGGGAGAGCGGAGAGAATTACACAAAACATGTGGCCACTTAACAGCAGGTGCATTACCACTGGCTTCTTTTCGTTGGTTGTGTGCTTAAGACCTGTTGGGTCTTTCTTTTCCCATCCTCTCACTATTGGTGATGCTTGCTTGCTGGGCTAGTCTCGAGGATTGCTCCATTTTTGTGAAAAAGAAAACTTGATTTGGGAAGCTTAGTGTCTTCTCCTCTGCTTCTATTTGTTTTTCTGATATTAAACAAGTGCAGTTGGGTTTGAGAGGGTGTTGTGTTTTTTTTTTTTTTTCCTTGCCACCTCTAACTAGTCCAGATGGTTATGCAATTTACAGACTCAGATGCATCCAGATCATGAAAATCCAAAGGCCTCCATGTTTGAGTAGAGTCCGTATGTTGTGGCATTGTTTTTTCCTTGTGTGGGTCCCTGGAACTTGTTGAGAAATCTAAAACCTGTATTCTAGAAGTCTAGAACCTTTATTCCCTCCTTGGTCCAACTTAGGACATTTCTGTCTTTCCTTCTGCTCATGAGGGTGGGAGGGGGGCTGATGGTCCCCTCATGGGTGTTTACATTTTCCCATAAGTGAGGAAGGTAAGAAGAGATTGGAAATAATTGAGCCAAGCATTTATTGCTTTAAACAAAACAGCTTGTGCTACATCAGCATTTCAATAAGATCATTTTCAGATGTATGGAAAGCTTTATTTAAAAAAAATTTTCTTTTCTACATTAGTCCAAGATGAACTAGGCTAGTAGTTTTCAAATATTAGTGCGTTCTAGAATTCCTGAGAAGCTGGTTAAAAAAATGCAGAATTTTAGGCCCCCACCGGCTAGAGATTCTGATACAGTAAACTCTGGGGAATTAGGTAATCTGCATTTTTTTAAACAGGCATCTGGTTAATTGGTAGTCCCTAGCACTGCACTTTGAGAAACTCTGACCTAACCTTTGAAGCAAAAATTTCTTAAAAACAGAATATTTTAAATTAGAAAAAAAAAAATCAACTGTCAGATTTAATACTCAGATTCTTGGTCCCTTGATGTTAGATTATTGGCTTTCCCTTCTCCGGGCTTTTTGCCTGCAGGCCAGAATCAGCCTTGTCCACTGCAGTGCATTTTCAAACACCAAGGCACCCACCCTTAACACTCCAACCTCACCCACCCAGGCCTCTGTGTCTTTTTGATAAAAGGACTAGTGCACTTTCTAGAACGAAGCTTTTTTTTTTTTCAAGCTAAATATCTCTAACATTTGAAATATTAATTTTATTAGAATATATAATTCTTCCCTTCACCCCTTCTTTCCAATAGGTGTGGTTTGTGCAGGAACATTTGGTGATGGATGCTTGGTTTCTCCTTTTTTGCTTGAATTTCAAGTGCTTATCTGGTGCCCTGCTTGGCTTGGAGAACAGTTCTGCGTACCAGCATTTCACATCTAGAAATTAATTTATTTGCTCATGCATTCAACACAGATTTGTTGAACACTTACTATTTATCAAACTCTCCTTGGCACTGGGACATCAGCGTAAACAGTAGACAACACGTACTTATCCTCATTAAATTTACATTCTAGGTGGGGGGGGGGTGGAGAAGACAGTAAATATGTTACGCTGAAAAGCATTATGAGAACAATCAAGGCAGGGAAGGGGACTAGAAAGTGCTGGAGGAGAAAGAGGGCTGCAAAGAAATCTTAGAGGGTAGTCAGAAGATGACCTTTGAGAAAAGACTCAAGAGGGAAGTGAGGCTCAGTGGTTCAGTCATTTGAGAGTCCGACTTGATTTTGGCTCAGGTCATGATCTCAGGGTTTGAAATTTTGAGCCCCGTGTTGGGCTCTGCCTTGGGCTCTGCGTGGGCAGCAAGGAGCCTGCTTGGGATCCTCTCTCGCCTTCTGTCTCTCTCTGCCCCTCCCCTGCTCACATGCTAGGGAGCTCGTGTGTGCGCTCGCACTCTCTCTCTCTCTCTCAAAATAAATAAACATTTTAAAAAGAGAGAGAGAGAAGGAAGTGAGCAAGAGCCTTGAGAACATTGCAAGGAAAGAGCCAGTACAAAGGCCCTGGGGTAGGAATGTGTCTGGGGTATTGGAGCAACAACAGGGAAGCCAGCAGGGTTAGAGGAGGAGAAGCAAGGGGGAGAACATTGGCCAAGGGTCAGAGAAGAAATGGGGTGCCATTTTGAGGTCTTGGCTTCTTCTCCGAGGGAACAGGAAGCCATTGGAAAGTTCTACGCAGAGTTGGGGTATGACCTAACTTAGGTTTTCAAGGTCTCTCTTTGGTTCTGTGCTGAGAATAGACTGGTGGACATTGTGGTAGGACCAGCGAGACTTGCCAGGAGGGGGGAGCATTGACCCCAGGAGGGGATGGGTGGCTTGAGCCTGGGTGAATCCGGTGGAGGGAGTGACCAGCGGTCAGTTGTGTGTGTAACTGGAAAGAGGAGCCAACAGAATCTCTGGTGATTTGATGGCGGAAGGAGAAAGAGTGGATTCAAAGATGATTTTTGGCCTGAGTCACTGGAACTGAGTCATCTCCCCATCAAAGGAGATGGGGAAGGCAGTGGGTGGAGCAGGTTTGGGGAGAAGATGAGGAATTCAGTTTTGTGCATGTGATTGGGATGCCTGTTGACATCCACATGCAAATGTAGGCAGTTGGGTATGTGAGTCTGGTGCTCAGGAGGTAATTATCTAGGAGTTGTTAGCATATGGAAAGGCAAATAATATTTTTGAAAGTTTATTTTCTTGCAAAAATCTTGCTTTATATTTGAACCTATTAATATATATATGTGAATTTATATATGTGTGTGTATAATTATACATATATGTGAACATAATCCTCTCTTTGTGTATACATAATTAGCGGACTTGTGTGTGTGTGTGTGTGTGTGTGTGTGTGTGTGTGTACTCTCCTGCTAATTATACATCTTAGTCCATTGTTTGCAGTTTCTGTTTCCAGACTGCTGTTGAACCCGTAGCCTTTGGTATGGACTGTCTGTATTCACTACGTCGCTGTTCGTTCACGATGTGGTGTGCCAGATCCACCCCTGATAATCTCCAGTATTTATTGTCCCTTGCCATATCTGGCTTGTGTTCACTCTTTGGGGCTCTATATCTCGAAACAGATTCCCACTGCCGGAGATGGTTAAACCTCGATTGTCTTTGGTAAGTTCTTTTCCACGGGGTAGCGAACAGAGCCTTTGAGAGTGTGCGAACTTTGAGGCACTGCCTTCTCATCATGTGACCGTACTTTGGCGCACTTGGTCCGTGATGGCGCAGTTCATCTGTGTAAGCAACTTGACAGATGTCCTTACTGAGGCATCAAATTGGATGGTGTCTGCTAACAAATCTAATGGGAACAAAGAAAAGAGAATTCGAAGGATTATCTTTTTTTTTAAGGATTAAATTGGTGCCATTTAGCTGTTTGATGCCCTGTAGTTAATGCAGCTTTATTAGAAGCCTACACAATTCTTCACATGGGTGTCAAAATAATTTTAGTGAAAATCATGTTGTGTGGACTGATCAAGCCGAAGTATCCGTCTTGTGATTACAGACGGGTTTTGTCTGGGCTGCTGTACTTTCTCTTCCAAGCCTTTTGCTGGACAAGCGAGAATTAACAATCTCCATTAATTTACTTTGGCACTTCACACGGGTAGACAGGCCATGAACACGATGGTCTTTAATAAATTTTTTTAGAAATCCTGCAATGCTCCTTTTTAATTGATGTCCTTCACAAATTGTATTTGCCGAAGCTATAATTATTCATCAAGGCGCAAAAGCAAATCTACCTCCAGGTACAATGAAGATGTGCTTTTGTGAAATTATTAAGATACAGAAGTTCGACGTGCAGAGTAATTCCGTCCTGCTTTATAATTATATCTTTGGGGATGATATCTTTGGGGATCACATCTATTAGAGCCTATCAAAGTGGAAAGGACCGATCATCACCAGTGTACTTCATAAATGCCCCTGCCTCGCAGTGACCATTCCCCCAACGTGTAAGCTCTTTGAAACACTTGGAATTGGCCTGTTTCTTAAGAAAGAAGCATTAAGGAATGTTTTTACGTGCTCTCCGTCATAGGTAACTCTGTTTCACCTGACGTTCCTTCAGTTGATTTGAAATATTTTGCTTTGACTCCTGAAATCACGGTAAATAATCTTAATGTGGCTGAACTGGGGGATCTTCAAAGGAACATCAGTGGAGAGCTACCACCTAGAAAACTTGGAAGTCGGCCAAATTACGCAAGTCCAGAATGAGTAATTTAGAAATTCTTATTTAGGTGATTCATAAAAGGTGTAAACTTTACCATGGTGCAAAATGAGGATGTTAGCTTTTTGTAAGAAGTATTTGGGAAAAGTAAAAGAATATTGTCAATAAGGGGTTTGGAACAAGGTTTCCCAAAGTGTTCCTGCAGACTGTTGTGGGGAAAACCAAAAGAGGTGTCCCATGGCAAATATGGGGGGAAAGGGGAGGTTTGGTATCTCCCACTCAAAGAAAACTGTGAGCTGCGTCCAGGTAAGAACTTTGTCATCTTTCTCACCGTTTTGTTGCCAGAGCCTAACGCAGTGCCTTGCACACAGTAGGCGCATAAATAAGTGTTTGCTGTGAATGAATGAGCTGCAGGACTTCTCGGAACGTTTGCCTGGTGTAGTGGGCACAGGGACTCATAAAAGAGGGGCAGTAGTCTGCAGCCTTTCTCAAACTTATGGGCTTTGCAACTCTGCAACTCTTTTCTTTAAAAAAAATTTTTTTTAATGTTTATTTATTTTTGAGAGACAGAACACAAGCAGGGGAGGGGCAGAGAGAGAGGGAGACACAGAATCCAAAGCAGGTTCCAGGCTCCAAGCTGTCAGCACAGAGCCCGACACAGGGCTCGAACCCACGAACTGTGAGATCATGACCTGAGCTGGAGTCAGAGGCTTAACCGACTGAGCCACCCAGGCGCCCCTGCAACTCTTTTCTTAAGGAGCATTCTGCTAGACTTAGGTACCTGGAAACACCTCCTGGGAGACTGTAGCCTTGAGTGAGAGGATAAAAACCAAGTTCTAACCTTGAATTCATCACTGGGTGAAATATTCAAGGTTCTGTGCCTATTGAAATGTTAAGAGGGGTACCAGACTCCAGTATTTACCTCTATGATTTGGGGCATGGACCCCTTGAAGCCTCAGTCTATTTATCTATAAAATAGGGATAACTTCCTTTTTTCTAACTTGTTCTTGGGAAAATAAATTCCATTTAGTCCTGCTTGGGAGAGTTAAATGAAATAGTGTATGTAGAAGGCCTCTCAGGGTAATTAGAATGTGGTCAACCTTTCTCCCCCTCCCTCTCTCTTCGGCAAGTGTTGGAGTGCTTCTAATATGCCTGGCACTGGTGCCAGTTTGTGGGGAGACAGCAGTGAAACACAGTGAAGGCCCTTTGCCTCATGGACCTAGGGATTTTTTTGTAATATATTCTGTTTACCGATGTCACTGTCTCTTAGAACGTAAAGTAAATTTAATTGTACACAATTCAGTTAAAGCTAATTGTTCTGAGGTCATTATATTAGAGATCTGCCCCCAAAGGATCACTTTTTCTCTCAGAATCAGATCTGTTCTTACACCAAATGAGTAAAGCAGGATTCATAGGTCACATTTTAAAATAAAGCAAATTAAATTAAGCTAGTGTTACCAGATAAGGTAAATCAAATGGAAAGTGGCATTCCTGTCATCCTGATCAATTTAACGATGCTGTAGGGTGGCCAAATTTAGCAAGTAAAAATACACAATAGGGGGTGTAGTTGAATCACAGATAGAGAATACTTTTTTTTAGTATAAGTATATCCCAAATTGTGCATGGGACATACTTACACTTTGAAAGTCGTGTATTTGAAAGCCAAATTTAACTGGACAGCCTGTATTGTATCCAGCCACCCTACCACGCTCAAGCAGGGACCCAGCCACCTGTGCAAGAGAAAGACCCTTCCCTGCACAAGTCAGTATTTGAGGCCATATTTGTAGGGGAGATCTGTTACCCCCAGTGGAACAGCAACCCTTGCTTCTATTTGAAATGATTTATAACTGTTCCCGCCCCATGGCCAAGTGTTTCCAAATTAAAAGCCATTAATTAAGGCCTGCTATAGATACAAAAGATATGCAAGGAGTGCTTTGTAATTCCAGCTCAGTACTTCAGGTGAGAGCTTTTCAAATTACGTGGACCACTGGAGCCACCTGCTTGACTAAACGCAGCGCGGCCGTCGTGTGGCTCGTCAGCACACCGCGGTGCCAGCGTCGTTACTGATTTTTCTCATTTCTCCAGGGCAAATACTAATTAATGGATACAATTCACAGCTGATTAGCTGTAGTTTCTTCAGTAATTACATTCGCATACTAACTGTTCAGAAGAGGATTTCTAACCCAGTTCTTATTTTACTCTAAGCTTAATTTGTTTTTTGAATTGTTTAGGCCCTTAGTTTAATAGCCATTTTATTTTTCTTTGTTGTTTTAGGTGCTATTAGGTAATAAGTGAGTTTAATCTTAAAAAAATACTCTCTGATAATGAGCTGCTTTCCTTAAATGGATTTCTAATTCCCCAACAACACGTACATTTAAATAACGTTAAAGCTGGGTGGCAGGCTTTGGGCCGCTTGCGGGAGGCATAGAATGAGTGCCTGGAAGGCACACGGTGACCGAAGTCCTCATAAACATCCAAAAAGAATAGTCCGAACGGAGGCCCCGAGATTTAATTCTAGGATCATTAATTCATCAAAAATTCCCAGAAGGAAACCTGCGCTTTTGCTTGCATGCATTTAATATCGTCGGAAAATGGGGGGAAATGTGTCTGTGTATGTGGGCGGGAGGCGCAGGTGCGTGCGCACCCGCCCACGTAGGTACCTTTTTTCATTTTAAAATTATTTTAAAACCGTTTTATTGAGATATGATGGGCATACCACAAGCGGTACCTATTTAATGTATATACACCTTGATGGGTTTGGACGTGAGTATCTGTTGGTGAAACCATCCCCACACGTTTTGGATATCCCGTGCCTTCAGAGAAACTAGGTAAAGGTCTCTCTTAAGTGCTAACAAATACATCTTTCAGAAATCCTTATAAAGATGTTTATCCAAATGAACCTGAAGCTCATTGTGTGAGTATGTATTTAGGAGTCGTTTTACAGGGTGGGATTTTGCTTCCGGAGACCACAACAGCACTCTGGAACCATTAGAGCCTTCTGTGTAAATCCTGCTTAGTGCTTGGATCCCTGACATGATAAAGTGTAGCATGTCAGTTGGGCTTCTGTGCATGAATCCTACAGGTTCAGAGTCAGGGGCCGAGAGCCCCCTAGAAATAAGTGTTGGTGGGTTTACTACGAGGAGAATTATGTGGATCTTCCATATCTATGTGTCTATATTTATTCTCTACATTTATCTATCTGTGTGTCTGTATTTTCTCTCTCTCTCCCTCTCTCCTTGGGGAAGTTATGCCTTTTACTTAATTTTTAAATTTTTTGTAAGGTCTATTTATTTTGAGAGAAAGAGCAGGGAAGGAGCAGAGAGAAGGAAAGCCAGAATCCCAAGCAGGCTCTGCACTGTCAACATAGAGCCCCACGCGGGGCTCGAACTCACAAACTGTGAGATCATGCTCTGAGCTGAGATCAGGAGTCAGACACTTAACTGATTGAGCCACCCAGGCTCCCCGCCTCTTAGTTTAAATAATTGACTAGCTCTATTTACATGAGAGAATAGATGTATACATTTCACCCTTTGCAGACCAAACCTTTATGTTACTTGATGCACTGAAGGAAAGAAACAGTACACGTTACAAAAAGAAGGGCATTCTTTTACCACTTCATAAAATCGTGAAAATAATATAGCCCCAGATAATTATGCTCACAGAGCCTTTCCATATTGCCAGACTGATAACAGAATGTTTAAAGCAACAAAACGCGCCTCCTTATACCATCTGAACCTGAAAATACATTTCTGGCAAAATCCAAGTTTTACATTTTGATAACAGGTCTCTAGCAGTAAAGAGCTTATGTCTGAAATGCTGATACAGTCTTATTTGTGATGGTATGAATGGGCTATTGTGTTAGGGAATTAAATAAAAATTGCTGTGTTCATAGGATTCCGTTTATATTTTAAACCTCTTTGCACTTAATGTTACATTGAGAGATTAAATATCACTGTTTTCAACAGCTCTGATGGATACAGATATCGTTTTCAACTCTGTTTGGAGATTTGAAAAATATTCTTTCGTCTTATTATTTCTTTATATTCATGCCACACCCCATTCGCCAGAAAATAGAATTTGAGTCCTGGGAATTGGATTCTATTCCCCTTAATTCACATTTTAACCTACTCACACTTGTGACATCTGTTCTTGAAAAGTGAGCTATGAAATCTCAACATGCTGTAAAAATGTGTCAAGGTGATTTTCTTGGAAACTTTTCCTTCTCCTCTCTCACAAATGCCAGTTCAGTAAACAACACCCACTAGTGACCGGGCGGCCAAAAGTTCGTCATTGTCTCCCTTCGCTGTTAGTCTTGATGAGAAACAACCCCGTTTTCTAGAATTCTCAAGTTAGCTTGACTCTGTGCTTTATTTTCTGAGGGAAGCAGCCGGACTACATGTAGCACAAAACCTGTCACAGTTCGCATTTGGTCCGAGTGAAACTACTCTTTTAATTCATGACACTAGCATTCTTTACAAATCCCATCTGAGTTTTAAGCACACCACCGGGATTCTTGATCTGTCTGCATATTAACGTAAAACAATCTGTTTTCTTTCAGTTTGGAAACAACAATAACTACATGAACATGGCTGAGGCAAACAGTGCTTTCTTTGCAGCCAGTGAGGTAGGTATCTGTCTTCATGCGTCCGTTCACGTTTCGTGTGTTATTTGGATCATTTAAAAGGCTGGAAGGGAAAAGCAGAGTATCAAATTTATCTCTCTTATGTGGTGCAAGGTAACGACTTTGGAGGAGAAAAACCTTTTGGAAAAGAAAATGACCTGACAAGACTGTCACTTATCCGGAGGCTGTTAGGAACGTTAGCAATTCACACACATCTCTTGATGAAAAGAAATGTACATGCCAACAAAAGTAAATATGTAAGACAGCACATAAAATCTGTCTCTCCAAATTGGCATCTAAGCAAATAAGTGGTTATTTTGAAAACTAGGGGGTGGAAGAGACTTTTAATAGAAAGTATTTCAATTCCACAAAGCTCTGGGGATAATTTCATTAAGTTGCCATGGTTTGGGAAATGGTGTGGGGGAATATAGTATTATAGTTTCTGGGGTCTTCAGTGGGAGTGATGTGAAGGGAGTGTTTCGTTTTCTTGTTAGATCCCCGTAGACCATTACAGTACCTGGCACATAGTAGGTGTTCAATCAATACAGAGAGATGGAAGGAGTGAAAGGGCATGCTCCAGGACTTGGTCATAGCAGGGAAGACTGGATGATGGCTCTGGGTTTGTCTACAGCTTTACTGGTACAAATGGGAAAAAAAAAAAAAAAGACATCTTCTTGTTGCTGTTTTTACTGCATTCCCTACTTACTGACCTAGGGCTGCTGTCTGAGCTCATTGGCCTGCCCTTCCAGAAAAACCTCCATCTTGATTAGATCAAGAAAACGGTTTCCTCACAAGTGGCAAACGGTGAGATCTAAGATGCTAGAACAAGAACAAGCAGGTGAAATTGGTCCAAATGGAACATTCCCTCTTGTGGTCCCCGTAATAAAAAGTCTTCATTTTCCAAGTACGTTCACATATAGGAAACCGAACTAGCTTGACCCCAGAGGATGGAAATCATAATGACTTTGTAAATGATCTTGGTACAGGGAGGCAAGTGGTATGAAAGAAATGAAGTTTGCAAAATTATTAGAGAAAAGGGGGAAGCGAGGATTAAGGGTATTCCTAGATTAATCATTTCTGCAGTGGCCATCATCTGTCTAACCAAGAAGACCGCCTACATAAGGGATATTGTCTGGCACTGGCTGCTGTGTTGTTTGTGATAATGAACACAAACCCCATCTGTAAGGACAACATGATGTTTCATTCTGTAGGATTTTTTCCCTACATTTGAATCAAACATTGATGAAAGCTCTACTGCCAGCAGCTGTTCAGAGACAATTTAATTCCAGCTGTGATAATTCACCGTGTCAGACATTGGCTGTTATATGTTGATACAACAGTTCTCCAGATTTGCATTTTTATCAAAAGGAACAAATGTTTTGAACATTTCAGTACAGATGGTATTTAACCATGTACATACTATTTTAACATGTTCAAGGTAAACACTGAAAAGTCAGTATCCGTAAAAAGTAATCACTATAGACTCGGAACGACTAACCTGATAGCGGTCAGATGGCTGAGTCACAAAAGTCAGTGTCTTTTTTGTTGGTACTGGTGCCATACGTGGTTATTTTTATAATCGCAGATTTATCCGGTGTTTGGGGTCACTCTTTTCTCTAAGGAATGCTTAATTTTACCTCTCTTTTAAAAGTGGTTTAACATTTTAGCATTTTCTTGGTGATTTATTATAATGTCACTTTATTAGGTTATGCTACAGCAATATACTCAATTCTAACTTAAAATTAATTTGTTTTTGAAAAAATTATACCATAGGGACACATTATTCGTAAGACACCTCTCTGTTCCTTAACGAAAATAAAAGTGAAAGCCTCCTTAATTTTGACCGCCTAGCATAAGACGTGCTTTATGTTAGAGTTTTTAAGAGCTAATCTTACGCCATGATTTCACTGTACATCTTGAACAAAAAATAAAGCCCAAGTAAATGTTAATGCGCCACATTACAGCATGTGCCTAATTTCCCGATCATTGCGTTAAAAGTAAATTTATTTGGTTTTTTAACATTTTAATGAGTGCAAACTAATTCAGGAAGACTTTAGGTTTGAATGCTGTGAAGTCGAAATTGTGCCTGAAACCAATTCCCTTCACATAGATATTGCCCTGTAGATAACGCCACAGGGACTGGGATTCTCTGAGTTGGAAATTCACACATTTGCTTTATGTTTTCTGTCTGTGTCATGATTACCCTGACCATTTTTAAAGTACTTTAAATATTTATTGAAATAATATTTCAAGTGTTAATTACAGTGGTAATGAAAACAGCCAAATGCCACATATCAAGAATGAGTGTTTATCCGTATTGTTAATGTGATATGTTAGATTTCATTAAGCAGTAATGGGGTAGCAAATGAGTCACAAATTACAGTTGCATCTGTTACTAGACCACATTAGTGCCAAAATAACGGCAAATGCAGCCATAGGGTTACGTTCATTAGCCAACCACGTTTGTGGCCAATCCATCCCTTTGTGTTTGGGAACTCGGGGTACCACAGTAAGAAATTGACGTCCTTTGGGGGGTCAGTATTAGAATAAATATGTCAGAGAATCTAATACTTCATTCTAGCTTTCAGACATGTTTTTGTGCTATAATGTTTTTGCATATATCGAATCTGCTGAGAACCTCAAGATGTTCACCTGTCCCACCATAGACTCCCATAGCTTGTGACCTCTTTATTTCTGGTGAGATACAATTAACGGTGGACAGGTTCTATATGCACAGAATGGTTTTTTTTTTCCTTCAGTTTGTTTCTATTTTCTCTCAAGTGGTTATTATGTATCATCATTGATAGTTCGAAGAATGATGGTTTTCCATTCTTAATTAGTTCTCTTAACCGATTACAGCAGATCCAAATTAACTTGCACCGGTTAATTCTTCAAAAAATGGTACTAATACTGAACTATAACTTTGATCCTCTGAGCTAGAAAGAATATCTGACCCCTTCACCCTACCCAAAAGAATATCCTAGACCTTGACTACTGCCCCCCACCCCCCCCCCCCACCAATCTAAGTTCTATTTTAAGAAAGGTGGTTGGTGTAATAGAACATGGAAGCCCTCATTTACATCAAAAGGCCCTGTTTTAAAACACTGTCTTTAAGGATCTAAGGTCCTTATTTACTTAGGTCTTGAGAGATAACACTTGCTTAAGTAAATGAGCCAGTACAGTTAGTACATGTATATCAGTGTATCTCTGTGCTCATTCTATAGATAGTCTTCCAGACTTGAAGACTCCTAAAAATGTTCTGATAGGTACACAGTAAAATCATCATAAAAGCGAATAACTCCCCCTTATTATTTTAACTCTCCTTTTTATTTTATTTAAAATAAAAGCACTGGGACCTTTTAATATATGCTCTGATAATCCTTATGTAAAATTTTGTATTCTGAACTGTAACAATTTCCATAGAAGCGTTCTCGGCACTTGGGAATATACCCATAAGGAACTTTAAAAAGCAAACCACCAATTTCATATTACTTGTTTTATATGTTGTGGCAGAAAGTAAACATGTGTAATGTTCACTCCTGGATTAATGTTGTGTGTGTGCACCACAAAATCGTCAGCATTTTATGAAGCATGTGGATAATGTAAGCGGTTTGAGCTGTTTCGCTAACATATCAATAAAGTGGCAATTTGTTATATAGCCAAATCTAATGTCTCTGATGCTCCAACTAACAACAAAGACAGATGTTGCTAATTAAGTACGCATTAAAAAACTGTTAATACTGATACTCCATTAAAACCATATGATAATGAGACTTAAATCTTTAATCAGAATGATCAGCAAAACTTTATATATGGAAATCTGTGTTTAAGATGTTTTCATTTGAGAAATAAATATTTGGCCTAGCTATGCCGTGTTTTCATGCAAAATCTTTCTTCTTCCCTCCAAGGAGAAATAAGATATAGGAATAGAATGTGAAGATGTCTGTGTTTTGTTTCCTTTTAGCAGACATTCCATACGCCAAGCCTCGGGGATGAGGAGTTTGAAATCCCCCCTATCACGCCTCCTCCAGAATCAGACCCTGCCCTGGGCATGCCCGATGTTCTTCTACCCTTTCAAGGCCTCAGCGATCCGTTGCCTTCCCAGGGAAGTGAATTCACACCCCAGTTTCCCCCTCAAAGCCTGGATCTTCCTTCCATAACAATCTCAAGAAATCTCGTGGAACAAGATGGCGTGCTTCATAGCAGTGGGTTGCATATGGTAGGCACTACATTTATTGCTTGAAAGTGTTTTTTTTTTTAATCATTGCACTTCTCATGGTAAAGACCAGGAGTCTATGTTCTGAAACGTGCTCCGCCTACCTACTGATGGACGTGAGGATTGTTCTTCCTAGTGCCATTTCAGTGCAGGGACAAGAGGGTTATGGGTTGGTTCATGATCACTTAAAGGAGGATGACCCAGCAAGATCCTTCCGATTTGAAATGATTTTCAACAAGTCTGATTCGTTGGCTTGGAATTAGCCAATCTTCCCTTGGCTTTGGTTTACCACAGAGATGTCCTCGAGTTAGAAGTTTGCCCAGGAGAGATTTGAGAAATGGAGGCCCTTATCTGGTGCCGAGGTCTTTTGCATTTGTTGGATTGTGACATGATGTTTATTATGGTACATGTTCTGTTCCTACCTCAAATGAAATCTCAAACTGTGATACGGAGAAAGGGAAGAAGAATAATTTCTTATAACCAGCAGAGGAAAATATAGAGTGAGTTATTGTGTGAAATATACCTAATTGTGTTATTTATTGTCATAAACACGGAATAAGGCACTCCAGAGAGCCAAGATCACTAATGCAATAATTTTGGTTCCATTTTTCTTAGTGTGCAATTATAGTCAGCAATCACCAGAGTAAATCTGCTTAAGTATTTTAAACTCTTCTGCTGGGATTTTTTTTTTTTCCCCCTCATAGTGTATAATACATTTGTGTCGATCTAGGTGAGGTACTAAGCAGACATTTTAAAACAAGATTAATAGTTTATAGGGCTTTTTTTTTTTTAACCCTGATAAAATGAAACAGATGTGTTGGTATAACAAAAAACAAATCCTATTGCTTGTTTACATATTTCTCTGCACATTAGGACCACGCCAATGATGTTTATTGGTTTCATTGTTAATTCCCCAGATAACAACAGATGATTGCAAAGTATGTAGTAGATTAGCGGTGTAAAGATTCAGCGTGCTCTCTGAAATGTAAGATTGCTTTCCCAAATAGGATTGATGCAACATAATTTTCTTTTGCTTGTGATCTCTTGTGTTTGAGCTGAACATCAGGTTTTTAGTTTTCCTTTTTTGTCAGAAAAGAAGCAGCAAGCAGTCAGGAAAGTGGTCATTAAGTATTCATAAATGTTCCTCACCCTCACAAATAATTGTTTCCTGTGGACTTCCTTACGTTCTTGTCCCTTTGACACTGGAATGGAGGGTTCTTGTCCTCTGTTCCTCTACAGTCAGGCTTGCAGTGCGGTGCCTGGAAAGTCATAAAAATAAAAAAGGGTGTTTAGTCACCAAGGGAGTTTACCAGGGCTCACCATTATTCATAGATGCTCAGCAAGGCCGATTGAAGTTGCAGAAATGGTTAAAAGACCATATCATGCGTGCTAAAATGTGTATTTTATTAAATTGGTAAATATTTATTAATAATATAAGAATCTGCCTTTGAATTAAACATCTGATGAATTACCTCGCCTTAAAGCTATAAAACTGTTATTGCTGCTATAAAAAAGTGTAAAGGAGGCATTTTGACTATGAAATTTCATTTCATGGTCAATTGAATTTACTATATTGGAAAGAACTAAAGATGGAATCATAAAATAATTATGATATTCACATACACTTAAAGAACAATGCTTTCACGGACTGGCCTTGGGAGAGAGGACTCAATTTTTAATGCTTCTTTTGTAATGTATTGCTAATCACTAAAGCATTTGAATTATTTCATTGATTTTTAAGGGTATAAGTACTTTAGCTAAGTGCATGCTGTTGTCATGGTATTTACATGGGCCTCATCACATTTGTTGGTGCCTTTCTGAAGTTTCGCTGAACCTGAGTGATATTTATTTTGGCTTGAAACAAACTAATCTTGTTGAAAATTCTAGTAGAATTTCACCTTGAAGAAATGTCATGGGATTTTAAATCACAAATGTTGGAAAAAATAAAATGTACTTGGACAGAATTATGATGAATACAATGTGTCGTTGGCTTTGTTCTATGTACTACCTGACATATTCACCTATAAACTTGAATTCAGAATCGCCAGAGGCATGGTTAAAAATAGGCTATGTCAAGGTTCTTCTATATCTCCCTCCGGGTACCGAGTTGGCTGGCTACATCATAATACTCCACAGCACCTCCTCAGAGATTTCCCTTCGGAAGGTCACCAGAAAAATAATAAATAATACTTTATACATCATGCATTCGGCTTCCCAGTGTGCAGTGGATATTTCATACCTTATGCAAGTAAGAAGTTTTATTATCCAAATGAATATGGCTGTCTGTTAAGGTTTGCCGTGGTGAATTAAGACTCTCATAGAAGAAGAAAAGCCAGCTTGTTTGTGTTGTATCGAACCAGCTTTTCTTCAGAGCTTCATTGGTTTTCCTTTAGAAAGACTGACAGTTTTGTCACATTACTGATTAGCTGCATTTTTGTTGGCAACAAGCACGACGTGTTTATCTTCCTTAAATTTATGCCATCATATTTAAAAACAGAAAGCAGGAACAAAAAGGAGGGATTAAAAAGAGCCCAATGATAAGCATTCACATTTCAAAATATGCAAATAATGCCCTCGTAGTCAGAAGCAAATTGTTGAAAAATTGAATGTCGATGCGTTTGTGAGTTCAAAGAACAACCTTGATTTGCTTGTGGCGGATGTGTATATTTTCAAACAGGATGTGGTCGGCAAGTCAAAGCCAGCAGTATATTTTGGTTAGAAAAATCTTTACCTCTAAGCATTATTGTCAGTTCAGATGATCATCTGGAAATTATTTTAATCTACAAAAGATTGCAATTCTAAAAATCTACAACGTGCGCTCCAAAGGGTTGGCTGGTTTTTTTTTTTTTTTTTTAACACCTCTCTATAATCTGCCCAGCCTGCTGAGTAGCATTGACATCAGTAGTACATCAATTTCAGAAAGTGGATTATTTTTACTAGACAGCTATTGTGACATATTGGGTCAGTCATAAATGAAAGATATTCATGCAAGCATGCAATACTTGTAATGAAGTCTCACTCTGACCTTCTGTATGATTGATTCTGTAATTTAGTTTTCTCAGGCAGTGCCTGAAATGAAATGAAATCATGTTGAACAAGTTTTGAATACCCACAGTGCACCAGGAGAAGAAAAATCTGCAGCCCTAGAGGCTTGAGAGAGAGCAGCTGAACGATTTATCTCTGTGCTATTATAGCCTTTGCCAGCGTTCAACATTTCTTTTTTTTTTTTTTTTTTTTCTTATTTGGCTTAAGTACTTAATTCTGCAGGTAGCTGTAAATGGGAAAATAAAATGCTGTTCAGATTTAAAATGACAGGACAGGAGTATGTGCAGGGGACTGATAAAATATCTTGAATAGAACTGACCTTTCATGTAGCTGAAAGTTACTGGGGGATTCATCCTCATAATTACCATATAGATTATTTTTATTTCTTTCCTGCAATGAAACATTTCAGAGAGCAGTAGTGCTGATTGAATGAAAATTGAACTTGTTAACATTCTTTTCAGCTTAGCCTGTTGTACATAACAGAAGGTTAGCTTTGATGAATTTCAGAATTCTCTTTGATATCCAAGAAACAGACAGGAAAATAATTGTCTCTGGTCTGATATTTTGTATGCCCCCCAAAAGAGAATTTATAAAACACACTGATAATTCACATACTTTTTCTTCATACATTATATTTCATGTTTAGAGGACTGACATTTTCAGTTTGATATTGCTTTGGATTTCATTGTGATACCACATGTTTATAGAAAACGGTACTCTGGTCGCTCTGGTAATATCAAACGTAGTGTGAGGGAACAGAAGAGGATGGAAGTAAGGAAGGTGTATTTGAGTACGGGAGTCTCTGTACCTAGTAAGGAAAAAGAAAAAGAGATAAACGTCCTATGGAAGAAACGCATGCCCAGAAGAAAATTAAAAGCTTTTGAAATATTCATAAGACTCTGAGGTCACACTCTATAGACAGATGCCATTTTTGACCAGAGAAATGGGAATATAGCAAAATAACACATCTAAAATTACCAGGCTTGTTTTCCAAGTTTTACTTTTTCACGCCATCATTTGTTGTGGCTCCAGTTTCGAAGTTGAATTATTTTTGTTTTTACGAAATGACTTCCATGCCGTTTTTGTACTTTAAAAAAATCTTACATTTAGAGAAATAGACTTTCAATTAATACATTGTTTTAGCAATGTTGCCTAATGTGTTACAGATAAAACAGTTATTTCATGGGTCATTAATGTGTTTAATGCGTGGAACGTTCTATTAAAACAGGCCCTTATTATTGTTATGAACATGTTCATTGCCATTGTCAATAGGGTCTGCAGAGCTGCATTCCACAGGATTGCCTTGTAGCCACTGGAGGGACCAACAGTCTCTCATACAAATTGAATGATGACTTCGTTTAGATTTATTTTTGGTCAAGTGATGGTCAAAAAGCATTCTTATTCTAAGTTAACACTGGAAAAGGCACAGCTTACCTAAGCAAAACACTCCCTTTGAGTGGAACTAATTCAAGTCCAGATTGTAGAATTGAAACGGTGTGAACCTTTAACATATTTGCTGAGACCTACTAAGTGCCATATGTTGTTCTTAACCGTTAGACACTACACTATTTATAAAGTTGTTTTCTTGGCTACCAGTGTCTGTTCCATGTAATACAAAAACCACAGAGTCTGATGACTATTTTACAGATGTTTATTGTCCAAAGTCACTTTCTAAAAAAATTTTTTAAGTGTTTTTATTTATTTTTGAGAGAGAGAGAGAGAGAGAGAGATAGAGAGAGAGAGACCGAACACAAGCAGGGGAGGAGCAGAGAGAGAGGGAGACACAGACTCTGAAGCAGGCTCCAGGCTCTGAGCTGTCAGCACAGAGCCCGACACAGGGCTTGAACCCACAAACCGTGAGATCATGAGCTGAGCCGAAGTCAGTGCTTAACCGAATAGGCCACCCAGGCAGGTGCCCCCACAGTCACTTTTAATTTAGCTGTTACTACACTTTGGCAATTGTCTGCCAAAAATGCACAGGCTGCAGACATTTTTTATGGGCTGCCTTTCTTTGTCGAGCAAATAGCCTTGTACCATACACCGCTTAAAATAAATATTCTTTGTTCTTCTTGGCCTGTAAATACTCACTGACCCTGAACATACGCGTGCTGTCTTTAAGGTCAAGTTAACGTTAGGCTCATCTATTAAAAGAGGAGCGTGTTCCAAACTTTTCCGCTAAACCTGCTTAGCTTGCGTGCAGTATGACACATGGTCACGTGTTTGATTTATAACATGCAAGAAAAAGCATCGTTAGAAAGTTACACTGTGATTTATTTCTCCCTATCTTGGTTTTAGCATGTCTAATCTATAGCTACCAACTATACTGTGGTATTGCCAGTAACTCCCAGTGGGTCAGGGACAGTAGAGACACCATTTCCCATCCCTCAGATTCCCGAATAAAACTGGCTTGAGGACTCCAGTGTTTTTTCAGAGGGGTGGGTGTTACTTTCATGCCACTGCCCCATCCTTTTATGCATGGCACCTGTCGCCCTTTGACACGGTTTCCGTTGCTTGTTCACATCCTGTCCCCTCCTCTTGCCTGTGTGAAGTGGACAGAACAGGGTCTGGGCTGGAATACAATTCCAGGCTCTCAATAAATATTTTATTCGTCGGATATATGCACGAATGAGAGAACGACGAAGGAATGCGTATTTGCTGTGAAGAGAATACCTTGACCACTAAATAAAGAAGTGGAGGAGGAGGGCTTAAAGTTACAAACAGCTGTGAACACGAAATCCCCCTTTAAACTTTCCATTTAGACCCGAATAAAATAAGCAGAGAGCTGACTCCTTGGTAAAACAAAGGAGTTACAGGGTATATCGCTGAAATACCATTAAGTGTTTTATGGTAAACTCTTGGAAATTTTGTTTTGCTAAGAAACTATTAATTAGCTCTTGGGAAGACTGTGTTTCACAAAACACTCATGTGTAGGTATGTTTGATTACAACCCTGAGAGTAGCTATTAAGTAAAAATTATCTATTTTGGTGAAGTTCAAGTTTGTAGTATCGAAGGTCTGTAATTATCATTGGTATGCATTTGTCACACCTGTGTTTGTTTCAGGGTTCACTGGGGTTCGGAATCTACTAGCTTTGCAGGGCAGCTGCTTGCTGTTCACTTGGAAACAAAGTTTTAACATTGCAATAGACAGAACTTAAGTTAATGGAGCATAAAATTACCGGGCCTGAATTTCATATTTGTACTTCTCTGATCTTTATTAATATGAAGCAGTTTTTATTACTGATAATTGTTTAATTGCTCCGTTTCTCAAGAAATATTGATTGAAAAAAAAACACCACAGTGAAAAATGTTATTTAGTCACACTCGCTAATATATTTGGGTTATTTGCTTCTTAATTAGATGCTATCCTCTCTTATGAAAACCTAACATTGGATCGTTACAGAGAATATTTATTTGCATGGAAGGTGCGTATCAGATGTTTCAAAGTCCTTTATGATAAAAATCAACCCAGACAGAAGTCAGCACCACTGTCGTGAGTAAAAGGAAATAAAACAGAGTAATAATGTGTGGTTTTAAAAATAAGGAATCAGTTTGAAAGCCTCTATCTTCCATTTGCACAAGAAACCAAAACCCAACGCTAGAGGATGTGTAATTACATAGTACTGAGTGGGCAGCACAGAGATAGTATAATAAATACCAGGGGTGAGAGGGAAAAGAGTCCCTGTTCAGGCACCAAGATGTCATAGAGGCCCAGACCCTTGCTCCAGACCTGATAGAATGAGTGAAGACAGATTTTAATATGTAGAGGAGGGAGAGTTTTGTTGGCTGAGAAAGTCTGAACAAACTGCTCATTTCCCGCCCCCACACCCCCACCCAGAATCCCCACCTATCTTTATATGAAGTATGGCGGGGGGTTGGGGCGGGCGGTAATATCCCGTTGTGATTCATACAGGGAGGACATTTTTCACCTTGCCAGCCTCCTTCAATCTTGATTAAGTCTAGGAGAAAGTCTCGGTTTGGGACTAATAAGTCTTTCACCCCTCTTTTATCTTTCTAAATAAGAGAAAGCAAGGCTCACAGCCTTAGGCAGGCCCCATACCTTGACCGTAAAGGTGTTGTTTCCTTTCCTTGGTATTTATTTGGCAGTCCATTGATGCGGGTGTCCCCGGTTTTTAATTTATGCTAGTGATCCAAAGTTTCCTTTTTATTTAACCTAAAACTCTTCAGATTTTAACAGTTCACTCAAATGGTTAATGTTCAGTAATAGACTAGATTTCAGGCAATTTAAGAAAATGAGGGACCACCACCAGAAATCTCCATTCCTTGGTTTCCTGTTAAAAAAAAAAAAAAAAAAAAAAAGACAAGACAAAGAGGCTCTTTTATCAGGTGGAGAGAGGAGCCAGTCTCAGCTGAGCACTCCCCACACCAAGACCTACACAGGCCATGAAGGCTTCGTTGAACTGTACTTCTAGGCAAATAGAAGACCCTGCACGTCCTATTATTTTGTGAAGCCCATGGCCTGTCCATTCAGAAAGAATTGGGTACTCTCCAAAATGTAGGAAATGTAGGTTAAAGTGTTAGGATATATATTTATATTTATGTTAATTTATATTGTAACCAAATTGTCCCCCACTGATTTCAATGGGTTGCCCATGAAGTGCAATCAGTTACTATCTATTGGAATAAATAATCCCCCTAGATAGATACAAAGCCTTTAAATTTATCACGACATCCTTCTACACTATGAATAAAATCCAGGCTTCCTAGGATCGACTACAAGACTTGTCACGTTATGGCCATTCCTTGCCTCTACAGCTTCAATGCCAGTCTTGCTTTCCCTGGCCCAGTAACACTGGCCCCTCCTTTCCTTCCTCAGGCACCAGGCCTTCGCACATATTCTGCTCTGCCTTGGATGCTCTTCCCTCTTTTCTAGCTTACTAGCTTCTATTCTCCCTTTATACCTCGGCCCTAGTGGGTCACCGCCTCAGGAAGCCTTCCCTGATTACCCCCACCCTTTGCACCATCTGGCTCATTGCCACCTCCCCAGTCCACTGAATGTCACTCTTCACCCTGCCCACCCTGCTCCCATCTGTACTGGCGTCCTTTCCATTTCTCAAGCAAGCGAAGCTCTCTCCCACCTCAGACTTTGCACATGCTGTTCCCTCTGCCTGGAACACGATTCCTGTACCCTTCTTTCCTGGCTAGCTCCTCATGCTCCAGGTATCTGCTCACATGTCCTCACCAAGAAGCCTTTCGTACTGACCCCTCAAACGGAAACCCTATTCTTGTGCCAACTTTTTTTCTTTAACCTACTTATTTTCCTCACAGTATTTATCGCAGTTTGTGTCTTGTTTATGCAAATGTTTTCTATTCTTACCAGCAAAACATAGGCTGCGGACACTCCCTCCGCACCCAAGATGATGTTTTCCATTATGTTTGTCTAATGAAGCAGTTCTCAAATGAGCGGGATTTTGCCCACCAGGGGACATTCGCCAATGTCTAGAGACATTTTGGCTGTCACGATCAGATTGGGGAGTGGAGGCTCCTAACACCTAGTGTGCAGAAGCCAGAGATGCTTCTAAGTCGTCTACAATGCACGGGAGACCCCTCCCCCAACAAAGAATCATCCAGACCACAGTGTCCGTCCTGCTGAGGTTGGGAAACTCTTATCTAATAACCTCAGAGATCAGAGTGAGACGAAGAAGAGAGAATGAGTTTTTCCCAAAGGATGAACTGTTTTAAGAAATGATACACGTGAACCCTGCAATTGTGAAAGCTACCAGCCTTCAGTTCTTACGTGGGATATAATCGTGGCAATCTCTTATAACCCGCTAGTTGCTTTGCCTTTCAGTGATTGTTGGTAAGGCTTTAGGACTTAATTTTAGGGGCACCTGGGTAGCTCAGTCGGTTAAGCGTCTGACTCTTGATTTCAGCTCAGGTCATGATCTCACGGTGCATGAGTTCAAGCCCCACCTGGGGCTCTGTGCAGACAGTGTGGAGCCTGGCTGGGATTCTCTCTCCCTCCCTCTGCCTCTCCCCTACTTGCTTCCTCTCACTCTCAAAATAAATTAAAAAAAAAAATCTTGTAAAGACTTAATTTTAGTAAGTGAGAGGTAATGATTTTCAAAAATGCATTAATTTCTTAGGGCTGTATCTGTGGTTATACATTTCTTTATTGTGTCGTGACTACTGGGAGAAATTGCGAGCTATTTTTGAGGAGTATATATGAATTATTCTTGCCTACACTTTGTCAGAGTATATTTATTAGTCCATTCTAAATCATGTTTAATTTGGGTAATGCTTAAAAGAATCACATGCTAGCTTTCTAGTTTTCAAGGATTTGAGCATTGGTATATTGGTTTCTCTGGCCTGGCACATAGCAGGTGCTTAAAAAATACCTTTAAACTGAACTGACATCTTTCTTTTTTTAAGTGGGAGTCCTAAGATCAAAGGAAGTATCTTTCAAAGGGTACCTTTTTTTTTATGGAAAATGATTGGAGCTGTTAAGAATCAACAAGTTCCCCAAGGCAGTTAGTTGTTAATAATTGGTGGCCCTAAAGGAACTTGAATTTCTAAAGAGACACTTTCACTACTAATCTTCTTGTTCTGTAATAGTCATGCATAGAAAGTTATTATGGCATAATTGTGGACCATGGCAAATGCTAGCACATTTTGATGCATCAGTTATGTGGTTCGGGGGTTACTTGAAAATATGTTAGAGGACCTTGGTGCATTGTCCTATGGGAGATAAGAAAAATGGCGCCAGCATGTTTGGGGGTCTGAAGGCTATGTGGATGGCTCGAAGTTTTGGCAAGGCCTGGGCCCCACCACCAGTATGTTTCAGGAGTAGTTTTCTCTCTGTCCCCAAGGTAGAAATTTCTTGTTATTTCTCTCTCTCCCTCTCTCTTTCTTAAGTGAAATGTTACGAGCACTCTCAATTTATAAAATAAATGAATATAGACTGCTTTCATTAAAAGGGGGGTGATGGCAGTAGAGAGCCTGGGGCCCCATTCATTTCTTTCTGTCAACACATGTCGCCACTGTTGGGCCATGGCTCCCGAGAGCGCCGTTTTCCCATCAAGCTAGCTCGGTGACACTGCAGGTAGAATTTAGAAAGAGCTGATGAAGCCAAGAAAACTTACTTCTTGGCCTTCTGTTTGACCAGGAGCTCCATTTGAAAGGCAGTAGGTGTGGGATAAGTCAGTCAAATACCTGTATGTGCTGAATTTCATAGGCATTGGAGCAAAGCAAGTTCTCTGTTAATGAGAAAGTTGTGTAAATCACATCATCGTATTTCATGGTCACGCCAGTTAGCTGATTTATTATTGTACAGTCAGAATTGAGATACGCAATTTGAATGTAATCTGGAAGTTCCTTGTAAATACTTAAAACATCTAGATTTAAATAAGTCTGAAAGGACTATTAAAGTGCATTCTGAAAGACCTATCTGGAGAGTAGAATTAAAAATAAGATCGCTTGGGTGCCAGGGTAGCTCAGTTGGTTAAGTGTCCAATTCTTGATTTCAGCTCAGGTCATGATCTCACAGTTTGTGGGAATGAGTTCTATGTTGGGCTCTGGACTGACTGTACAGAGCCTGCTTGGGATTCTGTCTCTCCCTCTCTCTGCCCCTACCCTGCTCACGCTGTCTCTCAAAATAAAATAATAAACTTGAAAAAAAAGAATAAGATGGGGCATCTGGGTGGCTCGGTCGGTTAAGTGTCTGACTCTTGGTTTTGGCTCAGGTCATGACCTCGTGGTTTGTGGGTTCGAGCCCCACGTGGGGGCTCCACGCTGACAGTGCGAAGCCTGCTTGAGATTCTCTCTCTCTCTCTCTCTCTCTCTGTCTCTCTCTGGCCCCCCTCTCTGCCCCTCCCCTACTCATGTGTGTTCTGTCTTTCAAAATAAATAATAAACTTTAAAAAAAGTTATAAATCAATAAATAAAAATTTTTTAAATGAAAAGAGTAAGATCACTCAGTTGTCACTAGTTGGAGGGTAGAAGCGACATAAGCAAGCAATGGTGGAAATTGAGAAGAGCATGGGAGAGCAGGTAGACAGCTCAAATTTTTTAGGAGGAATGGCTAAATGAGTGGTAGGATGCCAATCAAAAAAAAAAAAAAAACAAATTAGGACACACCGACACTGTAAAATCCACTTTTGTGATACACGTCTGCAGAGGGACACCTGCCAGTAAGTGGAATGTAGTATTTCAGGGACAGCGGAAGAGGGTGTCGGTATTGTCAGTGAGACCAGGAGGAGTGGGATTGTTCTGGTACATGTGACACGTTTCTCCAGGATTCCCCAGCAGTTTAGGAACTCAGAAAGTATTAAGAAATGGGAAGCTTATACATTTAAGATGAAACCCTAGCACTTAGCTCTACTGTTTAAACTACTCGTAGATCTTTTTAGCTTGTCCTCACTAGTGTGTTTTTTTCATTCATTTTGTTTTGTGTATTTATAAATGGAAACGTTTAAAATGCTCTTCTCTTCACCCTTCCAGTTCCTTCTCTTATAATGTGACCATTGTTAAAAGTTTAGATACTTCTTAAAAAAAAAAAAAAAAGAGGGGACTATACACTATAATTATTTTACAACTCGCTTTTTCAACTTCTTTTTTTTTAATTTTTTTGTTAACATTTATTCATCTTTGAGAGACAGAGAGAAAGAGAGAGAGAGAGAGTGGGTGGAGGAGGAGCAGAGAGAGAGAGACACAGAATCTGAAGCAGGCTCCAGGCTCTGAGCTGTCAGCACAGAGCCCGATGCGGGGCCCGAACTCACTGGCTGCGAGATCATGACCTGAGCCAAAGTCGGAAGTCGGATGCTTAACTGACTGAGCCACCCAGGCACCCCATCTTTTTCAATTTCTATATCTTGGATATCCCTCTAGGTCAGTGGTTCTCAGATGGGAGAATTTTGCCCCTCGAGAGATAATGTCTGGAGGTATTTTTGATGGTCATGACTGGTCAGGAGAAGGAGAAGTTGCTTCTGGTATCTAGAAGAGGCCAGGGGTGTTATAAACATCCTACCGTGCAAAGGACAGCCTCACAACAAAGAATTATCTGCTCCAAAATGTCAATAGAGCCAAGATTGGAAACCCCATTCTAAGTCAATACACATAAATCTAATTCATTATTTTACAAAGCTTCGTAATACTTACAGGATGCTGGATCATCGTTCATTCAACTAGTTTCCTATTGATATTTGCGGCTTCTTATTTAGTGATGATTATATATTTGATATTTAGAAACGAAACGCTCCTATTTGGGTATTTACAACTCATCTGTTTCTTCAAAGAGCAAAAGTAAGTCTTCTCAGAGAGACTCAAAAGAGGAACAGTTAAGAATTCATAGGCTTCTGTATAAAATTAGATTCCGGGTCACTGTGAGTCGAGAGAAATTTGGTTTTGGTAAAAATCACAGACTCACACTAAATGACAAGTCTTCAAGTAAGTTGTTTAAAAGCAGGTCTTCATTTTTTGATTCTTCAAAATTAAAAAAAGAAACAGCAGCAACAACCCTAAAGCCTTTTAAATGACTGCCCACAACAGAAGGGCTGCTCTTGAAGTCACTGCAGTAACTTTCAGAGAAGCTACTTCTGATGATCTCTGCTTCCTCCTCATATGTATTTTTAAAAATCCATTAGTATCTTAAATCATGGCGGGTTGAACGAAAGGTTTCAGAAGAAGAAAGTGATATCCAGTCCTAGAGATGTTGAATGACTTCCAGATGCCATTGACAATGGAATTCAGACTGGGAATGGCCCTGTGGTTAACCACAGAGGGTTTTATAGAAAGGGTGCCCTGAAGCAAACAGATGTTGGCTCTGTGCTTCCCTAAGCCCCTCCTCTCTGCTTGTCAAATGCATTCCTGGAAGGGTCAAGTGAAGACCAGATCCTCCCGCCCTTGTAGAGCTGGGTCTACGGGAATGGTACCAGAAGTATGTGTGAGAATGTTGGAAGACCCACCTGGTAAGCTGGGAAGGAGTAAAACCCCTGCTTCAACCCTTTCCTTCTTCCTGTTTCCTCAATAAGAAGCCTGAGTTGGACGTTTATCCTTCTTTGCCAATAGGCTTTTATTATTATTTTTTAAAGCCATTTAGTGACAGTTCTAGAGTGAAATAGACTAGGCTGGATGATTTGGTCTTAGTGCTTTTGACCCTTCAACTTTGAGGCAAGAGTCCTTCTAGTTAATGAATGAATAGGGACCATCATCCCGGAATAGGTCAGACCTGTCTAAGGAACTGCTAACATTTTCAGCTTGTTGACATTTGGGAAAACGGAGAGCTCACCTCCTCGTTGTCTGTTGCCTTTTTAGGACCAGAGCCACACGCAAGTGCCCCAGTACCGTCAGGATCACTCCTTGATCATGAGGTCCATTGTCCACATGACTGATGCTGCTCGCTCTGGGATCATGCCTCCCACTCAGCTCACCACCATCAACCAGTCTCAGCTCAGCGCCCAGTTGGGGTTAAATTTGGGAGGCGCCAATATGCCTCACACATCTCCTTCACCTCCAGCGAGCAAATCAGCGACACCCTCCCCTTCCAGCTCCATCAATGAAGAGGATGCTGATGAATCCAACAGAGTAAGTTGACTGCCTTAGTGTGTCACGTACCCAAGAATTTCAAATCACCTCATGCTCTGTCTTTGAATTTCATTCATGGTAGTTCCTGCCTTCTCTTCGTGGATTTGGCTAGCATGTAACTTTATGATGGTTTGATTTTTTCCCCCTCTTTTACTTATTCTTTTCTTTTTTGTGTGTGTGTGTGTGTGTGAAAAGTGTATTCTGCTGGAAATTGGGAGATCTGGCTTCTCCGACTGATTGTAAGGCATCGAACATGTCACTTAACTCATGTAGGCATGATTTTCCCGGTCTGCAGAAGGGAAGGCTTATACTAGATTCCCCAGGAATTCTATACTAAAGTGCTCTGGTTCTAAGTTAATGTCCATGTGGATAAGTTTCATCCAGTTAGTTGGCTGAGCCGCCGTCAAATTGGGGAACCTTGCACCTTGGATGATGTTTATCACTTAGTAAGTTCTAATTGTTGCACATCTCTGCTTTTGTCATGGAGAGTGATGCTCAAATATGCATGGGTTGAAATAAAAACTTAGTTGCAGGTGGGACTTTTATGAATGCCTAGAAAGGTATTCTGTTTCATTAAAGTCACTTGTCCAAGATACACGATTACTCATTCTTCATTCATTATGTGTTGTATACCTACTCTGTGCTTTGCCTTGTACTTGGTTCTGGTGACATAAAGATTTATAAGAGAATTACTACCTCTGGGGCTCCCCACTGGGGACGAAAAGCAATGCTTAAAACTAGCTCCAGATGTGATTAGTGGTATAATTGATGTATCTGGTGTGCTAAGATTGTAATCGATTCTGCTTGGGAGAGTGATTTGAGGAAGACTTTATTGAGAAGGTGATATTTGAATTAGGTCTAAGAGGATACATAAAAGTTTGTGAGGCAGAAGAGAGAGGCCAGCATTCTGGTCGAAGGAGCAATGGAAGTACATGTCAATTTATGAGTGTCATGAACAGTTTGATATGGGGAGGAAAGACATAGGAATTGAAGAAAGCAGTGGCTGAAATGTGGAAGCCTTTCTCCTGCAGGTCATTGAGAGCTGATTAATGATTTGCATAGAGGAATAGCAGAAGCAACTTTATGCTTTAGAAAGATGGCTTTGGCTGTATACAGAATGCGTTACAAAGGGAGGGACGGGAGGAAAGGAAACTAATCAGAAGATCTTTTTGGCATGAAGTGTTTCCTTTTAGCAAAGGAAGGAGTGGACAGGGGGTACCAGATCCGTGAGACATATAAGAGGGAGAATCATAAAGTTTTGGTGATCCGCTGGGGTTTGAAGGAATAAAAGATAAATGGGGTTTTAATACGAGAGTTAGCATGGGTATCAGCAAATGAGAGAATCAGCCCAGAGAAAGAAGAATGTTACTTTTTCTCCCATGGAAAAGATGAGAGTTTGGCATGGTATGGGTCAAATTTGATGCACCCACATTTGAGCTAGAACTCAGTTCATTGGAGGGAGAACAACCGATTTGGGGACCATCACATGTAGATAGGAAGACGTGGAAGTAATCAGGATTTCTCAGAGTGCATAAGGAGCCCTGAGCATCATTTATTTTTATTTTTAAGTAGCAAATGGAAAAAGAAGAGCTAGAGAAGGTAGAGAGTGATGAAGTAAGAGGGAAGCAAGGTTAGAATCTATTGCAGGGATTTAAAGGAGGGTTTGATCTGTCCTGACATCTTAGCACCCCACTGGATATGTTAGCACCCTACTGGACGCAGATTGGGTGAATGGATGACCAGTCTCTGCTCACACTCAAAAGAACCTTCGTAAGGTGAAGTGAGAAACAGGGATGTGAATAAGGCACAGCTAGGTTACAACTGGCCATGACACAATTCAGATGGATTCCTTTCATTTCACTCACATTTCCACTGATCTGATACTCACTTTTGTACCACACTGAAATTGTCATGGCTAAGGAGAACCTTATCTGTGACTCCTAGCTTACTCCATTTTAAGCAAGAGTCTAGGTTTTGTGTAAAGGCAAGGAATCCAATTTGTTCTCCTTTAAGCAACTGAGCCAAGAAAGAAAGATTAAAATTATCATTGATTGTGTCTCTTTTGGGGAAAACTATTTCCCCACCTTTCCCAACCCTCTTCAGTCAATCACATGCAGGTTCCTGTAGGAGAATTAATTCTAAGATTTTATTTAAACTGCAAGATTCTGCATTTCAGGTTTATTCTTAAAAGGTAATGATGTTTAGGGCACGTCATGGTTATCCAAGGAAGATATCAAAAGTTGTCAACATTTGAATGCTACTTTACAGGAAGGGAGATTGAGCTCTTTGGGAAAGGTTGCCCTGGAAATCGCTTTCACCTTGCCACTGGTCAGGGCATTATTGCTGCAAACAGTGCCAAGTTTTCTTCCAAGAAACGAATATAGTTGTTGGACTCAATTAGAAAAATCTGTGGTATATGTATATATTTTTTCCTTGGGGCCAAAGCAGTATTTTTTCACTGAAGGAAAACTTGGCTCCCACTGAAGCTCTAACCGAAAGGCATCTGACAGCCTTACAATAAGTTCAGATTCATTAACTAGAATTAAACAAGTCGCATTGATTCTGAGAATTTAAAAAAGAAAAAAGGTTATTGAGAATCATTGCATTCAATATCTGAGTTATGAAAGATGGCATTTTGGAGAAGAGGTGAGATGTGGCTCACCAGCCTCTGAAGTGGGTAAACTACTTGTATGAAGTACGGATGTTGTTCCCACTCAAGTAGCGTGTGTAATAGCCCCGCCGAGAAGCGGACTTGGGATACCCCAACACATTGAGGGTCCAGAGCGCTCAGAAACAAGGCACTAATCAGTTTCCTCCCTGAGAATTTCAGTAATTGGATGGCGTTCCAAATGACTGTCATGCAGAAAGTAATGATACTCTCGGAAAATTTGAATTTAGGATTCAAGACTCAAGGCCATTAAGAACCAATCTGTCAGCAACTTGAGTCTATCTCTGTTGATCTTCCCCACGACTGGCTTTTAAAACTGGTCTTGTCAAACATTTCAGCATTCTTGATGAAGTTAACGGCAAAACGATCTTCAGTATAGTCCTATTATAATCTAGGGGGATAAAACAAGGCTGATGTATCTTTTCTCCTGCTTCTCTGATAAGGATACTTTACGATCACTGACGCTAGATAATGGTAGCAGCAGGTGACTCTGGAGCTCATTGGTATATCAATGTAGGGAGCTATACCCATGTCATGTCTGTGGTTTTGCTCTCAGAGAGTTTGTATGATAAGTATGTGTAAAGTATTTACTGTCTCTATGGCAGGATTCTTCTGGGCAGAGTTAGTCACCATATATCATAACTCTTTTCTTATCAGTCTTCTTTGTAGCCTGGGTGATTTTAAGTATCATTTATTGCTCTCATACTGGTTTTTAGTTCAGTGAAGAATACCAATTTCCTTTCTATCTCCAGTTAAAGGAGTTTTGACATTTTTTATGTTTCTTGTTATCCTATTCTTCAGAAAGTTTTAATTGCTTAAAGAAATAAAGACGACCTTTCTTTTATTGTGCAAGCTTAGGGATTGTAGCTACTTTCCACTGGCGTTTCTGGAGACCCATTAGCCAAGTAACATTCTGGTAAGATAAAACTTGAAGCGTCAAAAAATTGATTCAGACTGATCATATATATGGCAGGTGACTATGGCAAGGGACCTCATTTCAAATATCTGAATATGATCCACGTCCTGAATTATTATTTAGATTTACTTCTAATACCTCTGAAAATGTAAAATATTTTATGCGTACACATGTAATGCACACACACATACACACACACATATGCACACACTTCATTGCCTGGTATAATGTTCTGTTTTTCATTACTCATAATTGCTATTTAGAGCATATGTTGTGAATGTATTGAAGATACTTCTGGGTCTCATTAATCAATGTTCTAAATGCTAATCTCTGCTGTCCAGTTAACTCTAAGAAAACTTACCCCTCCCCTGCTTTTGCCGGTGATTCATCCGTTGATGAATCTGCTTAACAAAACCTTAAAAGAACAATTGTGGCTCTGGTTAGGTCTTGCTGCCTTCTCTGCGAGTACATTCTAGGCAGTGAATTTTCTTCCTGCTTTGCAGGCCATTGGAGAGAAAAGAGCTGCTCCAGATTCTGGCAAGAAGCCCAAGACTCCAAAGAAAAAGAAAAAGAAAGATCCCAATGAGCCCCAGAAGCCAGTGTCAGCATATGCCCTGTTTTTCAGAGACACACAGGCCGCAATTAAAGGTCAAAACCCCAATGCAACCTTTGGAGAGGTCTCGAAAATCGTTGCATCTATGTGGGACAGCCTTGGAGAAGAACAAAAGCAGGTGAGGCAGAGATCCATCGTGACCATAAAATCAAGAAGTTACCAGAGTATTTCTTACATCTTCTCTGAGTGAATGTTCGCTTAATACGACTGTTTCCTATGAAGGCCTTTCTAAGCTGTGGAATTTAGAGACGCAGTTGTGTAAATCTAAGCCGCTCCCCAGGTATATGGATTTCTCGGTCCCCCTTAAGGGTTCGTGTTGGGAACCCATTCAGTGGAGAAATGGGGGAAATTCACGCAATATCCTGCAAGCATAAACTTTTGATGATCATCGTTTCACGTTAGATAATGTGGTATTTGCCCCCTTGGTTCAGAAAGGGCACTACAAACCGATCAGGACCATCCCTCTTGCCTTTTCTCTGATCATCTTCCCGATTGTGCCGTCCCGGTGGGTTTCCAAACTTTGAAGCCGCCTCTGCGAGTCTCAGTACTGTCCCCGGGCATTCAAAATTTTATTCCAAGTTCATTTGAAAGCTTGGCTGTATGAGATGTATTGAGAGATTACCAAGCCGGTGGGAGATACTTCCTTTGGGGCCTCACCTCCTATGCTTCCCTTGAGGCTCCTCCACACAAAGGGAAGTAAGAATGGCTTCCCCGCACCTCGCATGAAACTCCAGTGACCATTAATGGGATTTCACGTTATGTGTGCTCAGATGACCAGACCTCCCTTAGGAATAAAATGGAATAGCCATTTCGGGCACGAGGAGTGCCAAGGCCTCGAGTTTTCTTTTACGAATCATGACCTCATTCCTACTCGCTGGTGACTCTGGGATGGTGCAGCTATAGAATTTGCCCATTTGCGGTGAGCTTATTGTTGTAGGTGGTGCACTGATTTTCTGTCCCAGAAATGTAATCCTCAGGGACTGCCAAAGCTGCTGTGTCTTTTACCTCTGGAGAAAAAGGCAGTTGCACTTGGGTCTAACACACTACTGTCAGATACCGTTAAGAAAAGGAAGAGCAAATCATGGGATCTGTTTATGTAACTCGTTGGCCTCACTAATGGAAATTTACCACCTTTTAACTATTTCTGCGTTGTTTTTTGTTTTTTTCCTTCAGAAGAAAACCGCTAGTTCCATCTTTTTCTCTTAGGTCTTCGCACACCGTACCTGTTGTTGGTGGTATTTTAATCTTCTTACTTGGTGCAGGTTAGACGTGTGTCAGGGCGAAAGAAGACACTGATGGAGAAACTTGTGATTTCCTGTGATTTGAACGATTGGTAGCAAATTTTGCTCTTTTTGCTATACCCCATCCGCTGCCTTAATGCGAGGCCCTCAGCTGGCTCTCTCAAGGCATCTAGGCCACAACCTGAAATCTTTTTTTCTCATTTATCATCGTAAACATCCAAATTGTGCTCCTGTGAGGATGGCAGGGTTTTGTTTTCGTGTGTGTGTGTGTGTGTGTGTGTGTGTGTGTGTTTTCACGTTTAAAAACCAAAGCCACTGAAACCAGCTTTCTCTGTGAGTTACGTTGTGACCCAATTTGTGCGGCCGTTCTTTTATGGCTGAGAATTTGTAGGCTAACGGTGATGCTAATTGTGTCTTTTAATAGGTTTATAAAAGGAAAACGGAAGCTGCCAAAAAAGAATACCTGAAGGCCTTGGCTGCGTACAGGGCCAGCCTCGTTTCTAAGGTAAACCCGTGCAGGAACGGCCAGTCTCTGAGTTACAGTGTTGAAAACAGCCCAGTGCACTGAACACATACAGGCAGCTCCCCTTTACAGTTGGTAAAAAAAAGAAAAAAAAAAGGCGTCTTGAACAATTCATTAGCTTATTTGTTCCCATTGGAGATTACCTCAGTGATGGCATGAAAAATAGGAGTTCAGTTAAACCGCTGCATCTCCATTGTTTCCAGAAGCTTCACTTTATGTGTGTTGAGACTGTTTAACAAAGCACAAAAATTAAAGACCGATCTCGAATAGCCTCTCATTTTTGCTTTTTGTCAGGGACTGGGATCGGTGTCCTCCATTTAAACTGGGTGGTATTTTGGTCAGGCGGTTTGCGACATCCCATCATAAATTCTCGAGTGCTTCTATTATTGTCCTAGGGGATGTTGCAATTTGACCAAACTGTCCCACATCATATACATAAATAAACCTCACGACTTTTTAAAATAAAATTAGGCTCCAAATACTTAAAAAAAAAAAAGGACGTGTATATGTATTTTACATAGAGGAGCAAATGGGCCCTGATGTATTATAAAATGCACCAGTATCCCAAAGCAAATGTCACTCTGGATTATTATTACCTTGATCCAAAAGGAGTGTGAGCGATTACGTTATATTTTAACATTTAATTAACTTTGTCTTTAGCCTCTCAAGAATTTTGAGAGGCTTTGGGGAGAATAATTTGAACTAATGTTTTTGCTCTTGATATATTTCGTCTGGCAATCAGGGCTTCATTTCCACTGTCATGCTTGTTGCCAGAAGTACCACACGAGGCTGCAGGGCATGGTGGGTGTTGCTGGCAAAGCCATTTCAAAAGGGGCTACTTCCGGGGCACCTGGGTGGCTCAGTCGGTTAAGTGTCCAACTCTTGGGTTTCGCCCAGGTGACGATCTTGAGGTTCGTGAGTTCGAGCCCCGTGTCAGGCTGCAGAGCCTGCCTGGGATTCTCTCTCCTCGTCTCTCTCTGCCCCTCCCCTGCTGGCTCGCTTTTTCTCTCTCTCTCAAAATAAACAAACTTTAAAAAAAATTTAAAAAGGGCTTCATTCCTTTTTTCTCTTCTTCCCCTGAGTTGTTTCTTCTTTATATTAAGATCCACTAGCAGCAGCAGCTCAAATCAGATCAAGAGGGGCCCCCCTTGTTTAGCTGTCCGCTGTTGGGACAACTTCCACGTCATTAGAAAGAGAATACAAACATTCATGAGGTCAATAGTGAGACCTTTTTCTGAGACACTGGAAGACACACGTTAAAAGATGTACCAGTTCTGGACTCAGATTTGCCTACTGGCAGAACACAGCCGAATGTGTAGGCTACTGATGTTAAGAATGGAGGTATAGTTGGCTAATTAGATAGAGTGACCCGGCTAGAGGAGCAGTGCACATGTACTTCCTAAGTGGATCATTTATTCATTCATTTACCCAGAAGCAGGCATAGGTGATCTTTGTGTATTAGAGCATGAATAATTGACCACACATGGATTTCAGCCAAGAGGCAGTATCTCAAAAGACATCCAGAAAATAGCAACCATGATTGGGCTCATCGAGTCTGTGACTGATGTGGAAGGGATACCATAAAAGTTATACATCGGGGACTACAGTCACGATTCAGAAGTATGTCAGAATAAAGCTTAGTGAGTCCCCCAAACCAACAGGATGGAATTTAAAAAGAATAAATATAAAGCAGTGTTTGTTTGGGGTATTTGGGTTTTTGTTTTTGTTTTTGTTTTTTTCACTAAGTTAGTGCAGTTTGAGAGCATCCTTCATTTATATTCAGAGTCCTGGCAGGTACCTAAAATAGTCCGTGAAGTAGAAGTTCAGAATAATTTCAGTCCAAACCAAAAGTGTAAAATAGCTTCTAATGTGATGATCATCTCACAGGAAATAGTATCTAATTGTACAGCATGGTGATTAGACCACATCTGAAGTATCGGTTCCATTTTGGAATCCACAATTTAAAGGGGCATGGTAACCAACCAACAAAAGTTAATAGAAGCTTAATATTAAAACACAGGGAGTAAACCTGGCAGGCAAGCAAGAACTCTTTCCACTCGCCCACCCATTTCTCTTCACCAGTACGGTGGTGTCTTAAAGGCACACTGGTGTGATTGGCCAGGTGTCTAAATACAGACTTCCTTTGCAGTTTCATCCTTAAGACTAGCTGGGTGATTTTTAAATATTAGAATATATAAGAATTGTTTTCCTGTTTATATGTAGAACACTGTGTGTATTCTACCTTATGGGTGATTTAATAGTTTTTTAAAGATGATTAATGAGTCTTTGCAGGCTTCTTCTTACCTGAGGACTTTAGAACGTGAACCTCCAGTAGGCATGTAACCCACCAAGCTTCCGTAAAAAATCGGAGAGCTGTCCGCCGATAGCTGGTGTGTCGCCATGATGATGTGTTCAAACATAATCCATCAACAATGGCCTCTCCTCCATTGAGTGACTGTCAACATAAGATCACCACTCATAAGATCCTTCTACTAGTAGAGTTTATAAATGGGAGTAATAAAAAGCTGGAAGTAAACATGCAGTATCATTGAAGAGTGGATGCCAGCTTGATGCCTCCAAGGTGCTCCCACTCTCCCCTTCCAAAAACACCTAAGTTTGTGAAGAACAAGAGAAGAAAATAGCCAGTAAGAGCAATCACTTCAATCACGGTTACATTAGTAAAAGAATTTATCTTTGTGGAGGTGATTACGTATTTTTAGTGCAAAATGTAATAGCCTCTCTCCGTGTTGAGCCTCAGATCAGATCAGTTGTTTATCTTATGACAGGTTATTCAGACACCCGAGTGTTGAACGTTCTCCCCTGACCTAGGACTCCTGTGATAAATTCTGGAAATCTTTGAAGATATTGGGTAAACTAAAACATCTCTTAAGCCATAAAATACTTGCATTTAGTATCTCTAAGGAATTCAGTGACATTCCTCCTATATTCAAGTGAGCATTGTCATACACTGCCTGGAAGTGTAGGGCTTTGACATTTTCTAGTAGTAGTTTTCTGGTAATAATTGTTAATTAATAAAAAATAGCTAACATTTACTAAAGGCGTCCCCTGTGCCACACGCTATTCTAAATGCTTGACAACATAGGAATTAATTTAATTCTCACAACCTCTACATAAGGTAAATACCATAACACCCGTTTTGTAGGTAAGGAAACTGAGGAACAGGTGGGTGAATTAACTTGCCCAGAGTCATGAAGCTGCCAAGTAGTGGGGCACAATTTGAACTCCCTGGCGGTCTATTGTCTTTTCAGTATGAGTCATAGTGATGAGGGTTAGCTCAGGCTTCACTGCTGGAGGTATGTCGTTTCTTGAACATGTGTATCAGTTATCTTTTGCTACCTTGTGCTGTGTAACACCCAGCCACAAAGCCCAGTGACTTGAAAAGACAAGCATGTGTCTCAGAGGGCGGCAGTGAACTAACTGGCTGGTTCTTCAATCCAGGCCTGACTGGGCAGGATCCACCAGTCCTGCTCATTGGTCTGCAGTCGGCAGGGGGGTTGGACCTGGCTGGGGCTCGTTCACGGACAAGGCAGTTGGCTGGCTGGCTGGCTGGCTTTTGAGTGGTGACTGGGCCCTGTGCCCCTTGTCACGCACATGGTGATGGCAGATGCCTAGAGAGGGTACAAGGCCAGCCCGATTCAAGGGGTAAGGAATTTGACTCTACCTTTTGGGGGCGGGGGGGGGGGGGGGGAGCTGAAAAGTCAAAGGACAGGAAAATGGAGTCCAGGGAAGAAAAATGGTGGTCATTTTTTTTTTTTTAAACCAATTTGCAGTACTTAAAAAAAAAACAGTTGACTGTTTTAAATTCTTGGGTATTTTAATATCTGGGGATTTTCTCCCCCCAAATGCAGGCTGCTGCCGAATCCGCAGAAGCCCAGACCATTCGCTCCGTTCAGCAGACCCTGGCGTCCACCAATCTGACATCCTCGCTCCTTCTCAACCCTCCGCTGTCGCAGCACGGGACCGTATCCGCCTCACCTCAGACTCTCCAGCAGTCGCTCCCCAGGTCCATCGCCCCCAAACCCCTAACCATGAGACTCCCCATGAACCAGATCGTCACGTCGGTCACCATCGCCGCCAACATGCCCTCGAACATTGGGGCCCCGCTGATAAGCTCCATGGGGACGACCCTGGTGGGCTCGGCGTCCTCCGCCCAGGGGAGCCCTTCCGTGCAAACCCAGCAGCAGCACCTGCAGAGGCAGCAGCAGCAGCTCCAGCAGCACCAAATGCAGCAGCAGCTCCAGCAGCAGATGCAGCAGCAGCATTTCCAGCACCACCTGCAGCAGCACCTGCAGCAGCAGCAGCAGCACCTGCAGCAGCAGCTCAGCCAGCAGCAGCTGCAGCAGCAGCTCCAGCAGCAGCTCCAGCTGCAGCAGCTGCAGCAGCACATGCAGCACCCGCCTCAGCCCTCTCCTCGGCAGCCCTCCCCGGTCACCTCCCAGATGACGTCCCCCATCCCCGCCATCGGGAGCCCGCAGCCAGCCTCTCAGCAGCACCAGTCACAGATACAGTCTCAGCCACAGACTCCGGTGTTGTCCCAGGTCAGTATTTTCTGAAGGCGCCCGCGCGGCAGGCGCGCCCGGATTGGCGCGCGCGCGCGCGCGGAGGCGAGTGGCGGAGGAGGGTAACCCGAACGCGGCCGAAGCTTGTAAGTGGCGGTCGGTTATGCAGAAACGTGTCACAGATCACATGGTCCTCTCAAGTGTCTATTAGATAGGCAATAAGAACACAGTGTAGCCGAGTATCACCTTCTAGCTGACTGTAAATCACTTTGTTTTTAAACAAGAAAAGCTGTGCTCTTTTATGTGATGCCTTTTTTATTTATTCAGGCTATACCTACAATATGTGAATCAAACCGTTTAATGAATCCTGGGACGTACTGAGGACTCTAAACTGGCCTCTCTGAGTCATAGAAAACGGCCTTATTTCTCCAGAAGTGAATAAACCGCACTTCCAGGCTATTTGAACTTCCGGAGCCCTAAAAATAAAAAGCACAGTGGTAATTACCTGACATAGGAAGATCCAGTTTCATACAAACATTTGTATGACGTGAATAGTTGATGGCATTTTTTTGTCATGAAAAAAAAGATAATGTAAATCACAGACTTTTGCCAAAGCTCTTATTTTTTTTTCCTAAATCTCTCCAGAAAAAAAAAAAAAAATACAAGTGATTAGATTCAATTATTGACTTATTTCCACTTTTTTAACCCATGACTTCTCCAAATCAAACCACAGTATATGTTGTAACGATATCTATGGCCACTGTTAGCCCATTATGTTCATCCCAATTAGAAGAAAAGAATGTGAATATTATATTCTGTGTTTTGAGTGACAAGTTTCGAAAATAAAAACACTGTATTTTTAAAAGGGAAATGCACTTAAATGAAAACAGTTATTACAAAAGTTAAGATTTAAAAAAAAATGCAAGAGTTTTTATTATGATGTAATACCGGTAGAATATTTAAAAGGCGCACCACATCTGAATAATCAATGTAAATATTTTCTTTCAAAGTTGTAAGTTTTCATATCATGTGTTGTAAAGTTTTCATACATGAGGCTTTAACGTAAACACTGGTGACATAAACCATTCATTGCTACGTTGCTTATTGTGTTTTTATGCTGTTTTATACTTTTTTATGAGTTATGATAGCAGCGATTAAGTTGTTTGTATTTTGCTTAACTAAAACAAAAAATGCTTTTATCTTGCTATAGAATAAACACATTTCAGTAAAAACTGTGGACTGTATTTTGATGCAACAACCAGGAAAATGTTCACTTTTCAAATAAAATGATATGTCAAATTTCACTTTCGGTTCCTTGAATACGTATACGATGGGAAAACAGGCCACCTACCAACTTTTCTTGAGCCAACGCATCATACTCTGTTTTCAATCGGAAATCGGATACTCATTGCAAAGAATTCGGGTTGCGTGGCCCACACCCAGGACCTCTTAAAAAATGGAAAATATTTTTTTTTAACGATCCTTTTGTTAAGATGCAAGTGACAGGTAAGTATAGGGGAAAAGGCAATTGTCTTCTCTTTGGGGCCAGAACTTGCCGGCAGTGTGTTGGTACTGCTGGTAAAAGGAGTGGCGAATGCTGATTCTTAAGCCAAAATAATTATTTCAGTGCTCATTTCTTCCCCCCTTTTCTTGCTCTGTAGTGGCTCCTCTTTGAGAACAGTGTGACCACTATCCCCAGTTGTCTTGCATGATTAATTACAGCATCTGTCCTGTCAGAAGCTATAATGAAGAGGTCTTGATAAAAATTGCAAATTACCACTGGCAACAGTCTTAAACTGTTTATGATAAAATGAAAATTAAAAACAGCAAGTGTCAGCCCTGACCAGAATCCTAATCTAGGAAACATGAGGGTGTGAGTAGGGTGTCCGTAGCTCCCGTGCACAAGACATTCAGACATAATGGAATATGGATTCCTCAAAGTTGTTGTTGTATTTTCAAAGAATATTTACTGTATGTTGTGGGCTATGAATAATGAATTCAGCCTTCAATATTTCATAGTCCTCTCGTACTCTGTATTATGTACAAATATTGAACAGCAAGAGATTCTAATTATAAATTTATAGATTTCTTGCTGTAGAAAAATTTATGTCTAAATTGAAGCTTTTCATAAGATGTATTAGTTGACAGGTATCAGTGTTCAAACAGTCTTAGAATGATGCCTAATCACATCTACAAGGAGGCAATTGTGTTCCACAAAGAAATGATCTGCTTGCCTCGGACCCATCAGAAGGAGAGCTGATGGTAAGAGATTTTCTGTGAATTGAAACTAACATTACATAACAATAAGAACCATTTTATATTCTGTTGTGAAACCTTTAGACAAACGTCTTCAAAATTAATTGCTAAACTACATGTGACAGTAATTGTGTATTAGTTCTGTCATTGTCATTTTGAAAACCCATGAAGTATTGCTTGGGAAAAAAATGTCACTAGTGATAAGACTTAATTGCAAGCGAAGTCTGTTTTCAACTGTTTGCAGTTAGAAGCAGGTGTTGTAACATCTATTAAATGATTTTGTAAATCTTGGGTTTTATCACATTTGATTAAATGCTGCTAAGCCACTGACGGTCAATTTCAAGGCAAAAAAAAAAATAGCTTAATTACGACAGTTTAAGAAAATTAATCATCAGGCAAAACTGTATGTTTAAAATGTCAAAAGGCTTGAATCATGAAAAGAATTCTCCAACCTTGTCACCAGATTATTTTTCTCAGAATTCACTAAGGCATATTATGAATCAACTTGTATTTCAATGTATACATGTGACTGGTTCCTATTCCTGAGAAGTCAGTAAGTACTGGCTGTACTTTTTGTTGTTGTTGTTGTTACAGGTCAGAAATAAATCAGGGTAATGAAAAATAGACATGAGAAATGTGGTATCTGATTAGTGGGATTTCTAAATGGTCTAACTGCCTTCCCTCCTAAGCGGTCTCGGGACGTGAAGGAGGCCCCTCCGCACCCCCGCCCCCGCCTCTACCGCGCACACCTTTTCACTCCCCCTGCCCGGTGTGCGTTGTTTTGTTACTCTAGCTGAATACATTCCCTTTTTTTGCATTAACCTGTACTGCTGTATGATGGAGGAACATAAGGAGTTTTCATTTTTAGCTGACACGGGGTCATTAGTTCCCAACTCAAAGAACAAAAGCTTAAATGCCTTCGTGCAGCATAATTTTTGCAATTTATTACCACCTGACGGAGGTTTGAAGGCGTTCTAGACAGATGGATTAATATCTCGAGCTTAAGTAGAACTCCTCTGCTGTGTCCATTCAGCGGGTTTCAGACATCTGAATGGTTTCTTTCCCGTAACTCACTTCATGGAGCATTTTTCAGCACTGGACTTCAATCTAACCTTTCCTTCCACCCACCCCCCCCCCCTTTGTTTGGCTTTTGTTTTGCAACAGCTGTTATTATCGTTTTTGGTCAGCTGTGATTGCTGGAGGCAAAATAGGACCAGATGGTGTTTTGCTATGCATGAATGGCGAGTTAGAGGCGTTGAGATTGAATAGGCCAAGTTTGAATGGTGTCGGTTCACCACCTGCCTGCCTGGGCTGTGGCACACACATCACAGTGGCAGGATCCGCCGCCGATCTACTAGAATCGGATGGGAAAGTGGGGCGCCGGGGTGGATTTTCCCCATATTTATTGATCTTCCATGCACTAACAGAATAATGCAGTGTACTGTCAATTTGAGTTAATTGGATATGACACAGCATGGGCGCGTAATCTATCACTCTAGAATTCTGGTTCACTGTAAGGATTTCATTGCTCACGCAGACACACACACATACACACACGCAGAGCAGAAATTAATGGGCTAAGTAGACACAAGTTTAAAAAAAAAAAACAAGTCTGTCTAAAATTATAGACTCTCAAGTCTAAGGTTGAGGTTTTGGAAGGAGAAGACCTCTCAGGATTTGTGTCAGCTAATAACGCAAGGTAAAGAAGAGCCACGATTCTAGTATGTTTACAGAGCCCTCCTATTTGTCAGTTACCCATCAAGTGGTGCACATTTAGAAGAAATGTGCCTTGGTAGGAAAACCGCACAGATTCACAACCAGATTAGAATCCTCTTAGAAAACATTCCTAGATAGAATTTTCTCCTCCCCCCCCTCAAATATAGTTAGTTTTGCTGACCATCTGAAGTAAATTTAGGGATAAACACTATCCCTGAATTTTAAAGTCCGTGAACGGCTTAACCCATGTTGCTTAGGATCCTACAGGTGTGACGGGTTTGTGTGTGCCAGCGTGTTGGAGGAAAAGCTTAACCACCCACGAAACGTGGAGTTAGATATGCAGACAGGCAACTCCATTTGCCTACGGCCCTAATTACTTAAATTTACTTCTGCTACATGCAAAACACTGTGATAGGTCCCAAAGGAGATGGGAAAAGAAACAAGGCCTTCTGTTTACTTTGTATATGTTTGAAATCTTCCATAGTAAAGGTTTAAAAAAATAAACAGATAATAAGCCATCTTCAACATCAGTAGCTTTTTTTTTAATTTATTTTTAATTTTTTTTTTTTATCGTGGTGGAGAAATGTACCCAGCAGACAGAATATGAACATGACAATAAGAGACAAAACAAACTAAGCAAATTGTTCTGGGTGATTGTATTTTTGTTTTTGTTTTGTTTTGTTTTTTGGGTTTTTTTTTTTTTTTGGTCCTCTAAGAAACTGAAAATTTATTTAGAAAGGGAAGAGATTGTAATTGGTTAGGGGTGTTAGGGAAGGCTGCATGGAATCATCGGTGTTTAAGATGTGCCTTGAAGTTTGGGTGGATTTCAGTGGGCCGGGATGGAAGTCCTATCCTGGTAGAAGGAGATGACTCCGGACAACAGGAAGCAGGAGAAAAGCCATTCATGTCGAAATCACAAGCACCATCAAAGCAGCAGTAGACAGTATAGCAGACTGGCTACACAGTGCTTCTGGGGAGGTGAGCAGGAGAAAGTTCTAGAAAGGAAGTTAGAAGTTGGATTTGTAGAAGGTCTTGCAAGCCTGGTGAGGGACTTAAAAAGCACTGAAGTCCAAATGAGGAAGGTATGATCAAGATTGATTAAATGCATGCAGGATTGTATCAACCGACTTTTGAGAACATGGTATCCAGTTGGCTTTAAAGCAGAATGAAAATGGAACAGGATTCCCACTTGAACATATATCTCAAAATTTTAATTATTCACATACCTAAATAAAGCTATCACTTCATGCTCTCTCACCTCACCCCACCCCTGTCTCCCTGGTGCAAGAATACACCAATGACAGAGCCAAAGGAAGGCATTTTTGGCGACAACTGTAGAATAAGCCTTGTCCCTACATTAGCATCAAGAGGGAAATCATTTTTCTGTGTTTCTGCTATGAAAAGAAAGCTATTTTCACCACTGGTAAAAAGTACCTCTCGGTGCTTGAACTCCAATGTGATGCATGATGAAAAGAAGCCCTTGCTTTGTGGCCGAGTAAAACCTCAGGCAGGCAGCACTGGGAGGGATGTTGCTTATGGTCTCAATTTCATTTCAAAGAAGAACCTTCACAGATAGAAAATGTGAATGTGGCTATAGACTTCTTAGCAGAGGAATAATGCTCTTTTGTAAAACATCTCATTATCCTGAGCATTTGTATAGTGCTCTGCACTTTTCAAAGCCGTTCCCTCGCTAGATAGGGCAGGGGTTAACCCCATGTAACAAATTAGGAAACTGAGGCACAGAGGGACTTGTCACATGTTCTAATATCTCTGCTTATAAGAGGCACGGTCAGAACTGGAATGGAAATATTCTCATTGTAGATCTGCTTTTTCATCTTTTTAATATTTATTTATTTATTTTGAGAGGGGGGAGAGAGGGAGGGTGCGCATACATTCACGTGTAGGTGGGGGAGGGGCAGAAAGAGAGGGAGACAGAATCCCAAGCTGGCTCCACACTCTCAATGCAGAGCCCGACACGGGGCTCTATCCCACAAACCTTGAGATCGTGACCTGAGCTGAAATCAAAAGAGTCTGGAGCTTAACCAACTGAGCCACCCAGGCACCCCCTTTTTTAATGTTTATTTGTTTATTTTGTCATCTCCTGATATTTGTATATGAATGCTATGTCAAAGACATATATTTATATCTGTTACATATCTGTCTATAGACTATGTTGATAAGTGTGTGGATAGTAGATATAGCTAGATAATGGATGATGGATGATGATAGATGATAGATACATAGATGGCTACATAGATAGATGATAGACAGATGACAGAAATCCATCAATACAAAAAAGAATAAGTAACCCATGTTTTCCTCATGGTTGGACAGTCTGTAAACCAGGGTGAATGCCACCTAGTCTGTGTTCTCCACGGAGCATAACGCCACATGGCAGTTTTTTCAGTGTGAATACTTTCCAGTCTGATTGTTTTCTCTACCAAGGTCTCTCTGTAATTATTTTGTATTCAGGCAAACAGCTTTGACCTGTGGTGTTCGAGCATTAGGGCTGGAGGCACCACAAAAGTGCCAAAGCATACTATCCCACTGCGTGTGTAAAAAGAGGGGGAAAAAATCGGGTTTTAAGGAAGATGGAGATGGATGAACATCAGGTAGATGTGGGTTGTTATGCATTATTTAAGGCATCCAGTGAATCCATATTGAGCATGGGAAATCAATGACTATATAGGGAGTGCATCTCCTTGGGGATGATGCAGTGCTGACCCTGCCTACTGCTTTGTGAGTTACCACTCCATTTCCAAGACTACAGCACCCCCCCCCCCCCCGCCCCCTGGGCTAGGTGTGGTGTGTTCTGCCACAGTCCACCACTTGTTAAAGGAAATAACAGGGATGAGGACCTCTCTCATCCTTTGTCCCTTATCTGCAAGAATTTATTATTGCCTTAACTTTAAACGAACAGAGCTCTAAAGCTATCTTTGCAAACAGTCACTTGGTAAGATTGAATAGAAATGAATGACAATTCCAACTTACCCAGAAGACGAGGCATGAGCACTCTGGTGAATAAATATTTGGGGACTTTCATTTGCAAGGTGTTTGAGTGACTTACACGGAGTCAACAGAGTCACGGTTATTTTGAGAGCCACATCTTAGGTTTATTTTCAGATTTTTGGCCTACTTTTTTCTTTCTGGTCAGTTTGCTTGCATCCAAGGGTCTGTTGTTACCAATAGGTACTTTTTGATAACAAAAAGATTCTTTTTGATAACATTCCTTGTCACCTGTCATCCCTCTGACACGGAGAGGGAGTCTTAATTTTCACTTTGTCACAATGAGTGGACACGATGCCATGTTCTAAACCTGCCTTAATTGGTAATTTGCAAATTTGATACAAGATCTTAGTCCAAATCATTCAGGCCTGCTGTTCTACCCTCGCCCTCTCTCTGCTCATTCTTAATCCTCTCCTCTGTAATTGCTATTGAGTATGTAGGATCCCAGGGGACAAATAATAGCATCTGAGGAAATTACCTACATGTAGTCCGACCTCGTGTGTGCTTTTTTGGATGCCAAATTAAGGTATCCATCTTCGGATGTTTGGACAGTTACCTGGAAGGACTGGCACCATTTTCTCCATAATAACACTTTTATAAATTGTGTCCAAATGCTGGCATACCTAGCATGGGATTTTGCTAATGATGTTCAGAATATTGTGGCCAACGAATGTCAGTACAGCTATATAGTCCTTTTCAAAGCAGAACATAATTCCATGGGGGAAATGCGTATCCTTTTATGTGCAGAAAATAAAATCACTGTTGCTTATGCTATTTGGAGGTAGAAATTTCTTACCAAAAAAAAAAAAAAAAGTAAGTTTTCTCACAGTTTAAATCCTAAAATCTTAGCAAGGAGATTGGGACTATTATCAGGAAAATTTTTCAGGATTTAAATGTGCAAAGAAAAGGTGGCAATGATATTTGCTTCTAGACTATCAAGGTCCCCAAAATGGGCTGCTTGGCCTCAATCAACTACGGGACAAAAGCAACCAGTCAAAGCAGATGACTCTTCAGAATGGGTGCAAATAATCCTTTTTGGATTGGGCTTACTTTCTGTGAAGAAATTTGTTTGTTTACTTCTAGGTTGTGCCTGAAGTTTGTTTATTGCTGAAGAACATTGTCATGGACAAAAATATGTGCTTTGTTTATATTTGGTACAAAATAGGAAGGTCAGACTCTTGAGAAGGTTAGGTAACCCTCTACAGAGGTTTCTATCCTTTGAACCAAACACTGTTCTAAGATCAGAGTCACGTTTCTTAAAGTTGTTTTCTGGAATGGCTAAATATTTTTACGGGGTGAGGGGCCTCTTTGGGAGGAAACCTTCATTTGGGGATTTCTGGAGAGGAAACTGGTACCCCACGACCTCATAGCACTTCACCAAGGGAAATTCAGGAAGCACCAGTTGGCCAATTTCAAGTGCTTACATCACTGCCACACGTACGAGAAATGAACAGAACTCTGCAGAGCATATTAAGTGTACTCAGTGCTCCACCAATACTCTGACAAGTGTCAGCGGTCTGCACACAGGGGCCACAAGTCCTGCAAAGAACCTGAGCTCACAGGTAAGTAGCCTGTGTGTCAACGCAACAGAACTCAGCCCAGGAAGGAGGTGATCGTTGAATTCCTGTGGTTTGGCAGGGGGGGGCCGGGCAACAGCCATGAAACTGCTTGGCCCCAGAACTAATAAGCTGCATTTTGTAAGCCTGTATTCTTCAAGCAACTAAGAGTTTTATGTTTGATACAGATGGTGTTTATATGGAGTATACGAGCTCAGCGTGAGAAGTAGTCATAAAACAGACTGGGGCTTGGTATAATTATTCACAATTACTATTGTATAATTGGATGCCGTAACTATTATATAAAAAATATTTTAAGAAGTAGACTCTGCTCATACTTTCATAATAGTTCTTAACAATAAGAGACATATGCTGTAAACATCGTAACATATTTTATGGTGTTTACAAACTTCTACAAGGTTTGGCAAAGTTGCAAATATAAAAAGGCCAGGTTCTCTCTCTTGCGTTCTCAGGAGAACCGGTGGCCCTTGTCACTTCTGGTAGCAAGCCACCCGGGGACTTCGGGGGCCAACTGCTCTGGGCCACTCAAACGAATGGATAGTTGTGTCTAACAATATTTCAGCAGTTAAAAAAAGAGAAAAAAAAATGGGTCTGTTCTGCGGAAATTACCAAGTTCTTCAGTTTTTTTTTTTTCCAAGCAAAGTTCTGTTATGCCACATTGTCACAACTGGTGCATCACATAATGCTTATTCTAATGTTTCTGGATGGAATTAGTGAATCTACAGACATCAGATCATTATACACATAAACGCTTATGTCTTCTAATAGGAAGAAAAGACAAGCCTATGTCCCTCTCACCCCCAAGCTACAAAACAGGCACGGAGAAAATTCATTAGCGTTTTAAGCGAAACTTCATTTCCTTTTAATTGCATTTACAAAGCAGGTCTGTGTCCATGAGCACAGCAGCTCTTGCCGGGAACAGTAGAGCATGGGAAGTAAATTTCAGAACAAATGACTTCAATGGTAGTCTTGTTTTCCGATGCATGTGTAATGGACATTGAAATCCGTGCGGCTCTCCAGGTGCCCCCCTCACTCCTACTCATGGGTGGCATCCATCGCTGAACTTTTGCCTGATTCTTGAGGGTGATTAATGCACTTCAATGACTGGAGTCTTCAGTAGTATCAGGGGTTTCCAATGTTCCTGCGTTACCGTCAAGAAGTGAGAGGCATCTGTACCATCTGGACGCCTCTCTAATTTCCACGATTCCTGATGCAGAGGAGTGAGGGCCAGGCTGGAGACTCTTACTCATATCAGCTCACCCCCTGTTGCTACAAGCATGGTGCCCTTGGGTATTTATCTGCCAGGTGACAACAAGCATGACATCTTCTGCCTTAGCAGTCAGGAAGAGTGAGGGTTAGCTCCCTTGTTATGTCGGAGGCCAATACCGAATGTTCCTAGCGTGGACTGTGTGAGGTATGGTTTCCAGAAGGACTGCTTCCCGTTGTCCTCCTTGGCCCTGAGGAGGGAGTCCGTGAAGAATGGCTTTGGTACCCTGCTGTATTATGCCTGAGTGTGCGGCCCCAGCCTTTTGGAGATTCTCGACTATGCTGCTGTTTCCTGTACCTGGAAGGTGGCCAAGAACGCTCCTGACTCGGTGAGAGCAGCAACATGTACAGTGAACCCCAGGATCAGGTTCTCCCGCAAAAGAGAATATGAACGCTTAGCGAGTGAGGATGCTTGGGATTTTGCCTACTTGGACCTACACTGGTACACCCTGTTTCTTTTTTTTTTTTTAATATAGATCATATAAACATGCATATGTATTTATGTACTGCTAAGCTTAACCAGTATATCACAACTGTTTCTTTTATTTGTACGGAATCCCTTTTTTTGCCAACCCGGCTTAATTCTATGGTACAAGCAGCCCAAGGGGACTTTTAATAAAAGCGGACAATTGTCCTTTCTGACATTAGCCTCAGAGTTCAGGATTTGATTTCCAACATCTTAGCGTCCATTAATAGCTCATTGTGAGCGTACTACCTATCAATTACTCTCATCTTCTCATATTTATAAATTTTATGATTTTTCTCTGAGCTTTATGAAATAGAGTATCTATTGATTTGACTTCTTATGCTTTATCCCATCATCTTATTGGCTTATTGTGCAGGCATAGTATTAATAATACTATTATTGTTATCATTCATTCATGCATTTGTTCAGCAAATATTTACATGGTGCCTCCTTTCATGGAGTTCTATTCTAATGGGGAATATAGTTTTTTAATAAAACTATATTTCATTAAGTAATTGGGTACTTACTAAAGTGCATTGGAGAAAAATAAGCAGAGGGAACGGGGAAGGGAGAGTATGGAGGGGTCAGTAGAGGATGTACTACAAGTTTGAATAATCAAAGAAAGCCTTATGAGAGAGTGACAGTGGGCAGGGGAAGGGGCTGTGTGTCCATCCAGGGAAAAAGCATCCAGGCAGAGAGAATAGCAGAATGGCCCATGCACAGACTCAAGGCAGCCAGTGTGGCTGGAGGTGAATGAGCGTGGGAGAAAGTGGATGAAATCCAACTGGGAGGCAGAGAGACAGGCCATGGAGGGCGGTGGTTCATAATCGTCACAGTGGATCATATTAGCTATTATTTTCTTTGTTTAGGTGTGATCATAATATTGTGGTTATGTTGAAAAAAAAAAGAGTCCTTAATTTTCTGAGCCACATACTGAAATATTTATGGATCAGATGAAATGATGTCTTGGGTTTGCTCTGTAATAGTGCAAGATGGAGAAAGTATATGGGGATGTGGAGGGAGCAGCCTTGGCCATGGGTTGAGAGATGTGGGGTCTGGGTGTTGGGTACATGGAGGTCAGTGTATCATTTTGTCTACTTCTGTGTATGTTCAAAATTCATCATAATCCTAATAGAAAAAAGAATCGCATGGGGAGCCTTTAAAAGTAAGTAACAGCCCCAGTAATCGGTGTAATTGGTTTGGGGTACAGCATCCACATTGTTTTGTTTTGTTTTAAGCCTCCCCAGGTTTTGTTAATTTCCTGTTCATGTGAGAACCATGGGTGTGAGACCATTATTAGGACATAGGCTTTTACTCTAAGTGAGAAAGAGAGCGAGAATTTTGAGCAGGAGAATGACACAATCTGACTTCTACCGAAGCAGATCATTCTGACTGCTGGGTTGAGAACAAACTATAGGGCAGCACGGGCAGAAGCAAGGAGATCCAGGCAATTATGGACAAATGTACCAAATAGTGTGGTGAGGGCTGTGACGGAATGTTGGGCACATGAAAAAGTAGACTGAACATACATATTGTCACTCCATCCAAGCCATTCCTGGGCAAAGGACTTTCCAAAATATGCTAGGATGCTGTGCTGAGAGGATAATGGTATTTCAGGTCTTGGATGGAATATAGTGAGGGAGAGAGTAAGATGACCCAGGGAAATACACACAGCTAGGCAAAATCACTTGCCCTTTAAGACTTTTGACTTCCTTCACCGGAAGTAAACAGTTATGTGTCCAATCCCTGCCCCGATTGGTTTTTAATGGGTGGGGCAGGGTTGGGAAGGTTAGAAAGAAAATTTCAGGGCCCAACACACAGGAACTCGGCATCTCCTAAACCATCTTTCATTCACTGTGAACATACAGAAGGCTTTGGAAGTCCAGCTGAACCGATCAAATCAGTCTTTCAGTGACAGTTCTGGCATGTTTTCCCATATGATGGAATCTTAAAGTAGAGGCGGGGCATTCCCCACCACACCCTGACCTGTATCTTCCAGATATTACTCTGAGACATTTTCAGCAAACCTTGTTTAATCCATAACTACATATTGAGTGTGCCTTCTGTAAGGCCTGGTATTGGACTTAGTGGGGAAAAAAATTGCTTGATATGTAAATCTTGCCTTTATAATTGTCATACATTCTGACCCCCTCTTCTTTTTTTTTAAATTTTTTAAAATATTTATTCATTTTTGAGAGACAGAAAATGAGTGGGGGAAGGGCAGAGAGAGAAGGAGACACAGAATCCAAAACAGGCTCCAGGCTCTGAGCTGTCAGCACAGAGCCTGACGCGGGGCTCGAACTCACAGACTGCAAGATCATGACCTGAGCTGAAGTTGGACGCTTAACCCACCTAGCCACCCAGGTGCTCCTCTGACCCCCTCTTCTTGAACCAACCATTGCACTTAGTTAATACACAAATAAGTACTTAGTGATGATCTCCTTTGTTGTGTACTTTGCTACTGGAAATACAGTAGCTCATGGAATACAAGGTCTTACATATAAGCATTCATAGCCCCCCACCACCAAGGAAAGTACTGAATCCACAATGGATGGTAAAAGATGTTGGTTGACTGAGTTTTAGATAATTTTCATGTGAAATCAATAGACGTTATTGATTTTAAATAAAAGGGTCCTTAACTTTTAATCAATATTGACTTTATTAATAATTCTTTAGTTTAAGAATTGTGCCTTTCCTAACAGTTATTGCAGGGGGATGGGAAGATGACTTGGGCTGATCTGACCCAGCTTCTGGAGCACTGGGATAGTTCCCCAAATCCAGCTTAACAAAGAGCACATGAGATGGGGAAGTTGAATTGGTTAGATTTCCCGGCGGCACCTAAGAAGATCGCAGAGTTGACCATGACTCTTAGTGTTGTCTCAAGCTTAAATCCTTTGGCCCAGGCACGTCTGTCTAAGAGGGAAGAAATGCCAAACTTGACATTGAGCCAGCTGATCTCACCTCCGAGAAAACCCAACTTCTGCCTTCTACTACGTTGATCTTTCTCTTTGTATCACCTCAACCCTCTCCTATATCATTTGATACACAAGGCTTAAATCTTCTTACTGTTTTAAGTAGAAGTGATTCTGTATCTTATGCATGTATGAACATTGTCTCTTCCTTGAGCAACTAAGCAACTTTTGGTGGAAGAACAATGCCTTCTACTTCTTTAGAAGCCCCACAGCAGGTGCTCAATAGATAGTTTTTAAAGAAATAGAACTAACGAAATGCATTATTGTGTTCATTCCTGTTTTAATTAGGACTCTCAATTGTGGGAGATTAAAAACCCGAATCAAATTGGCTTAGGGGAAATAAGGGAATTTATTTGCTCATATAACTGAAAAGTCCAGGGACAGAACTGGCTTCAGGCACAGCTGGTGCCAAGAGCACAGACAAGTCATTAGGCTCATTTTCTCTTCTGTCTACAGTGTTATCTTTATCCTCTGGTTCCACTCATAGAATCCTGGAAGTACTGGTTTATAATACCCTTTCTGCTGGCCTTCCCAGCAGAAAAGAGAACGTACTCTCCCACCAACGCAGAAAATCTCATTGCGTTCAGTTGGTTCTGATTGGGTCTTGTGTTCAAGCATAACCAATCACGGTGGACTATGATAATGTACCACTCTGATTGGCTAAGCGCAAGTCACCTGTTCATCTCCGGAGATGATGGATTAAGTTCCACTAGAAGTACACGGAGTAAGACCAGGAACAGGTTGTTCTCCTATGGAAAATTAGAGAATTGTTACCAGAAGAAGAGTGCATGGATTCTAGGGGGCATCAACAGTGCATGTAACATACTTTCTGCCTAGGAAAGTCCTCTCAGAGCGTTACAAAGCATCTAATGGAGTCTGGGAAAAGGGTAAACTTGCCTTTGGTGTGTGCCAACATAATTATTGTTGTGGCTTTGTTCTCTGTTGCTCTCAGCCTGCCTTTTAAGTGAGGACATTGCCTAGAGTAAACTCTTATAGTTCATCCCTTAAAGTGAGGCCATGTGACCTGGCTATTGTTCAGATTCCCTGTCTGTGGTTTGACGTATATAAAATAAAGAGAGAAATTCTTCTCTGCAAAACCCACCAAAACATCCAAGCCCACTTGCCTCCTCTCTTTAGTTTCCCTGGGTGACTGTTGAATAAATGATTGAACATGGGACGGCGCTTATCTTCCCAACAATAGCCCTGCAAACATCCAACACTGTCAGATGCTTTTTCTGGCATTTGAAAGTACGCCTGCAGCAAAACCATCTATTGAATGTTCACTGTGACTAAGACCTTGTGGACAAAGAAGACTGTGAAGCTGCCATCATTTGGCAAAATCACTCTCTGTGGGGCCTGCTGGGGGAAGAAGAGCAGAAGACGTGGTAGGTGACACCCCAACACCAGCCAAGAATGGGGTGTTGGGGATTTCCCAAACTCGTACACTGTCTTGATGCTTTCCATAGAGCACAGCTGGGATGGGCTCCAGGTTGAGGACATTTCAAGGTGTGGGCCCAGGAGTTGGGAAGAGGCACTGGCCTTCTGCAGCCTAAGCAAT